>NC_044007.1:72742534-73044113 GCF_900496995.4 Aquila chrysaetos chrysaetos
AGTGAAAATTGCAGTAGGATGTGGGGTGGATAACCGCAGTGGAACCCACAGGAAAACAGCGGAGACAACACCTCAACGCTCACTACCAGGCCACACAGTTCCTGTTTATATCAATTAAAGGACCCAGAAAGGGTCTGGCTCTTCAGATGCATGAGCTCTGGCAGGCTGCTGATGGCTGGTCCTCCTTGCGCCATGGCACTTCAGGCTGGTGCTGAGACACATCTTCCTTTATTCTTCTTGGTCTCTCCAGCCTTCGCAACACCCCCAAAATACCAATGCCTTTAAAATATCGTAAGCACAAAAATATTTTAATGGATTACTAGGAGGTACTGGTCTGGCATGCTACACTGTAAGACTGCCAAAGCAAATGTTGAGAGATATTTTTTTTATTATTGTTATTTTTTTAAACAGGGTCTGAGAATGCTGTCTGTCTTCAATTTTTTTTTCTTTTGCATGTTTTTAGTAAGCTTTCACCACAAAATCTTGATGTATTTCTTTTGATTTATGGTGTGCTGCAGAAGTATATCAAAGGGCTCTATTCCAGTGGAAAAAAAAAAAACCAACCAACCCCAAACTGTAACAGCTAGACATGTTTTATGGCTGTAGGCCCTTGATGAAGCGTAGACCTGATTCAGACCTCCATTCAGCACTGCATCTCACAATGTCCCTTTCCTGAGGTTTAGCCAAACCATGCTCCCTCGCCCAAGACACCGTTACAAGTTAGGTGGTAATCATGATCTATTGCGTAGCTGACTATGGGGCCCAAAATAGAAATCCTATCATGACCTATCACCCTAAAAGAATCATATTTCTTCTTAATGGGTTGTCCTCTACTGTTCTGCTGAGACGCCTGTCCACAGTCTGGCTCTTAAAATTCATGATCAGCACTGTCAACCTGTTCTGTCCACGCTCTCACTGTGACTAATTCTGTCTGCCTGTGGCATCTTTATCATATACAGGACAAGGGGAGGAATCTCGCATTTTGTCTCGTCGGGTCAGTGGAGGATTATTTATTTATTCAGTAAAGTAGCTAATTAGAAAGAAAAATCTCAATTTAATTGTGATTCGATTTTTTTTTTTTTTTCCCCCCCTTTTTCTTTCCTTCCTGTATTTTGCTCCAGACCTTGGTTTGTGGCCTGAAGCTCAACAGCAAGGAGGGAGCTTGCTGCTTGCATTTGTTGGTGAGAGGGGAGGGGAAGGACCCAGAGCAGCTTTGCAGCTCCAGTGAGACCCATCCCTGGAGATGGAGGGAAGGGAATAACCTCTGGCGCCTGTGAGCGTGTGCAAGGGAGAGAAACCACGTACGTTAGACTACCGCGCTCGGCTCAGATACAGTTACGTTGTCAAGGCTGCGGGTATGTATTCCTGCTCATTGAGGTAGTAGTGCTGTCTTGTGCGTGCTCAGAGTACGGCATTGAAAAGCAGAATACAACGTGCCCACGACAGCAGAACTGTGGGAGGGATTTGGTTCCCTAGTTTCCTGTTCTGCGACTATAATCTTTAGTCAGCACGGGCAAGAGCTGCTTCCTCTGTGGATTTTCTGGTGTCTTAAATAGTACAAGTTTCCGTTGCATTGTTTCCCTTGCTTGTAGGGCTTATAGACTATTTGTCCTCTGTGTGGGTGTCTTTTTTTTCCTCCCCTTTTCCTCCCCTTTTCCTCCCCTTTTCCTCCCCTTTTCCTCCCCTTTTCCTCCCCTTTTCCTCCCCTTTTCCTCCCTTTTCCTCCCCTTTCCTCCCCTTTCCTCCCCTTTCCTCCCCTTTCCTCCCCTTTCCTCCCCTTTCCTCCCCTTTCCTCCCTTTCCTCCCCTTTCCTCCCCTTTTCCTCCCCTTTTCCTCCCCTTTTCCTCCCCTTTTCCTCCCCTTTTCCTCCCCTTTTCCTCCCCTTTTCCTCCCCTTTTCCTCCCCTTTTCCTCCCCTTTTCCTCCCCTTTTCCTCCCCTTTTCCTCCCCTTTTCCTCCCCTTTTCCTCCCCTTTTCCTCCCCTTTTCCTCCCCTTTTCCTCCCCTTTTCCTCCCCTTTCCTCCCCTTTTCCTCCCCTTTTCCTCCCCTTTTCCTCCCCTTTTCCTCCCCTTTTCCTCCCCTTTTCCTCCCCTTTTCCTCCCCTTTTCCTCCCCCTTGTTTTTTCAAATGAAATCTGTAGGAACCTCAGAGACCTCTACTGTGCTGAAACCCCTCTTTTAGGTTCTGGAGTTACTGGGGGTAGAGAAAAAAGAGCAAGGAGAGAAGTTAGAAGCTTAGAAGAAGAGAGACAAAAGCAAAGATTGCATCAGCCTCATTTCCATGGCAAGGCAGGTTAAGTGCAGAAAAAATAGCTGCTCTTTTTTTTTTTTTGCCTGGGGTCTGCATCACTGTTAGAAAGAGCTCCTTAATTGTTTTCGTGCACCTGTTGTTTCCTCCTTGGAGATTCAGTACCGAGTCTCCGTGGCTTGGAGGGGGCTGGCGGGAAATAGATCTCTTGTGCTGAAGCTCTGGAAGGCAGTGATTGAATCAAGAGGCAGCCTCCAGTGAGGGACTCCTGTTTTTACTTATCAGCAAATAAAAGCATGTGCACCGCAGCTGAGATAACCTTAACTAGTGCCTTCAGAGCCATTCATCTCTTAGTGCCCAGAGCCGAACTGGAACAGCAAACTGCAACTGTGACAGCAGAGAATGAGGGATGTGGCTCACGCTAGTACTGAAATGTTGGTTCAATAGCCACTCACAGCTGTGAGAGAAAGGCTGAAGTTAGACGTATTGCCAAGAGATCCGGGAGGTGGGAGTGCCATGCCTAGAAGATATTACTGATTTATCACTCATTGGCTTTCCCAAGTTTATTTTGTTTCCTACTCAGCTCCTTTCTCCTCTGCCTAAAACATGTTTTTGGTTTCTTCCCTTGGAATTGAGGGAGTGTTGCTGGTAAAGACTCTTAATGAAAGTAGTTAATTCTCTCCAGGTGTCTGCATGGGACTCAGACCATCACTGCTCAGATCATAAGAGGAACCCTTAGGTTTGTGAAATTGGCCCCTCATGCTGCTGACAGCCCTTGGCTAAGAGTTACTTTTTTATTCTTAGCAAATTCAGCTTACCAAGAAATTTGGAAATTAGTATTTTTAAAACTCGGTGTCTTTCAGTACTGAGAATCAGATAGGTCCCAAACAGCTTTGTGTGGGGTTTTTTTTTTTTTTTTTTTTTTTTTTTTTTTAGAACTTTCTTTTTAAAGAAGGTCATAAATTAGATCTCCAGATTTGCTTCTGCATGGTGAAGTTACATGGTAGATGCCTTACTGCACCTCACTAGCAGCTACTCTCTTGTCTTCTTTTCTAGGGCATGCTTTCTTTATGCTTAGAGGAAATTTTGGTAAAGGAGAAATGGCGTTTAGAGAAACTAGGAGAAGGAGGGAGCAATAAATTATCTTCAGCAAACATGTCAGCAGTGAGAGAAATGATTATCCCTACTCCTTTAAAGGGGAGAGAGGTACATTGGCCTGCTCCATCCCTTATGGCTCTGCTGTGCCTGGGTAAATGCTGGAGCAGACCAGGAGAGCAGAGCACAGTGATTCCAAATGTGGAAGTTGCATCTTTGTTTTGTTAGACACAGAAGGGCTTGTGTTGCTTCTGTCACCATTTGAAGGACACATTTCAGGGACTTCAGTAGACATGTCCGGAGCTCAAGTCTGCTACCCATCCTCTTTTTTTTTTTAAGCAGTGCTTTGTTGTTTGTTTTTTCTTCTGTAGTTCTGCATGTCTGCTGGTGGCAGGGATCTTGTCTCCATACAGTTCCTACTGGCAGGATTTTTCTGTTACAGTGCAACGTTCAACCAGCACTAGCATTTCCCTGACAAATGCTGTAGTAAAATCTTTGGACACAACCCAACCTGCACAGGGTATTTGTCATCTTTTGCGTGTATTGTTTTGCGGCACATAAAGTGCCAACAGGTGCCATTTAAGATGCCGCTCTGTCTGACAATGCTTTTTTAATGGCTGCAGAATGATCCCTGCTGCCCTCGTACAGCCAAGCCAGCTGTCTGTATCTATCCCAGGGCTGTGACTCCACCAGCAACTTTTAATCTAAAACCCCCAAACTGGTGTAAGTTCAGAGAAGGGTAAAGCAGTGAGTGTAGGGGCTGCTATCAAGGGGCAAGGTTGGAACACAGGTTTTTGTTTTGGTACCTTTTTTTTTTTTTTTTCCCAGCCAGTTCCTGAAGGCCTGTTGTTCCTTGGCCAATTTGTTGTTACAGCCTGAGAGCGGGCACCCTGCCATTCTTGCAGATGGACAGAAGAGCAGGCTGGAGAGAGATTGGCATGTCAGATGTTTCTGTTAGTGGCTTTTGCAACCTGGGATCTTCAAATAAAAGTTAGCACTTACACCAATGGCCTGTAGTTGTATGCTAGTTATGGTGTAGGTGACCATGTTATGAAAAGCGGAGACAAATGTTTATTCTAATGTGGTACCCAGATTTAATAAACCCTGACATACAGCCAAGATACAGGATGCTCTGAAACTGTATACCAAAGATCTGGGTTTACTGTATTACTGCAGAGAATTTCTCCAATATGAATCTCTCCTCCACACACACTCTTCCTCCTTCAATGCCCCCCCAGGGATAAACTCAAAGGCAAGCAGCACTTAAAAGGCTGTTTAGTTGAGAATTGCATTTGTGAAACACATTTTTATGTGGAGGGCCTATAGCATTTCAGTGAAATAAAATGCCAAGTTAATAAAGGTGTGAAAAGGATGAATCTGCCGTGATTGAAAAAGCTGGGCTATATTTTCTTTAAGTGCACTACAATCCAGAAAATTAGTCTGCTCTGGAATAGATGTTCCTGGCCATAATGAGATTTGGGATGGATTTTTAAGATGTTCAGGTTCCTCTTCTAGCTTTTCACCCTCCTATTGTACAAACCCTGTCACAACTCATGTCCTGGAAGGGCTTCATTATGTTTTCTTTGGCCCCAATTGCTTCACCTACACCCCATTATGGGAGTGGATTGCAGGTCCCTCCAATCAACTCTTTGTCTCTCTTAGCATAAAAACAATCTTTGGGGAGGGAGGGGAAAATGGCCTGTTTTGTTTACATCAAAAGCTGTTCTGCTGTGTTTGATCCAGCCCTTTGTGCTGTGAATGGCACCAGAACTGTTTGGGGGATGCTGTGTTTTTCTGGCAGGACTTGACCTAAGGAGAACAAGCACTCTTCTGACTGTAATTTGCCCTTTGTGAACTGATAACTGGGCTGCTTTGCTGAGTTTGCAGAAAAAGAGAGATTAGACCTCCCCATGAGTTGTCGATCTTAATTAGGCATTGACTCTGATGCCTAATTTTCTCTGAAATGCTTATTACTTAAAGACACTGTGCTGTAGGTTTGGAGGACTTTGACTAAGTTTTGGTGCAGTACTAAAAAAGTAGCAGACTTTTTTTTAATGATGAGATCAGTCTTCTTACTGTTCCTGCACCTACGACCCCCAGGCCCACCCACCCATTTCCCCAAGGTTCTGGAAGCACAAACTGGCCGTGACACCTAATTAGCCTAATGAGTTCGAGTGCCTGCTTGAAGGAAGGGCAAGGAGAGGCTAAAAGGACACAAACTGAAGCCCTAGGTGTGTGTGCCCACTGGGACTGGAACCCTTGGCTGACTGGACCAACGCTGGATCCAGGACTGGTGAAATCTTTCTCTTCTCTCTTTTTCTCTTTCTTTTTCCATAATCCCTACACCTCATCCCTTTAGACATAAACCATTGACCAAGTCTGGGACTAGGAGCGGATCCAGCCGCCCCTGGGCTCCTCTCTGAGAAGAAGTCTAGAAAGCAAGGGGGTCTGCTCTGAACCTCCTGACCCAACGGGAGGGCTCACCTTATTTTCTTCACTGAATCAATCCCCAAATAAGCAAGGCCTGTAGTATATGTTTGGTGATGTATGGTTAGCATGCTACACAGTTTACTGATGTAGTTTCGTACCAGTTTTTGTGGTGAGCGTACCAGTTTTTGTGGTGAGCGTGCCAATTCTTGTTGTGAACGACTAAAAGTTGAGTAGTGTGGGTTGAAGGATCCCCGGCATCGTTTCACCTTAATCCTGACCTGGGAATCGGCAAACCTGAGTCGTCGTCCTGAGAAATCGGGACGTGACACCTCTCTGTAGTATTAATTAGATATTTGTATGGTAGGAACACTGTGGAGGTTTCTGCGCTGTGGAGCGTTGTGCAGGCTGATCTGAACGAGCTGGCTTTGGAGTGAGAAGCAGGGGGTGGTGGGACAGTACCCATGTGGATGGTGTTCCACCTGGAACCTGCCCAGTTTAGGGAGTTTTAGGGTTGCACTGTTTGTATCTTGTGGACATGTCCTCTGCCCCTTCTAGTCTCCGAGCAGCTGCAGAAGAAGCAGCAGCAAGATCTAAGATATCCCACTGTGGTTTAACCCCAGCCGGCAACTAAGCACCACGCAGCCGCTCACTCACTCACTCAATCCCCCCCGCAGTGGGATGGGGGAGAGAATCAGAAACGTAAAAGTGAGAAAACTCGTGGGCTGAGATAAAGACAGCTTAATAGGTAAAGCAAGAGCTGTGCACACAAGCAAAGGAAAACCAGGAATTCATTCCCCACTTCCCATGGGCAGGCAGGAGTTCAGCCATCTCCAGGACAGCAGGGCTCCATCACATGTAACGGTGACTTGGGAAGACAAACGCCATCACTCCAAATGTCCCCCCTTCCTCCTTCTTCCCCCAGCTTTCTATGCTGAGCATGGTCTGGGATATCCCTGTGGTTGGTTGGGGTCAGCTGTCTCCCTTCCAACTCCTTGTGCCCCCCCAGCCTGCTCGCTGGTGGGGTGGGGGGAGAAGCAGAAAAGCCCTCGGCTCTGGGTAAGCCCTGCCCAGCAGTAACCAAAACATCCCTGAATTATCAACCCTGTTTTCAGCACAAATCCAAAACATAGCCCCATGCTGGCTACTATGAAGGAAATTAACTCTATCCCAGCCAAAACCAGTGCATTCTCCGTGCCTTATTCCATAACATTTATGTCATGCCCGGTATATAAACTGGGGGGAATTGGCCAGGGGACACTGTGGCTCGGGGATTGACTGGGCATCAGTCAGCAGGTGGTGAGCAATTGTATGGTGTATCACTTGTTTTGTATATTCTATTATTATTATTATTATTATCATCATCATCATTATCATCATTATTATCATTATTTTCCCTTCCTTTTCTGTCCTATTAAACTGTCTCTGTCTCAAGCCACAAGTTTGACTTTTTTTTCTTTGATTCTCTCCCCCATCCCACTGGCGGTGGGGCAGGGGGGAGTGAGTGAGCAGCTGTGTGGTGCTTAATTGCTGTCCATGACACCCATGTTTTGGGAATGCGAGGAGGTGGGCAGAGTTAATTAAACTAACCATTTGGGAACCTTTGGGACCAAAGCTCTGGGGATCTTGCCCTGATTATTTGAAGCATCTGCTTATTGGGAATAAGGAGACCAGTTGGCTTGGTCCTTCTTACCATTGCTTCCCTGGTGGCTGTGCTGTGCTGTGGGTTTCAGGTTATGGGTTGCCTGGGTGTGTTTCAGATGCCTGTATATGTGACACTGAGAAACATTTACTGCTTCCCAGCGGGAGTTGCAATCTGTGCTCCACGCTGCCCAGATGCTTGTTGGAAAAGCAATGGAATTCCGTGCTTCTAGTGCCTGGCAGCGCTGCAAGCGTGAATTCCTCAAGTAAGTTTCTTTGTGCCACAGCTGTTGGCAGTCACAGCATTTGTAGACTGAATGTGGGGATGTACCACTCCAACGTTCCTCGTGATTCGGTCCTGTGGGTTCGGTATGAGTCCTGGAGGTACAGTCCTGACCAAGCCCTGCTGCGGTTCGGCTCTTGTTGAGGTGCGTCCCCCCATCGCTTCCTGAGAGTCATGTCTCTGTTTAAGTGTCTGGATCTCACTGGTAATTATTTAATGTATATTTGTAAAAGAATGAAATCTCCAAACTGCTTTCTACTCCTTCACTTTTGCCTCTTAAAATGCTGCCTTTACAACAGAGTAGTTTAATGGCATTTTGAGGCAATTACAAGTTCAGAAATTGAACTGCTAGAGGTGATCTTTTTTTTACTTTACTATTAAATAGATTTACCAGTGTTATATCCTAGGCTCTGCTGAATAGCTTTGCTGTATAGTCATTTCCCAGAGGAGAAGGTTCCAGCTGAACTTTCACAGGGGTCAGGCAGGGTCCTGGTGGGTCTCAGCACACCAGATGAGCATGTTCGCTGCTCCGAGCCTGCATAAACCCTACAATTCTATTTTCCCAGGCTTTCTGCAGATAGCAGCGTATCCCACAACTCCTTTGGTGAATATGCTAGCTCCTGAGCTCAGTACAACGTGGAAGAGGAGACAAAAAAACGCTCTGCGAAGGTTCCCAAACCATGCAGTTTGTACCTGAGCTACCGCAAGAACTGCGCGGTTGCGCGCAAAGCAATAAAAAAAACGCTGCCTCAGCCCCCCTTTCACTGGGGAATAGTAGCTGACATCAGGCACAAGTTTTACAGGATTCGGATTCCTTTTTGCGTGGCTTCTTGTCTGAATTGCACCTTTGAGTGTCTGCTGACAGCTCCTTTCTTCCTCACCTGCTGTTGTAGGCAAGCAGTCGCCTCTCCGTTTTTCCCGTGTTGCCCAGCTTTCCGTTGTTCGTTCAAGTATTGGCCTCCTCCCTGCCCCCCCAACTCTTTTAAGCTCCGTGGTCTCCAAGCCAGACACCTGAGCCTTTGTTCTGCTTCGGTGGAATGGGATTCTTTCAGCTCCCTCCAGAGAAGTTAGGGAAAACCAGCTTTATCAAGGACGTTGCTACTCTTTTGTTCTCCCCAGGTAGGATTGGTTCAGGTACCGATAATCTTTAATAATCAGCCTGTTTTAAGACAGATCTTTCAACACCCTTCCCCCTTCTCCAAAGTATGTGGAGTAGCAGACAGAACACAGTAAAAGGTTTAAGAATAGAAAATGGTTCATAAAATCCAATTGAAATTTGTGAATCATACATAAGTAGATTCCCCAAACTTTCACACACACTAATTATGGAAAAAAATGAGCATATTTATACACACAGTGTCTCTCCATAAGTAACAAGTTTCCATCATAATGAATCTTAAAGTTGGTTATATTTCCAGGTATTACTATTCTGATAAAGTTAATAGTCAAAAAAAAAAAAAAATTATTTACAGTTGACTGATCTCAAGACATTTAAAAGGATGCTTTTAATAATGTCATGTAATTGTTACCCTGTGGTATTCCCTAGAGCTGTACAATTATGTCTGTGGAAAAAAATATATAGTCTTATTAACAATAGTTAGAAAAAATGAAAATCCTCTGTGCTTATTATGTCTTCTAGCTCAAGACCAAATCTTACAGAAATAAAACCTCAGGAGAGCTGAATTATAATTTGAAATTTTATGCAAATGGAACAACCACAGTTAGAAATGGAAGAAACGCAAAAATGCTAAAACAATGTGAAAACACATTATATATGTGATCAATTGTAATTCAAGTAGAAGTTGCAGAAAAAGAATTAGTCACAACGAACCAGAGCAATGCAAAGAGTAATTAATAACACGGACTATGAAGATTTTTTGGTAAGAAACGCTTTCCAAAGCTCAAGGTTCGGACAAAACCTAGACTAGTCTTTCAGATATTCCAGAGGCGGCTTATGAGTGTGGTATGCAAATGGGTTTGTGTTGTTAGCAGAAGTTCAACGACTGATAGAATAAGGGGTATGTTCGCTGTACGTGCTCCGGGTGAGTTCCCGCAGAGCAGAAAGGGCAGCTGGCTGAGGAGACGTGCCTGCTTCAGATTTAGTTTTTTACGCTCTACTCTGCGCGTAACCCAAAATGTAGTTGGGAGGGAGACTAATACCCTGAGCCAGGTATCTTTCCATGCAAGGGAGCATTCATTTTGTCAGATGAGGAACGGAGCAGAATGGGAAGGCCCCCTCTTGCAGTTCTCCAAGACACGCAGGTACTAACGTGAGATTTATGTGCAATTCACAGGGCTGCAGTCGCAAAGTATGCGGCGTTGCCAGCGGCGGGATCTACTGGATGAATAAAAAGAGGTAGAAATCTTGTCGCTGATTGCGTGCTAGAGCTAGGTTCAGGCCGATAACTGGTGGCAATAATACAGGGGAGCAGTCACGAGTGTGGAGGGAGAATGAGGGAGAAAATTGGACCAAAGGTACCTTTCATTTTTCTAGAATCTGTAGTTTTTCAGATAAATGAAGTGACTTTGCAGGTAAGCATGGCCACAGAGACTTAGAGAGCAATGGAAAATTAATTCCTGAGGGAGTAGGAAAAAAATCAGTAATACAGGTTTTTCAGCTTGAAATACTGATTTTAATGGCAAATTGTTGGATTAGTACGCTGCCATCGTATGTTTCTGGTACTAATCCAAAACTTCTGTGTGTTTTGTGTTATCAATGGTTTACCGACTAAGTCTGAAGCTGGAAGCACCTGGGATAGGTCCATTTTTAAGGAGTGCTACGGAGATTAGAAAAGAATCTTTGGCAATTGTCCTCATCCCTCTCTGTGCACATCCCTGGGTCAGTCGCTGAATACAAACGTTGCTTTTCCTCCTCTCCAGTTCTGTTCTCTGCCTCCCCTCAGCACCCCTTGGCTCACCCTTCAATCTCTTCAGATCGCTCGCTGCTCTGGACCTGGGGAGCTTTCCTGGCTTCCCCCTGGAGCCTGGCTTTGGCTAAGTGCTCCTTCTTTCCTTCCATTAGCTAGAATGGCTGCCCTGGGGGACCCACAGGGATCATTTCTCTCATCTGTGCTGCCTCGAGGTCCCCTGTAGCACTCCTGACCTCTTGAACCTGGAAAGCATTAGGATGGTAAGGATGAGGATTTTTTAATACAGCTCTGCAAAATGTTAATAGCAGGGTTTTTTTTTTCTTTTTTTTTTTTTTTTCATTGCAACTTACTCTTCACAAAGCTCAGCCAGAAATATTTAAATTCTAAAGTGTTGTTGACTGTGGGGACATAGCGAAGAAGTAAATTCCTAATCGTTTTGGTGTGTGCAACTATGGGTTTACACCTTGTGGATGGGGAAGATTATTCTTTCGGCATTTTTCTGTGTGCTTTAAAATAAGCAATGAGAAAAAGCTCCTAGCTGGCGTTAGCATCGTGCTTCTGAACAGGTTTACTGTTGCTTCATGTTGGGGGTTCGCTCCCATCCTTTCACACTCACTTGTCTCTGTTTTGCTCCACGGCTTTGAAATTCCTTTTCAGAAAGGAATCGGTGTTACTGCAGTGCCTCAGTCAGTATACGGGGAGCCCTTTGCCTATGACAGCAAAACAGGTGAAAGATTGCTTCTCCCTTCCCCTTCTTTTTCTCGCTAGTTATACGGTCCGTTAAGGAGACCTCAGCGCTACCCTTCTTTGAAAGGAGGGACCAAAGAGCAGACAGTCATGTGGATCCCAGATGTCTCTTCACCAAAGAGACATGGAAGTTGTTACCCTCAGGAGCCACGCTGAGCTTATTCTGAGTCCCACCACCTCTGAAGTCATATTTCATAATAGGGATGTGATCACATGTATCGCTAGGCAATATCTTTTTATTTGACAAGTTTTCTGATTGTAAGGGACTCTGAGCTCATTTGTAGGGGATTCTGGAGAAACAAAAGGGAAAGGAAGGAGGTTTCTCATAAAGGAATTCAGGCAACTTGCTGTAGGTCTCAGACTTACCAGTGGACTGTCTAGTCAATGTTTTAAAATTTTTAATTTATTATTTCTTCTATATAATACTTGCTTTAAAGAAAACTACAGTAGCCATTTCCTTGTCAGCAGCACCAGCCATATTCACCTTTCCAAAGCCAACAACAGGCAGTCAGACCCACTTTGCTGCTTTTCCTTCTGCCACCTCCAGCAGATATCTGTTCTTGAAAACTGCCTACTTTGCCTATGTCTACAGACGACCCTGATCTGAAAGTAGATACACAAAGGGTACTGTGTGTATGTGCACATGTGTGTGTATGTGAGTGCACACCCACACAGCATTTGTGCTCAGGATTTTATGCACACGGGTATGCAGGACCAGGGAATTTGAGAGTCTGCAGTCACAGACCCCACTGATTGATACCCACTTTTGAAAACTTAGCTCTTAGGCTTTGGAATTTTACAGGAATATGAAATAATGATTTATGACAGTCCTGGTTTCTGGCGTTCTAGCTTATTTCTTAGACTTACTTAACTCTTGATGCTTATTGCAAAATACAATATTTATGTTCTTTCACAGTTTAATATGTTTTGTTTTCTCAACTTTCAGTAGCAAAAAAATAGCTGTGATTTTCTGATTTCTCTATAGTTATCCTCTGTTTTTATTTTCTCTTCTCCTATGGCTGGCTTACTACACTGTTTTTACCTGGTAGGAATGCAAAGCCAGGAACCCTGTTAGCCTTTGTTGCCTCAGCAATT
The DNA here is from genome assembly GCF_900496995.4 of Aquila chrysaetos chrysaetos. Classification (NCBI taxonomy): domain Eukaryota; kingdom Metazoa; phylum Chordata; class Aves; order Accipitriformes; family Accipitridae; genus Aquila; species Aquila chrysaetos. Next base: position 72,754,939 of record NC_044007.1, read on the forward strand.
AAAAAGCATTAGGTCATGCTCCAGCCTTAGTCCCCTTGGGTCTCCTCTGCAGTGTTACCGAGTTGTTTCCAAACGTAGTGGATAATTGTCCTGTGTTGAGAGATGGATTCATTGTGACAGCCTTGTGCTTACTTCTTAATAATGAGTAGATTTTAAATAATTCATGGAAAAAAACATGCTCCCTTGAAATTTCTGGCTGTACTTGTCTCCTTGATGTCTTAATGAACTTTTGATTAGTTGTGGACATGTTAACTGTGAGCCAGGAAACGTCAGAGCGAAAAATCAGGAGGGAGAAAGAGAACAATATTGCATCACTGAATAAGGCGTTTAACTGCTTTACTTCTCCCAGTGCCTGCAGGAAACAAAGCTAGTGTATACCCTTGTTTGGGGTGCACGTGCAGGGTAAGACAACCCTTTCCTGCTGTTTTGCACCAAATCCTTATCCTGTGCACCTACCTGCAGTGGCAGGAACAACAGAATTGAGTTTTATGGGTTGCTTGCGCAAACATTTGCTCTATCTGACAGTCGTGGATCTAAATCCTGTTGTTCCTGCCTGAAAACTCAGACGTCTGCATAAACAGATGTTCTTTTGAAAATTTAGTTCTAAAAAGCTCTCTGGGATGAGTTTTCCCTGGTATATAAAACTTCTCTAGCATTAAATTCAATTAAAGTCCGCTATACAATCTCCCTGTTGTGAGACAGTCCCAGGATTGCCTTTATCAGCTCTGTATGATCATACAAGACTGAGAATATCATTACTTTTAGGCATCCACTGTGCTTTTGGTGAATGCCTGACATCCTCTGAGGTTTTCTGGGAGTAGATCACTGACTGCCTTTTGTGTTGATGGTTTTGCCTTTTTACTGTACCTTCTTGGGAAAGAGAGTTTGATATGATTATAGGGATGTCCTAATGGGACCTGCTGGTGAAATAATGAAACGGAGAATGATTTTTCTAGAGATGACATCATCAAAAGATGAAAGTTATGTACAGTGTAGATAAGTTGCCTTGATAGTGCACAAAGAATATGGTCACAAACTTATATGCAAATGTCCAGCTGAGTGTTGTCCCACAAACGGGGTTCATTGACCCTGTGTGCACACCAATGTTAAGGTATTTTCAAATTATTTTCATTGATGCGCATGAATGGGTGCCTGTCTCAAGACAAGACACCCTTGTCTCAAAAATCCTCATGTTTATACGCTTAACTAATACATATTCATTGTTATTTTCCTTAATGATTGGTTCTTTTTTCTTTGCCTCTCATGTAAATTAGTGCTCAGACTCTGTCTTCTTCCTTCGTTGTCTTCTTTTGAGTAGGTGGTCAATGAGTCGGTGGTCGCAATGGAATTACCTTTTATCTTCTTCTTCCCTAATCTTGGCACTTCCAAGTGGTTCTTCAAGGTTTATTGACCAGACCACAATCCGTTACCTTTTCTGACATAAAGCCCCATTGTCTAGTAGTCAGTTCCTAGACTTTAAATCATGTCTAGTTATTGTTTCCTCTTTTAAATATTAACTGGTGGGGGCTGTACACAGGACTTTAGCAGCTCCCTGGTTATTTCAGTCATGTTATACATATTAATTGATAACATGTGTCCGAAAATGAGAGATCCGCTATAAAATCAAGAGACATATCTCTCTCAGCAAATCTTTTATTTCTTTTTAGAAACCATCAAGTAGAGACCTGATGAACCAGCCTGTTCCTGCCAAGTTTCAAGGCTACTCTGAGATGTTAAAGAAATGGAACTTTGACACTTCAGAACTTGTGGGTTTTTTTGCTCTGAGTCAGTCCAAAGTGATTACTTTTCAGAAATTCATGTTTCAAAACTTTTCTTTTGGAAACACCAGCAAATCTGAAATTGTCTGATGGTATCTGGCTGCTTGAGAAGGCAAGAAGCTTGTAAGGCAAGAAGCTGCTCCCAGTATCAGTTCTCTGAGAAAAGCTGCCCAAGAGCTCTGTGGCCACCCCAGGATTTCTGAACTGTGCAGCATGTAGGCTAAGAGGCCTGGTTTGAGCCATGACTTTGGGGTTTTCTTGAATTCTGACTTTGGAGTCAGGACTCCCAGAGCTGAAAGCTGGTCTGGGACAGTGAAGGTACTGAAACTTTGTCAGATCCACAAAGTCCTGGGAGCTCCCAGGCATTACCTGAACGAAGGAAAATGAGTTGTTAGTGTAATCAAAAGTATTTTGGAATGCCAGCTTCCCTTTCAGGGCATCTTATCATCCACTGAGTTTTTCTTTATGACTTTTCCTTATGGCTAAACTAGTATTTTTCTGAAAAAATACTTTGTTGTCAGTTAAGACACATTTTCTTTTTCCCTTGTGGGAAGGTTGTCATCACCCAAAACATTATAGTCATTTCACTTCTGCTGTTTAGATCTGGTCAGTCAAGAATTCTTGCACTGTGCAGGTATGTTGCAGGGAGATAGAGCAGTCGGCAGACAGAAGCATTACAGTCTGCTCAAGATCTTCTCAAATTCCTCACGGAGACACAGGTCGTTTCAAGCTGTCTTTGTCCCCAGAGTTGACCAAATCACTTGAAGGATATACTTTATTCTTCTTGCAGTGTCATTGCTGAATAATGTCAGTGAATTGTATCGTGAGCCCATGCTGCCCAGCACACTTCATGCAGGATTCGGATTTGTTTCTCATTAGTCCTTGGGACAGCTGAGGGTGCTGGTGCTTTCATAAATGTTTGCTGTCATCGGTGACCTGCACAAGCTGGTTTCTTAAATGAGAGACTTGATATTCTTAGAGAAGAGAGAAATGAGCTGGCTTTTCTTTTGTCTGCCTTCATGTGAAATGTTTGCAGTGAAAAGCCCAGACCCTGCTCACACAGATGGAGAGATACTAACTTAATGTGTGTTAAGCAATTAAGCTGAGAGTAAGAACCAATATGAGTCCTTATGCTTGTTTGAATGTTAGCTAGCTCAGCTTAAAGGTCACTTCTTCCCTCCTGTTTCGCTTAACAAGGTGTTAGAGATACACACAGCTTATTGAAATGGAAAGTAGTGACTCCTTCCTCGTTGTGTGCTTCTAATCTGTACCGCCCTCAGAGATCTCGGGCTTGCTTTGTCTTGATTTCTAGCTCTAAGGTGCAGTTCAGTAGTACAAAGATGAACAAAGAAGCTGCTCACACTCAAGTAAGGAGGTTTTGGGCATTAAGCCTGCGGAGCTTTTAAGAGGAGGGGAAGAAGAAACACTGAACACCCTTCTTCAGAATGTTTTTCACTAGGGTTTTAACTGTCTCAAAGTGCATTGCATCTCAAGGCCGTGCTCCACACCAGAGAAGTAAGGCTGTGGTAAGGAGGATGACAGAGAGTTCAGTATCTTTCCTTTCCCTCCTCTCTGGTACTGCTTCTGCTAACTTGCTGCCTTTCAGGCTGCTGTCTCTGGGGCTTATGTTTGTCAGAGTCTGCCACAACCTGCAGCCAGTTGTAGATGTTCTCTTTACACGTGCAGACCCAAAAGTTTGTGCCAGAAGTGGGAGTGCTTATTTTTCAACTTTGGAATAGCTTTGCCATTTGGTATCAAAATGCAATGGTTCTCCAGAATACCTTCCTTAGTTGTTTTTTTTTTTTTTCCAGAAACATTGTGATGTCAAATAGACTGTATTTGCTCACATGGGATCATTGTTTCAGAGCTGACTAAGGTTCTCTTGACCTCAAATGCAGGGTAAAGAAGCCTATAATCCCGCATAGGCTTAGGTGAAGTGTCTTGCCACTTTTTAAATGTAATATGGATCACTCCCAGCCAACTAAATTAGATTCCAGTGAATATATCTGGTCAATAAAATGGAATATGGAGACCTGAGGTATTTCTGCAAAAGCAAGGTGCTGGATGTCTGATCCTCTCAGCTATTTCTGTTGGTGATCTGCAGTATATTTCCGATGACAAAGCCACTCCACTGTTCTTTTTGCAGACTTCTATTCAGCTGTTGTCTTTGAGAAAGAGGGCTGCACTGCATCTTCAGATATAGTCTCTTTCCCACGGCAGGGAAAGGGTGAGCCCTTAGCACAAGAATATGAACACTAAGGGATGCTGTCTTTAATTATGAAAATGCACATTCTGATTTGCTTTATAGGAGGTTGGTTTGTACAGGGAGCCATGGGATGGGTGCTGGAGCATCCCAAACTATTATGAACTTAGAGATTTGAAAAGAAAGGTGTGTCTCTATGTTTTGTGAGTATCTGCCATGTAGACTTTCACGGTGAGTAGCTATTCTACTATAGAAACCAAAAATAACAAACCGTTTCCTCTTTTGAACAGCATGTTTGAGCATACACTGCCTCAGTATCTTGCTAACATTTATTGTCTTCAAAAGCAACAGTATAACATGGGGAGGCAAGTAGATCCTTTTGACATTTTGCGAATGTTACAGGAGTGCAGCAGCAAGGTGATGTTTGCGACATTTCAAAGCCTTATTTGTTCTTCAGTATGTATTTGTCTCGTGCCTTTGAGCAAAGAGGCAATGTCAAGGGAAAAAAAAAAAAGCCTTTAAATATTTTAAAGTGCCCATTTAGGATTCATTTCTCAGAGAACTGAATCCTAAATGTCAGACAGTGTTTGATAGTTCTCTGTAAAATCATCGTTAAGAATTAGCCTCCTTTGACATTTTTAAGCACTTAGACCTATCCAAAGAAAGTCAAGTGAAGAATTATCTAGATTTCATGTTTTGTAAGTTTATCTGTAAAAAATGTCAAGTGAAGCATTATGCCATTGCTGAATGCCTTTATGGAGGCTGCACTGAATGTTAGTATAGCCAAAGCGTGCACAAGCTCCACCTTGACTGCTTTTTTTTGAATGTTTTAGGAAACTTCCCATTATTATACCACATCACTAAAACTCTGCTGCTGGTCTCAGTAGTGACCAACCAGCCTAAGCAAGTTACCGATGTCTTAGACCAGGGTATGTCTGCAGTGTGCTATGAGGCATAGAGCAGAGAACCACGTAGGTAAATTTTCTGTCTCTGCTGGGTTCCTGCATCGTGGGTTGGCTTTTACAGAGGTGCATTTGGGAAAGTCATCTCCAGCCATGCCTGTGTGTACGGCAGCGAGACTCAGTTCTCCTTCAAGGCACTGTCCTTGCAGGTGTCTGTGGTCAATACAGGGAATTTGAACAGGAACTTCCAGAGATTAAAAAGGAACAACTACTAACAGTCCCTCCCCAAACCAGAATCCTCCCACCCCCGCCAACTTTCTGCAGCTCAAATAATGAAGCTACATACCCTAGTGTGTGACATTTCATGTGCTCTGGGCATTGTGTACACAAGTGCGTTAGTAGTACTCTCCTACGGATGGGCTGTGCTGCGTTCAGCAGCTCTGCAGACAATGGATGTAGCACAAAAAATTGGCAAAGGTAGTGCTTGGTCCAGTCACATTGCTCAAGCAACTGTGAGGAAGAGGAGATAATAAAAAAAATTTTGGTCTCTGCCTTTCCTTTTTTTTCCGTTCTCATTTTTAAAACAAGCAGTGTAATTGTGAAGGCACCTGTTTTTGTTGTATTATAGAACAACTTCATCTTGTGCAAGGATTTCATTTCAGAGTGGTTTAAGTCTTCATGTTATGGTGGTTATGAGTACATGCTGAGAGAGGATGACTGGTTAAGCGATATTATTGTTTGGTATAACTCTTTCCATCAGAGGTCGTAGATGTGGAGGGGTTTTGTTTGGTTAGTTGGTTTGGAGTTTTGTTTTATTTTAGTCTGTGGTTAGCAGCAGTTTTTAGCAGTGAAGTGTCTTCAAGAGACCCAATTCCTATTTCCTTCTGCAGTGATTAGGAATAAAAAGATTTGGCAATCTGTCATTGTCCTCTTCTCTGACAGTGGTTTTGTTCCTTGAAGGAAGTGCTTTGCAAATAATATCAACTGTAAATTGAGTGGAGAAGGTCCCTTGGTTCTAGCTCAGTATGATTTTTCTAAATCCTCCATGTGAAAAACTTGTATTACTCTGACAATTTCAGAGAGTAATGAGTAAAGATGGATGTCCCTGGGCAGTTAATCAAATTTATTTTGGCAACTCTCTCTGTCAATATTCAAGGCTGTCATTTTAGTTATTTCTGAAGCCAGGTGAAGGAGGATCATAGCCATGGGCTCCCCTTGTGCTAAATGATGTAAAACTTGGTGACAGTAATAGGTGCCCACATGAGAAGAGGTGGACTTTTGAAGTACAGTCAGGGTTTATATCTTCTTCCAGTACCATGGCTGACAAATGTATAGTGAAGGTGCCTTTTTTGATACTGGCACGTGGTATGTTCTCACTTTGCTCAGAATTAATGCCAAACTGCTGAGGTGGGAGAGGAAAAAGCATCCCTGAGTTCCCAACTAGTTGTTGGATCTAGCTCTTAGATTTTTTTTTTTTTTTTTTTTTTTTAACCTGTAAAACATGTCTGGTTTCCTCTTTTAATGGGAATCAACTTGCTTCCAGCTATGTCAGAACGAGGTTTGCAAATGGCTTCTGCTGGTGCAGAATTGGATTGTAGTCCAGGTGCAATTGCTAGCTACAGCTGGAAAAAATGCAGGCTAAGGTAACCATAACCTAAAATTCTCACCACTTGTGCTCTTCATTTCAGAACACATCTGCACAAGCTCAGTTCTGTGCTTCCACTCTGTATCCCTCCTTATACATGCAGTAGTCCTGCTGCCCCACTAGCACGAGTGGAGGAGAGCGCTCAAACTTTTGCCTGGCCCTGAACTTGTTTGGGTCTTTCTTTTCACTCTTTTAAAGTGGACAGCTGACCTTGGAGGCAGTAACGGAGATCTAAAGCAGTGGTGCAGTAACTCAGCCAGTTGTGCCAGGCAGCTTCCTTCATTAGAAAACCTGACAAATCTTACTGCCAGGATTCAGGATTAGTCTCTGAAAGCTCCTGTCCGGCAGCAGTGCACAAGGGATGCACGCAGCCTTTGCTTTGCATCAAAGCAGGACTGCAAGCAAGCAGGACAGTTCGTGCTCCTCGGTTTTCCAACATGCTACAAATACCGTGCTGTTCAATTCTATATGCACACGGACACATGCGTGTATATGGGCGTGCACGCATATGTATATATATGCTCAGAAAGGAAGAGAGAATGAAAAACTCTCCAGGAGGTGAAGAGCATGACATAGTGAGAATGCCAAGTATCATCTCTGGTACACACTCATTTAAAACACAGTTTATACTGTACAGCTTTATATACTTCTTGTGTTTATGCATGCTTGTGTGTGTGGGTGCATACATATATTTTTGTCTATATATGTTGCTTTGCTCACTTCAACTTGAGCTGTGATATTGAAAAATTTATGGCTGAAAATGGCAGAGGAAACAGAAGTATCAAGAGGAAAAAGGCAGCAGATACACAAGCTACAAGAAGCTCTCAGGAAACATGGAAAGGCACAGGCAGCTTCATGAAAGAGGAGAAGGTAGCCTTCTTTCACTGCTCAGCACCTGATCTGTCCTAATAGCCCAATGCCTATCTGTGTGCTAGCAGTAATCTAGAAATCTGTCTGAAACACTGGGAAATCAGAGTTCTTCCGTTTGTGCTCAGCTATACCCCGCAATCCTATTAAAATGGATTTGAAGACAGAAGTTAGCCCTAAAAAAAGAGGTGGTAAGAGGCAAATCTGGCTAGGTGGTTTGCTGTGGGATAAAGCATGATTATGTGATTGAACTTCTTTTGTTGGTGGCATTCAGAGCCACATGGGCAGGCATAGATTTTTTCATGAATGTAGTTACCATTCTAAGTGGATTTCACCCTACGTGTTCTGGGTGTATGTGACTCTGATGAGTTATGTTAACTGCATTGCATTGGGTCTGCACCCTGGAAGGAGAACGGGGTAGGTGTCAAGTCAGTATGTTGCTATGTTTAGTTTTTGTTCTCTCCAAACGAAGAAATGCTCTCAGAAACCATTCAAGAGTTCATTTTTAAGGCTTTAATCTTCTCAAGAAAGAGGATTCCAGTGTATAAGCAGAAAAGCAAAACCAAACATTCTCCCTTTTCCAAGATACAAACATTGACATCCTTTTTTCTTGCAGACTGAATGTTTTTCTGCTGTCACACTTCTTTGGTTCTTTCTTGGTCTCTACATCTAGCAGCTGAGCCCTCAACTTAAGGTTGCAATATCACAGTAAAAATGTTTAACTTCATACACTGAAAGCTTTATGTGTTTTATGGACAACTGAAGCTGACAGAGTAAGTCAGAGAGTGTAAAGTGTGCAACTCCTAACAGGGTCAGAGAACACACCAGATGTCTTATCAGACATTTAATCACGTAAGTTTGATTTCACTCATGAAAGAGTCTGGCCAAGAACCTAGTTTCTTTCACTGAACTTTTCTGTCCTGAAGCCAACATGACAGTCCCTGCGCTTTGGACCATGGTGTGGGATGAGCGCTTTGCTAATGTCAGTGCATGAAGAGTCAGCGAGGGAGGAAACTTGAAGACAGCTTGCAGCTTGGAAACGAGTCTTTTAGCTGGACCACTTTGAGCTTGAGGCTCTGCCAGCAGATATGTTCCTTCTGCAGCTCGGTGTGATAGTATCTCGCTGGCCTGGGACCACAGATGCCAAGCATAGACAGAACTGCAAAGAAGCTGTGATACTGAGCAGTGAATGAAAGCCATTACGGCAGAGATGTGTGTGATAGATGCCAGAGAGCTGAGTCTCCAGCTTGGGCTAATAGGTAGATATAAGTGATCTGCATTTTGTGTGACTTCCCAAGACTGGACAGATGGTGAAGTGCTTGTGCAATGAAGAGTCATCCGTGAAACATTTGTTCAGAAAAGGGGAATAAAAGTTTTCGAGCTAACATTCCTTTGAAAAGCAAACCTTTCTCTTTGCAGACTCCAGTTACCTCCTTTATGAGTCTGTCTCTATAACAATTCTTTTCAAGGAATGGACCATCCACGGTGGGTGAGCTCTATATCTAAAAGGCAAACCACAATCCTTTAAAAAAACAAACATAAACCAACGCACCACCACCACCAAAAAAGAACTGCAATATCAGTGGAATTAATATAGTAGCAAGGAGAGGAAGCAATCTCTTGAAAATTGGGAGTTGGATAGGTGTGTGTTAAAATAATTGTAATGAACTGGATCCATTGCTGCTGTTAAAAGACTGAAAATTTTTCAAAGTTAGGTTCCACAGACAAAATGTCCTTCAAAGTGCATTGGCTCCAAAGGAAGGGAAGAAGCCTCCAAAGTTTGCAAAGAAGTGTGAAAGAAAAATATTTCCCCCAGTTTAGAATGTAGTTGAAAAGGAATGAACCTTATCACCAAAGGATAAGGAGCAAGTTAAAAAACACCTTCAATCCTTGTCTGCTGCAGATGACCCTGATTGACTTTGAGACAGTAACAAAAGCTTAATCTTGTTTGCAGTATATTGAGAGATGGCTGGGGAAGATTGACTGTGAAAGGGTAGTCTCTGAGCTGAGCTCAGAACGAGGTAAATTGTTTTAAAAGTTCCAAATACCATTACATTTTCCCTTGTAACTTTGCTTAAACCTTTTAAATTCTTGTCTGCCCCACAAAGGCACAAAGCAAATGCTATCACTTTTGCACCCGAAGGAAAATTCCAGGAGTCCCACTGGGTAGATGTATGTGGATGGGGGAAGGAGTCAAGGCTTCAGCCAGAGAGAGCAAGGCTTCTATCACTGATATGATGAAAAAATGGTTAAAAACTAGAAGCGCCTACAGACAACAGGTATTTACTGTCGTTACCAAGTTGGATCTTAATTGCTAACTAGTCCAGCATCCAAGCTCGTTTCTAGAAGAGTCATTTAAGAGATTTGGACAAATTTTGTCGGCCCAGGGGAGCAGAGAGTGAGGTTTCCTCACCCAAGGAGGAGGTTCTTGGAAGCTGCTGTTAGTCGTCCTTCTGCAAGGGAAAGAGAAAAGCTAGCTGTGGTGGCTTAGCAGTGTTGCTGCTTAGGATGGGGTTTGTGATCTCCTAACTAACCAAAACACACGCTTAACGAAAAAGAAAAAAGTGATTCCTCTTTCTTCTGTTGACATTGAATTGCAGCCTTGCAGCTAGGAAGGTAGACACAGCATGGAGTTCAACGAGCCTGGCCAAAATCTGGCAGACTTGTACTGGTGGTAGCCTATGGTAGAATACTGCTCTTAGCCAAGCTTTGTAGCTGGTCTTACGGCAGTGCTGTGGAAGCTGCAGTCTTGGCCAACTGAGTGAGGACAGATTTTTGTGTGTGGAGAGGAGAGTGGGGAAGGAATCGGGGAAGTGAATACCCAGCAGAGTCATTGCTCTGTCTGATCTGGGACATTGAGTCTGTGGCAGGTTTACAGGTAGCCTGACAATCTCCACGCTACGCTGAGCTGTGTAGGAAAATTTCCTTTTGTACCTTAGGATGTTTACCCCTGCACTCGGTGTCCGTTGTACCTCTCTCTCTCTCCAATGTCGCATCTCTCTTTGGGGGAAAAAAATCTAACCATCCTAATCAGTGGCTGCTTTTAGAGTTCCTATTTAACATACTGCTAACGTGCCTTGCAACGAGGCATAATTATTTCCCTTTAAACTTTTCTTGCAACTTCCCCTCTTTTCTCTTTCAGAGGTGTTTTATTTATCAGAGCATGAATTTGTACATCTGAGATCAGAGTACTTCATGCTTTGCTTCAACGCAGATCCCTAGCAATTAGAAACGATATGAAAGGCAAATATAATTGAATTCTTGTCCTTGCAGTCTGCTAGCTTTGTGGTTCACCCTTTGATTCAGAGCTCCTATATTTTATCTATTCTTTTCACAGTTTTTTAATTTTTCTCTCAGATTTGTTACTTCTCTTGGAAAGGCAGTACCCCCACTTTTTTTTTTTTTTTTTTTTTTTTTTTTTTTTTTTTTTGGTAGGGGAAGGTGAGGGAACTGCATGACCTCGTTTCCTTCCCCTTTGCAGCAGGGAGGAAGAGGAAGGATAACGCTAAAGGTGGAGGCAGGCATGTGGTTGAAGGAAGGGGTGGCTGATTGTCTGAGCCGCTTGGGAACTGCTGTGAGATTTAGGAGATGTGTGTGTTTGCACACACCTGTGTCTCTCCTTTCCACACGCACACACGCGTAGAAGTGTACACAGACAATCACTGTCCCTCTCAGCATCTTCTTCTGTCACAAAGCCCAAGCTGGAGCCCACTGAGGTCACTGGAAAAAGTGACCTCCACTAATGTGAACTGGATACTTCACCGCTATAGCTCAAGCAAGTGACCCGTTCTGATTTTACTTCGGATTGCAGAACAGCCGTGCTGTCACTCTGGGTTGCCAGTTACATCCATCCTCTGGATAGTATTTCAGCATCATTTGTGTTTGCGTTGCAGCTTTTATCTGTTATCTTTCAAAGGCAAAGAGAGAAGAGAAGTAATATTATCAGTCTGTAGAAAACCTCCAGAGCTTCTGTCGATATTTTATACTGCTTTACATTTTTTAAATGGTAGGTTTTGGTGAATGCAGAAGTATTTATTGTGTTGATTTAAACACAGCAAGCAATGTATCTGTTGTTTAGATGTCACTATTCTCTCTTCCGTTTAATGCTTATTACAGAACAAGCCTTTTACTATGCATTTCATATCTGAGCTAGTTCCCTGCTGCAATCTTCTAATACCTTCACTTCTTCAGAAACAACCAAACCCTTCAGGAATCTCATGTTCTGATTATGGAGAGTGGTTAGGTATGGCTAGGCTTAAAACACTCAAGAAAGCAAGTCAGGGGTTCCAGAGAGCTGATGATTATCAATCTTTTTCTCTTGAAGAGTTTTTTTTCCTTTGATCTTTAGGACTAAAATTACAACTGTGTAAATACAGCCCTCGGAAAGTTGCAGTATATAAACTGCATAACCTTGTGAGTATGATCAGGGAAATGCTTTGTTTCATGTATGGAATTTCCTCCTCTTCCTCTTTGTTTATAATTGCTACAAATAATATCCCCCCCTTATCTTCTTCCCTGTTGTATGATGACCTCGCTGCCCCCAAGCTCCCGTAGGTACGATGCACCACCACCGTTTCCTTCCCATCGCCTCCCTGGGCCCCCCTTCCGTGTGGTTTCCGCGTCTTCCAGTGAGGACTGGCACCTTTGGACAGCTGAGATAAGTTTGCTTCAACAAATTCTTTCTTCGTTCACACACGCGCGCATGCGCGCGCTTTGTGTTTTGGGCATGCTGTCACCACCACGCACGTGCACGCTTCTCATTTTGGGGAGTGCTACTGACCTGAGAAATACTGGAGTAGCATGAGACTGAGTGCAGAGCAGTACAGATTTGGTGAGGAGAGGAAAGAAGATGTCTTAAGTGTACAGTGGCCCCAGCTCAGTGTTCCTTTTTTTCAGAACATAAACTTCGTGGATTGTTATGACTAGTGGCATTCTATTAGAAAGGCTAACCTCAAATCCTTGATATTTCAGTGGTTTAAAACCAGCACATCTAGAAAACATTGTCCCTTTGACTTTTCAAAGTACGTTTGGAGCCCAAACTCCAAGCTTAACCATGTTTTTGTTTGAGAATTTTAAAATTCTGTAGTGCATTTCTATACAACAACACTTTGTTATTGTAGGAACATATGATTTAGAGAAGTCTTATGTGTTCACTAGAAATAAATCTTTTTCTTTCTTTCTTTTTTACGATAACACCTACAAATTTAGATATCAAAGGGAAAAACAAATTTAAATTACCAAAGGAGAAAAGAAATTGTTAAGTCATCATGCTACTGGAATCTATATTTTTTAATTATTTTTTAGCCAAAAGGCTTCATATTTTTAGGTGTTTGCTAATGCAAAGTGATCTGTCAAAGGACCAGCATATCGGTAATAAACTTGTTAAACCTAAATTGCATAGCCTGTCCTTTTTGTTTCAGATTCAGTTAAGTTTGAGGTCCTCAGAAAGTTTTCTAGAAAACCCTCCAGGCAGCTGACTAAATTAAAGAGGGGAATTACTCGCAGGCTTAGAAGACAAGTAGGGACATCAGGAATGAAGGATAAGTGTTAAACTGTCTCTCTCTGCATAATAATTTTATTGATGTATCATAACGTTGGAGATGTATTACCCAAAGTAAGTAATACAGTGCACCATTGAACACATTATGTTGTAAATAATTAAGATGCGTAATGTTAAAACTTTGGGTAGAATGTAATTACTGTACTCCATGGAAAATCAATGGCTATTCCAGCAACATAAGTAAACATTAAAAACAGAGTTTCACGAACACACGCAGTTGGCAACTGTTTTATGAATGTATTTTATAGGCCGTTTTTGGTTTTGGTCAGATGAGATGGAGGAACTCACGTGCAGAAATTAATTTTCCAAAATTGTCTGCCTTGAAGATTTGCTCTTCGCTTGAGTAATAAGGGATGTTTCCTGCTTCAGTCAGCAGCAGCAGAATGCAGAGATCCACACTAAAGTCAAATGCACGGTGCTTGACAGGACTGAGCATGCTTTGCAGCCTGCACCCTATGGCTCTCTTTTGCTAGTTTAAAGCATAAGGTAGGCTTATTCCTGCAATTAAAAAATAGACGTATCCTGCACTTACACTGGTGGTAAGGTATGAGCACAGGTGGGGAATGAATCCCTTAAGATTTTTATTCTGCTCTGAAGAACTGGGAGCTCAAGCAAGGAAATCTGCAGATAGCTGTCAAGATCATTCAGTTGAACCAAACAAGGTGATAGAATTGAAATATGACTTTAACGTGTAGTCCTACCTGAATCTTCAGTCAGAGTTATGCTAGGAATTTGCATGACTGCATTACATTTAGGCCCTGTCTAGAAATATTTATAAAAGGCACCTCGCACACATATATCAAACAACAGGTTTGTCAAAGATGAAATTCTGGCTTTCCAATTACTTTTGATGAGACAAATGTTTCACTTGCCATTTCCATAGCGGATCTGTTAGATTTGTCTTTCAAAGAGTTTAAAAACAGAAAAGGCAAGTAAAGCCAATGTGCTGACCTGTACATCAACTTAGCATTTTGCTTGCAAGCACTTCTTGGGTCCCAGGGAAGTGTTCGGAGGAAGCAGAAGATAGTGCAGGTAGCTCATCCTTCAACACTACTCTCTGATGTTTCGTCTTTGAAGGAAGCTGTGTGGGCATAGCTCACAAGCTTGTGGCTGAGGCTGAAGAATTCCTTTAGAGTACCATAAAACCTCAAACAGCCCACCAATACATTGAGAAAATGAAGACATGCAATGCTTCGTGGCGTTCAGGAGAGTTACTCTAGATCCCATGCTGGTATGAGATCAGAACCAGTCCCCTTAGATGACTTGCAGCAGGATGGTCTCTTTTCAAGGCTTCATACTTGGGGAATTGCATTGCCTAGGCAGCCCATCAATGCTTGGTGACAGAGATTTTCAGGACAGGCTGGAAGGCTCTCCTCATCTGCTTGCCATTTGATTTGGATGTTTTACTTTGGTTTTAATTATGGTTTTCTTTCCAGCATTGTTGCTTACAGATTTACATTACTGTCTTTAATAAAGAGCCATGGCAACAGGTGTTGTAGAGATTAATCAGATAAATAAATGATGTGTTTAGCATTCATTCTTATGCACAAGTCCATTAAAATGAATAACTCTAATAAGCACCTGGCAGGCATGTTTCAGTGTTTGGGTAATATGCCAGAAGTACAATGTTCTGGTAGAGGGTAGCATATTTCAAGCCCAGGTGATTAATTCTTTTTTTTTTTTTTCACTCTTTGAAAGAATTAACTGTTGCCCTGCCATTTGTCATTTAAAAGCCTCTGAAAAACAGACTTTAAATGTGGTTTTGCATAAGTTCTTCCGCAGCCTTTCCCGCAATAATTTGAGTACCTTGCAGTTGTCCGTTGAAAGGATGCGACTCAGAGCTGTCAGGGGAGATTCAACCTCTCTTGCACGCAGTTCACTTCAGGAGAAGGAAGTGCACAGTGTGGATTTTGCCTGGGTTTAGATAAATACTTCTTTTTTTAATAGAAGGTATTTTCACAGGAGTGTCCATCTGTGTTGCCAAGGCACAGTAGAAGTAATACTTTGCCCTCTAGTAGTTAGGGGTCGAGTTTATGGTCAGATGGTTGCATCAGCTAGCTGCTTCGGATCGTCTCATTGAAGGTGAGCTGCAGGCAGTCCTGATTTGCCTATACAGCTGAGCATTTTTACTTTTTGAGGCTTCAATATTAAGTTCTCTATTTTTTTTTTCTTCTGTCTGCAGACAGGTGATTAACATAGAGTTCTATTTTCCTTAATAAATATTTTATTGAAGAAAGAATAGCTGTTGCCAACATCCCCAT
Source organism: Aquila chrysaetos chrysaetos (assembly GCF_900496995.4). NCBI lineage: Eukaryota > Metazoa > Chordata > Aves > Accipitriformes > Accipitridae > Aquila > Aquila chrysaetos. Next base: position 72,770,155 of record NC_044007.1, read on the forward strand.
AATAAAAAATATTGTTGTAGCCTCTCTTCTCTATTTTATGCCTGTACTACCATGAGTGGTTTCCCCCTTCTCCTGTTGATACTCATTTTATTTGGCATGGCTAAAGAAATGAGGATTGACATTGATGGTTCTTCATATAATTATTCTGTGATTACTGAAACTCTGAAGGAGGGATGGCAGCTCATGTCAATGTACTTTATAGCTTTATTTCATAGCATATAATACCATAACCTTGATGTTAATATTCAGCCAGTGCTTTGTAGCACCCAAGCTTTCAAGTTGCTCGCAACAGAATTATTTTGATTTCATTTAACAAAGACAAACATATCTTTCATTAGCCTTTTGAGGTACATGGGTTTGTGGTCTGTTTTTCTGAAATCATTGAGTTTTGTGACTTTCTGGTCCTTTTATTTTTTATTTATTAATTGTTATTGACACAAAGATTGATTGAGTTAATTTCAAAAAGTTTCTTCTTGTGAGTCCTATGCTCACTCTAGAGCAAGGAAGAAACAGTTTTTTCTAACATTTGACAATCTGAGGTCATTTGGAAGACATTTGATTCTCAATGTGTGTGTGTATGTGCATGCGTGCATCAACACTCAGTTTGAACTGCATTATTAACTGAAATAATCAATTTATCCTGAACTTAGAAATGAGCTTTTTAGAACATGCAGATCTTGCTCAAGTACAGCATTGTATTTGGGCGCAGAAAAGATATTTCGTGTATGCTAGGTTCCTGGTAGTGATCTGATGGTCTGAACCTAAGATTCGTAAGGAGGAAAGAGGAAAATATGACCAGGTTTAAAGAAAAAGAAAAAGAGAAAAAAAAGCCTGTGTTGTATTTGTCAGGGATGTGAATCTTTTCATGACAATTTCCTTTCGATACAGTTAATGTTAATTAGATGTTTCGTATAGGTATTTTTGGTAATGTTATGCATTTTACAGAATTTAAGTAGGGTCCATCTTTCACCCTGATCCCTGAAGCGTGGCAGACTGTGTGGGGGTCTCCTCCTTTGCTTCCCTCCAAAGGGGTAATGGGCAATATGGTCACTGGAGAGAGAAAGGGAACAATATACTTACCTGTGGGAAGGAAATACTTCTAAATGGATATCTTCATGTCTCTTCCCACCTCTAGTCTGTCTTCGCTGTTTAGGATGGGGACTCTTTGAGGAAGAGGCTACTGCCTGTTCTATGTGTGGGTGTCACCTTGCGCAACCAAAGGCTCGCTCCTCATAGCTCCCAGGCACAGATGGGATCTTAATACAGCAAAACTTCATTGCTGTTTTTTAAAGTGTTTGACAAAAATGGGAAGCTATCAAAAGAGACTGTTCAATTCACTGCTTACAGCAGACCTGCTGTCTGAAACCATTAAAAAAGAAAAAAAAAAAAAGAAAGAAAAAAAGTTATTCTGTTTCAGGTGCTTAAGTTCTACGATGTGGTTAAAGAATTAATTTTTTGACAGGGAGGGTAACTAAGCTTTGGAACAAATTGTCACGGGAGATGAAGTTTTAAAGTCAAGACTTGGTATCCGAGTAGAAAATACTTTCATTTTCAGACATTGGTTAAGATGCTGGTTCGGAAATTTGGGAAGAATATGTCGTGGACTGAAGAACTGGCAAGTCACACACAGGCACACATAGTGCCACTGTCAGTACACATGGGTAAAGCTGGTGGTTGTTTGTGGAAGAGGCTTATTTGAGATTTCCACAGCTTGCACTTCCCACCGCGCTTTGGCCATAAATCCAAAACTCTCCAATGAAACTCAGAAGTCCCAGGAGGCTTGTGACAGCCATTTAATAAAACAATACTTTTTTAGTTCCTTTTACGCAGGTGCAGCCCATGGTGCAGTATTTTATTATGAATAGATCACAACGAAGTGTTCTTTTCTGTAACACTGTGTGAATCTGGGATGAGTTTGGGGTTGGTTTTGTTTCATTTAGTTATTACAGCTGGCAGGGGAGGAGGCTATTCCTGTAGGTCTCTGTAGCCAAGCATGTTATGTGAAATACAGCCTGTTGATAATATTCGTGTTTGGAGAATCTAGCCGTAGGAGGTCACTGAACATAAAAAACTTTGGTTTTCAGCCCAGTTTGGTAACTTAACCTTTAATACACAGAGCCAAAGACCTACGGGTCAGCCTAACTTAGAGGGGAGTTGCATATTTCTGTCAGTTCAGATGCTTTTATTCATGCAAGCTAGGGTGGCTTTTGGTACGTTGCGTAACCAGAAATGTTTGTAAATAGGCATGCTGTTGGAGTGAGCGGCTAATGAGGTGAAAATAAATTCTGACCAAATTTTCATGTATTAATTTATTTTCTGCTTGCAGCTAAATGCTCTACATCTATTCCTTATTATTTATAAAACCTACCCATGTCTTAAGCAGCTCAATGAAGAGTAAAGTGCTGTAGAGGCACAGGCTATGAAACTGATAATATAAATTGGCAGAGGATATGTCATATCATGACATGGTTGTTACGGGATACGGGGCTTGACTTAATTTACATAAAAGTCATAAGTATCTATGAATTTGCTGAAGGCTAGGATTAGGGGCTGCAATGTGCCTTAGAGCTGTGGGGATTTGAGAGCTTTTTGGGTAGTGTTAATAAACTGCATCTCTTGGGGGAGAGTGTTCGAATGCAGTAGAACGCTTTCCTTAATGGTGGCAATTTTGAGCATTACAAGACGTTGGAAAGCCTCGTGTCTCTAAGTAAACTGCAAAAGTCATTCTTGTTAAAAGCACGTCTTATTGCTAAGCATAATATATTGTGGAAATGGAAATCTGTGTGTGGATTAGACAGCTGATCGGTACAATGCAATGAATCCATTGGAGAATTTAGAGAGGATTTCATGCTCTTTGCAGAATATGAAGGGTATTTGATGGAATTTGGCTCTGATTTCTGTAGCTGTTACAATTATTGGTATGTTAAGCACAGTGGTCTTTCTCTAGTGCAATATAACCTGGTTTTTAAATGTTTAGTTGCATATACTTGTATCTCTTGCATATAACTTCCTCTCCTTTCTTGCCTAGCAAAATTAATTTATTTGAACTAAAGGAAATATACTGCAGATTATTCTTCTAGTACATGATTCATGCTATTTTTAAGGGAAACATAATTTTCTTCACACCCTTACAAAAACACTTCAAAATTAAAAAAAAAAAAAAAAAAATGGAAAGCACTTCCCAGCCAAGTAGTGACAAGCATTGATTCATTTAGCTGCAGCCAGCCTCTGCAGGTTATATGGTACTATTGATGCCACTTCCAAACTGTATCAGAGGTGAGCTTGGTAACCTGTCTTCCTATAATATATTTTGAATTGCAAAACCTTTCTGCCTACCAGATACTGCTCAGGCTAAACCTAAGACAACCAAACATTTTGGCATCTTCTGATATACCTGGATACAGCCTTGTGTTGGTGGCGTATCCTTTATAATAGTCATTTGCCAACAGTGAATGAGTTAATAGGTTGTAGAGCCCTTATTTGAGGCAGCAAGTAGGCCTCTGAGAAACCCGTTTTCATTGAAACTGGGGAATGCAGAGCAAGTGTATTTCAGGAAGAAGAGAGAATTATTTTTTGGTCTAAATTTGCAGTCAAAAATATGCATTGTAGTGAAGCCCTGGTCAGAGGCATATTGCTGGCTCAAGGGAGTGTTAAGGTTCAAAAATATGCACGTTTTCAAATGATGGTGCTCTTCCCCCACAAATATTAGCAGCCTGGGAGGTAAGAAGATAAAGCAGCTGATTTGTGTTTATTTTTCTGTCAAAAATTGCTAGAAGTCTTCCCTCTATTCTTACAGATCAGGAAAGATTTAGGAGCAGAATTGATATGAAAACTGCATATGTCACCTTCCAACCTCCCCAGCGATTATCTATATCTTCATTATTTTATTTTAAATTGTTTTTGCTGTTTACATAATGCTCCAGTTACTCAGTCTTAGGTGCAGTAAGTATTTAAAAGCCTGAACCATGAATTCTCAGTGTCTCATGAGCCAGAGTCTTCTAGGGATTTTACAGTAAAACAACCTTGTAGTTACAGCTAAATTGATTAGATCAGAATGGACTTATGGGCAATAGGGTTACAGCAAACTGCTTGCTGAGTCACCCTGTGGTCTCCTTATAAAGGAGGCATGGAAAGCATGCTCTAAAGGCGAATAAAAATTGCAGCGAGAACATTGCAAGCACAGAATGAATGACTTCATAAACAGGTTTATAGCGTAACTGGAGTTTCCAGGCCATATAATCAACACTTAGCAAACCTTTTTTGAACTCGTAGATGTGTTTCACTGTGCAAACACCTTGGGTAGAGCATCATGGCATAAAATTATATTTTCTTCTGAAGCTACTCATCCTACAAATCATTTTAGTACCAAAATGAGCAGTCTCCATCAATCTTGCTATCCTTTTTCACAGGATAATTTACTTTCACTGTTCACTTTTCGTTTAGAAGTCCCCAGAGTTGCTCAGTTCCTCTGGCTTGGCTGGTGCTAATGAGATGTACCACAAGGGAAAAGGTAGAAATGAGTTTGTGAAAACTGAATTTAAGGAAATTGTATCTGCGCAGTGTGGGAAAATGCAGGTAATTTGGCAGTACGATTGCCTTGTTTGTGTCTTATAAGAGCACCTCGCATGCCATCAGCAAGTGCTGTAACTTGTTGAATCCTCTCAGCAGCAATGATGTCAGTAGTAGAACACAGGGGGAAGTATAAATCTTTCTGCAGAGCTTGAGTCCTGTCTCCCTTTTTGAAGGACTTAACTAGAGACAAGGAAAAAACCAGTCAATTTGTAATTCTGTGATTTTGAGCCGTTTATAATTGGTACGTCAGTGAAGGTATTTGGAGTAGAGCAGAGGATGTGAAGAAGTAAGACTATAACTAGCAATATTTTGATACCTAGCACTGTTAGAGATGTGGCAAGATATTGATGGGTATTATAGTGCTCGGCTACAGAAGTCAAAGAATGGGATTTATTAACGTCATACAGCGAGAAATAACAAGAGCTGGAGCACGGGGCGCACAAGCGAGGACCCTGAGGAAGGAGAGCCATGGAGTAGGCAACGCACAGAAGGATGACTTGTTGGCGCAAGGGGGAGATGGAAATGGTGAGAAGTTGTTCTTTGAGCCTGAGCTGGGCTGAGGGCTTGAGGGGTGCGTAGATGGGAAGAGGAAGATGGAATGTGAGGCTGAGGGCTGGAAGTTTAAAGACGGGTTTAGCTCTAAGGGAGGTGCAAAAATCGCAAGTAGTGCAAGGAAGACAGATGGTTTAGGAGAAAGATGATGACTGGAAAAGGGCACGGAAGAGTAGCTGCTGAAGGAAATTATGCACTGGTGTTTTTCCTGGCTTTGAGTGAATTTGGCTTGGAAATAGTAGAACTTCTGCCAACCACACTTTTCAGATCTTCCTCCCTATAGGAAGCACAATGCAAAAGTTTGTGACAGACCTGTAGCTTTTGTATCATTACTTGAAAGTCAGTAACCTTAAAAACCAACCAACCAAAAACCCTCAAAAAAAACAACCCCAACAAACCCAAGCTTTTCGGTAAAAATCAGTCGCTGCCTTCTAAGACAAAACATAAAACCCGGTAGTGGCCTCTTGGGGAAAAAATACCTCTTATAAATGCAGAGAAGAGACTTGGCTTGTCATGAGGCTGAGTTTTGGTGATTGTGGGTTTTTGTGTTGGTTAGAAACTTGCTGACCCATAAATGGTCAAGTCCAAGCATCTAGCTCAACAGAATCACGAGAACTAAATTTCCCTCAGTGAGTGCCCTGTTACAAACACATTCAGTGTTTTTAATCCCCTTTTTCTAACAGACGCTCATCATTTCTTGCTTCCCCCAAGTAAGAGTAGAATCGTTCAGGGAAGGAAAATCTAGTGTCTACTGAACGAAGGAAAATTTATTTATATTATTAAATTTCTGGGACAGTTGAAATGTTTTGATTTGGCTAAACAGGTGTCATGGAATTTTCTCAGACTCATCTGTCTCATATGGTCATCCAAATTACTAATGATAATTATCTAAATATCTTGACTTGTTTCTAATGCAGTTACACTACCCTGATGGAGGGATGTTGTACTTGTGCAAGAACAAAATGTTTCATTTGCTTCTAGTTATTTTATTGTTACAGTGCACACAGATAGGATGCTGTTTTCATAGCTTTCAGATTAATTTGCTCTCAAATTCCTGGTGTCATCAGTATAAAGCTGCTCGTAGTAAATAATAATGAATCATTAGATTTGGCTAGCCATATTATCATTTGCAGTGGATCATGGTAATGTTGCATGTTAGGTCTATCACATAATTGCTTTAGTAATTCTTTGTCACAGGATCAGAAGCATTTGCTATCAATAACAGTGTCAAGTCAGTTGTTTGACTTCAATTAGGAGAGACAACTGATCTCTAGATCTTAGTGATTTGAAAAAGGCTTGATTGCTAGACTGAAGCTTTGGTTACTATTGGGGCTCTTTTATTCATCTGCGGAATCTCTTTCCAAACTCCGGCTTATGGCATGTATGAAAAACAAAGTCCTACTGAGTACTTCTCAGTGATGATTAGACATCCAATCACTTTAAAATTAAATTTAAATGTTTTCAGTAAAGTGTATTTGACGAATAAGGATTCTCTAATTGTTGTTTTGAATATCTCATTTCTAAATTCCTAATTTTGACAGGAATAAGATTAATTAGGTAAAGCAAATTCAAACTTCACTGCCAATATTTTTGTTAGTATTTTGCGCATAGTATGAATCAGTGAAATAAGCTCATAATTGTTGCCATTTCCTATATCTGTTCTTGGCTTCCAGGTAAAGAGATCTAATAGCATTCCTAAGAGGTCCTGGCAAATTATCATTCATGGAGACAGTACTGTGTAGTGTAGTGCATAGAAGATTTAAGCCAAATTATTTTTACTTTAACCTGAGTTAATGTTGGTCACTGTAGCATAAGTTAATAAAATTAAATTCTAACAGGCTGATTAAGAAATGCCGGTGTTTTACCAATTTAAGCATAAGTTACTGCTAGGGCTTCCACTATATCGACTGACCTTTCAGAAATTCCCTTTTATGTAGTGTTTGGGAAAGCCCTCTAGTAGAAATGCTGTCCATCAGGATACCGCTAGGAAGATTAATTAGTGCACACCACAGCTATGTTAACTGCAGACTTTAACTACTAATACACAAAATATTAACTCTCTTGCTATTTAAAACATATTAAAATAGTCATCCCAACTTCCTGTATTTTGAGGGTTTTTTTAATATGATGATGAATTCCACTGTCACCGTGTGAATAAGCACTAGCTGAATACTCTCAGTTTCTGCTTTTAGAGTAATACACGTTTGAAGCAGAAGTATCTCTTCTTGACATCATCAGAGAAGGTCAATTAACAGTAACAAAAGCACTTTTGTGAAGACTCGCAACAAGAAATCCTTGAGAGGTGAAGATGTGTTCACACAGGTGACGATAAAACTCACCCTAAGTACGTATCTACACATCAGTTGCCCGATGTAATGCTACTGTCCCTTTGGCTTCAGTGCTCAGCCAGTACCTGGGACTTCTGAAGATTGTTTCCCTCAGAGAAAAAGTCATGAGTGCAAACTAGTTCTCAGCTTAATAGGCATTCTTTTTTGTTTTCTTAATAAGTACTTATTTTTCTCCACCAGGACACAGAAGGGAACAGTAGCAGGCAGCCTGCAAGGCCCACGAATCTTATGTTTCTATAGTGGGTGTCTCAGTTTTGTCTGAGCATCATGATAGCTCTTCATGGCTCCCTGGTAACTTGGTTTCTGACACAAGTGCAAGCTAGAACAAACTTTCACATCTTGCAGTTAGGTTCTTTATTTCTCACCCGGGTCCACCATGTGGTAGGCACATGTTACGGAGTGGGGGTGGTAACCCCCTTTTCTCCAAGTCACCCAAATGTATGCATTTAAACAATTTTTTGGTTCTTGCTCAGTATAACTTCGGAGGATGAGGATCGTTTCATCTAACTGCACCTGAGCTGGTCAGTTGGACTGCCTTTTTACAAGCTGCGGAGAGAAGTGCCCGCTTGTCTCCACCGACTGCAAAGAGAGGTTATACAGCTATGTCAGTAGTTGCCTGGGACGTAGAACTCTAAACCCAGCTGTTGTAGCCTCATCCCCACAATACTGCAAAGGTCTGTGATTATCTTGGCTTAGAGTCACTAGATGGCAGGCATTGCCACCTTCCAACATAACTCCAAGTGCTAAAATCGTGCTGCTCTAGACTCTTTCCTCACTCCTTTCCAGTAGTGACAGCAGCATCCCTATCCCAGCAGCTCTCTGCCTCTAGCACTGGGTCAAGCTTCACACCAGCCAGCTTCAGTCCTTTCTGAGTCTGGATTCTAGCAGGACTGAACCAAACAGTGTCACCTGCTTGTCCCTGCACTGTTTTCGACCTCTTGGCCGCTTCATCAATGTGTGCAGATTCATATGAGTCAGAGGCATTTCCCCTGAATGCTTTTCAAGCTTTGGGTCGTTGGAGCATGTTGCTGGTTGCACTTTATGTCTAGGCATAATCCCTAACCCTGCACGCTATTTTTTTTTTTTTTTTTTAATATTGCCTATGTTGTAAATCAGTGCATTTAGGTCAAAACAATCAAAAGCTCCAAATGACGTGAATTTCAAGATGCGGATGCCAGTAGCTGCTAATGTAAAGATAAAACATGTGGATCTGGTGCATCTATCTAACTGTCTAGTATTCAGCATGGTAATAAAACCTTCTTCATATTCATTATCTTCAACCATGACTACCACCCAGTCTCAGAGTTGTCTTCGTCTCTACTATCTCCTAACCTTTGTGCACTTGCTTTCTTTTTCATATTCACCACGTCCTTCAATTCTGTTTCATTTCAGCACAGTACTCTTTAGAGAAGTTTTCTAGCAAATCCGTCTAACATCATAGTGTTTCAGTAGGTCTTCATCTTTGCGTCTTGCTGACTCACCATGGTATTTGACACAGCTACTGGAAATGTAATTTATCGCATGCCGTTGGAGTGGAGCTGATGCAAGACAGGGTGCCATTTTTTCAGACAGAGTACAGTCTAGGCCTTGCCTGGTGATTGAAATACTGTCACAACAAATGTTTTGACTTGTAGACAATATTGATGATCTCAGAGATGTGTGTGTCTTTTGAACAACGTTTCTCAAAGAGACAAAAATGTTCAATGCGTATATATTTTCCTATCTAGCCTTTTCCTGTTGATGTTTCCTGTGATGTTTTAGCGTGCACCACTTTTGAGAATAGCAAACGCTCTGTGTTGCTAGCAGCTGAGTGCTATGATTGGACTTTTAGCATATAAATGCAACATATACCTGAAGGTCTTTTTTCCTTTAGGATGCGAGTGAGCAAACTGTATGGAGCTGCAGTTTTTTTGCAGTGTGGGCAGGGTATCACACAACCACCATAGTAGCAAAATAGACAAATTTGCATGCGATGCTAAGCTGATCAACTCCTTGACAGTCTGTCTACATTAGCCCTTCCTAATGTTTGGTCCGTATAGGAAAAATGCTAGACTGGCAAAAATTGCAGCCATATCACCCTCTGAGGTAACCTTAAAACACTTACGTGAAGGTCTGCTTTATTATTCATTGAATTCAGATAAGGATTTTATATTTGTGTTGACTGGTAGAAAAGGCCTTAAAGTCTACAGCATTGGGGTTTTTTTGGTTCTTTTGGGGGCGCAGGGTGTCGGGCAGGGAATGTGACTGAAAGGGGTTGGATAGCAGTGTGCTACTTAGTATTTTAGCTCATTTTGGGTAAATGTTTTGCAAAGAGAAAGTTTAAGGTTATTACAATACCAAGCAGGTGGTTGAATGCGTCTTATCTGATAGACTGCAGAATTGCGCTGTCTGAGCTGCTGGTTTTGTATTATTCTTGGGAGAAGAGGAGGAGGGATTAGAGGTGTCCTACTCTGCCTGTACTTTGCAGATGCCATTCTTGGTGCTTCCTTGTGTCTCGTGAAAGAAATGGATCCTAAAACTGCTGGTTTGTTGCCAATAACATGACTGATGCACCCTATATTTTCTGCTGTTTTCCTAATCTGTAGCCTGATTGAATGACTAAGAAAAAGGGTAGTTGTTTTTTTCTTTTCATTCATGAGTACTGTAATTTCAGGAGGACCAATGCATTTCTGTGTCAGAAGTGGTGGTGGATCTCAGGTCTCTGGAGGAATAGTATTTCACGGGCCATGTGGTTTGCAAAACAGCTGCCAGTAAAAGCCCTGTTGTTTGTATGTGACCCACACACGTAGCAGGAGACTCTGTCACACAACATTTTCAGCCCAAACAGACAAAAGACAGGAGAAGAAACAGAGGTACGAAATGTATTATATGGCCAAAATCTTCCAGAGTCTCTGGAAGAGCCATGCCATCTAGGTTCCAGATTATTATCCTGTCTGTGAAATGTTCCTTTAGTTGCAGAAAAATCCTTGGAAAAAACCAAAAATCTATGCAAGTCACAAACACGACTTGCCTGGCAATTGCAGCTCTTGTTCTGGTACAGAAAAGGTAGGATGGCTTGAGTTCAGAAGGAGCTTTGTTGGCAGTGCCCTTTGTGGATTAACCTTAGATGGCTGCGATGCTGCTGTTATAAGTGGGGACTCTGTGTGTGAAGAAGTGATGTCTGTTTTGTATATTGCTTTGTTAAACCCTTTGTGACATCCAAAGGGAAATCAGAAAAGTGATAGAAATGGTAAGGTGCCACCAGTTAAATATAATGCTTCCGTAGCACAATAAAACCATAAAGGAAAGGTGTTAAAATGAGGTGGAACCTCCTGAGGTTATTTCATCCTTATCTCTGAAGCAATCTTCACTATATCATTTCCCTAGTTGCTGCTTTTCATGGAAGATGATAGCCTCTGTGTATTCTAGTTCAAGGAGATTTTCTGTCCTCAGTAGGGGTCTAGGTTTTATTCCTTTTCAACTCAACAGAGACTCCCAAAGGAAAATGAGATTGGACATAATTTTTGTTATCAGCCCTTTGTTATTGGCAAAGAGAAGGAATGGTGTGTTCCAGCTCATTATGGTTGGCTGAAGGCTGGAAAGGTGAGTAGCTTTTCTCTAGCAGAAATAAAAACGCTCTGTGCCTTGTGTGTTTATGCCAGCAGTAACTGCTGAGTCTGCAAGCATCAGTTCCTCATTGCCAAGCATAACATAATTACCAAACTGAGCAAGAATTAGGTGGTCTGACCCTTATTTCAGCAAATGATTTCGCAATTTATTTCGATCCCTTATTTAGGAATTGCTGCTTTTCAAAAATTTAGCATAATTTTTTGCAGTTAAGATTCCTTCCAGAGTAGGAAGCTACTGTCTTTGAGAGGACAGCATCCAGTGACTAACCTAAAGGAGGCAACAGTGGTCTCTCATGAAGTTAGCAGCTGACACCGAAATCAGGGAACAGTTGCGATTGACTATGGGGCTGCCATTCGGAACAAGCCAGACAGGTTGGAGGCTGGTGTGAACCTTACAAAATTCAACTAAAACAAATTCAAAGTCCTGCTCCTGGGAAGGAAGAACATCCTGCAACAGCGCAGGCTGGAAGCAGCTCCGATGTAACCGACCTGGGAGTCGTAGGTAGACAGCAAGCTGAACGTGAGCCAGCAGAGTGTCCTGGCAGCCAGGAAGGCCAACAGCATCTGGGGCTGTATGAACAGAAGCACGGCCAGTAGATTAAAGGAAGGGATTATTCCCCCTTTACTGAGCTCGTTAGGCCACATCTAGATTACGAGTATCCAGCTTTGGGCCCTTCAGCACAAGCAAGATGCTGACAAACTGGAGGAAGCTCAGTGGAGGACCATCAGAGAGTCAGGGGGCTGGAGGAGGTGCGCTGTCAGGAGAGGCTCGGTGAAGTGGTGGTATTTAGCGTGAAGAAGAGGGCTTTGGGGAGACCTAATAGTAGCCTTCCTCAATTTCTAGGAGGAGATGATTGAGAAGATGGAGCCTGGCTCTTTTTAGTGGTGCCCAGCAGGAGATTGAGAGGCAAGAGAAATAAACCGAAGCAGGAGAGGGTCCAGCTGGATGGAGGGAAACGTTCTTTCATCGTGAGGATGAATAACAGTGGACCAGGCTGCCTGATGAGGTGCACTCTCTACCTCATGAGGTTGTCAAGACCTGATTGGCTAGAGCTCTAAGCAGCCTTGTCTGATCTCATAGCTGGCCCTGCTCGGAGCAGCAGGTTGGACTGAATGACCTCCTTAGGTCCCTTCCAACCCAAATTATTCTGCGATTCCATTATATATTTCAGCATTGACCTTACTGGAAAAAACTGTCCACATACTTGAAACATCCTCAAAAGGAAATGGAGTCAGGGTTTCTAGCACTGATGAATGGGACATTACTTAGAAAAGAGGAGCGCACGGTACCTTCTGCGGCTGGTTCTCTGAATGTGAATCATCTCAGTGTAAGCTTTTCACTTGAATGGGATCCAAATGGGGTGAAATACTGTTTGGCATTTTTTCTTATTAGGTCTGCCAGGTTTTGAAAACCTACTTGAGAAAAAACAAACCTATTACTAAATATCACATTCTCATCTCTAATTTTAAGAAATGAAAAGCTTTTGAGAGAGTGAATGCAAGACTCCCAGAAATGATTGCTAAAAGGATTCCCATTTGTCATAAAATGAGGTGCGTATTGATAGCAGAACTCCGTCGAGCCTGAGAGATAATAGAATGTAACAGAGAAGGACTAAGTTGATTACACTGGATGATAAGGCTTAATCAGGAAGTGCATGCTGATACCAGCAGGCATGACTAGAGTACATGACAAACTCATATCCAGCTGGAGGGAGAAAAATAATAATAATAAAAAAAACCAAACAAAATTAGGGGGTAATCATATTCCAACCAACTGGACCTTAGATTTCATGATGTACAAACGTTTCCCCCGTTATGGAGAAAATTCTTTTCCAAGATTTACATTGGGCAGCTGATCATCTTTGAGGAGAGACAGCTGTACTGAGAGAAACACAATTTGTGTCTTTTCATTTTGGGTCTGATTTTGGTCCTGAAGAGAATCGTGTGGATTTCAGGGCAAGGTCAGGAAGTGGGGTAAGTGAACAGAGGCATGTGCAACACTGAGAAAGATACAGTACCTCATGTAATTATCTCAGTATAATATTTGTAATTTTTACATCTTCAAGAATTATTATCTTAATTTAAGCAAATATATGCAATGACTATTCTTCATCCTAACCAGTTTTTCGATGGAGGAAAGTAAGTTTCAAAACATGTTAGCTAGTTTTTGTTACAAGATCAGTACATCCTCTTTTTTTTAACAAGATGTTATATGGCTGCTGGGCAAATGCCTTTTTAAAATTCATTTGTGTGACTTCAGAGTCATTAGACTTACTTTATTTGCATTGAAAGTAGAAAAAAAAATGGTTCTTGGAATCCAGAAAGACATAGGGTAACTAGAGCTGCATTTTAATCGTTTTCTTAAGTGCTGGGTTTCAAATGTGTCCTGGATGCATTTAGTTTAGAATAGTTTGACTTTCTCTCAATGCTAGCTGAGTGAGATTTAAATCATTCTATTTTCTATTTATATCCATAGAAACATAGCATAACATGGCAAAAGAGCTTTCCCCAACATGTCCCCTTCCAAGCTAGATGAGAATATTTTGATAAATGGTAGCATGGACTACAGTTCTGTACAATCTTAGTATTTGTCTCATCAGTGAGTTCTCACTCTTCTCAGGGGAAAAATAGGAAGATACACCACAGCTTTTACACATTTGAAATTCTCCTCTAAAGCCTGTTGAAGACATTGATGGACTTTGTGGTAACTTAAATGCCTGTATATCAGACCAAAATTTGTGTTTCTCAGAATGAGGTGTCATAATCTAAGGTAGCTGCATGAAATGGAGTTGTTTGTTGCGTTGAGAAGTTTAATCAACTATTTACTCTCTAAGCCAAGAGCGGAGCTGATTGGGAAGTCAGAAGTTTTCCCCAGAAGAAAGTTTGAATGAAAAAGCTGGTTTTCAGGTTTCGCCAGGAAAGCATTGACATGATTCAGCACAGAAACAGTTAATGTCACCTTAAACTGTGAATTCAAAACTGAGGAGCAAAATTAAAAGAAAAAAAAGAAGCAGAATGAAGTAAAAGTGTTATGGTAACAAGAATTATGTTTTCAGATGGGAAAACTCTTTTTGCAGAAGGATGTGGACAAGTCTGACAAATATACATGCTTCTGACTTGCCATATTTTGTTACTTAAGAACTAATTAACTAGTAAAAGAAAATATTGATGGTTTAAAATATTTTGTGGCATATTATGGAACTGCCTGTTCTCCTGTAGGTCTGTGGTATGCCGCTGCTGTTACAAGCAGAGCAGTCCTTACGGGCTGAGTTCCAGCAGAGGTGTGCTGTGGGCTGAAATTGGAGCGGGGAAAGAAAGGAAAAGGTTGACCTGTCTGTGACAGGCTGTAAACAGGAGCCAAACCTGCAGTTCTGTCTTTGGAGTCACCTCGGGTTCACAGGAGTACTTGTACAGATACCGGTGTATTCACTTATTCACATCGCCTGACATGTTTTAAGCACTGCAATGCCGGGGACGTAGGCATCAGTGCAACCAGTGTGAACGCACTAACTCGTGAGACTTGAGAATAGAGAGGGGGATAGATTAAAGAACTTTCTAACTTTCAGCTATGCTCATCGACAAAAGACCTGAGTGCAAAGCCCAGCTGCCATGAAAGAGCCCATATCTATGCTGATAAACAGTCTGCTAATATAGATATTCATCTTCATAGGCGCTGCTTATTTAAAACATTGTCTGTGATCCTTTTCTCTCATTCCATTGTGACTATTGACTAAGCTGAATGCTGAGGCCAAATACTCTGTCATTTCGTACTCCCATTTGTCTGGTTTTAGTTAGGGTTACACCAGGATTTATTATCTCATAGTGGGGGTAGTTTTCAGGGAAATTTGTTGCGTTGTGTTACTGTGTGACAATGCTGTTCAAATAGTGTTGACTTTTATTCAATGCTGCTTCCTCTTCTCTCTCCAACAGTAATGAATTTAAGGGTGGCAGGGATCCCTGTAGGAGAATCGTTAACGTTTATAACTTACAGAGGAGAAATAGGAAGGGACAAAATGAGTCTTCCACAACTGATTGAAGAGATTGTTTTCCTGTGGCTTCCCTGTTTATTCCTTTTCCTATGTTGTGGGCTTTTTTTTTTTTTTTTTTTAATATGAGTTGTTTAATCTGATCAAGTTAGATTCTCTGCACATTTTGTTTGGAATAATTAAAAGTTACTACCACATTTTTTCCTTAAAAGTACCAGTAATTTAGGAATCTTCTGTCTATGGCCACTGGTAGAGTTTTCTAACGGCCAAGTGATTTTTCAGATGCAAGGAATTTTTCTGACCTGGTTCTGCAAGTGAGAAATCACCTTGAAAATACAAGTAGCATAACGAACTGTTTAAGAGATGTGGTTGAAAACATGTTGATAGCCTGTTATAAATATTAATGGGTACTGAAAATTTAACCACAGATCTAACTTCTGAGGTAAACAGTAAGGGTGGATTTTGTACAAGGTCACTATAATGAATTCCTGTTTGTTTACATGTCCAGTGTTAGATTACATCAGAATAAAATACATAGTAACTCTAAGAAAGCTGAAAGAGTGGAGTGATTTCAGGCTACAGCGGTGTAGCTTTGGAACAGAATTAAGGGTTCCAGGGCATCATTTGAAGCGGCACAGAGCTGGGTGTGTTGAGAATTTGGTTGCATAGGTCTAGACCGCCTGAAGCCCCTGTGTGACCTGTTGTAGCTGTGGAAAAGAAAACTCTGCTGTACTTCTTCCTCCTAAATCATCACCTTTGTCTTCATCTTGCCTGCAGTCTGTGCTTTCGGATTCTGTGAAGTGCAAAGCGACATGCACCCAAGAATATGCCTATGGAAAGGTGATTTACAGCCCCCAAAGAGTTTGAGCGTGTTCACCGAGCATTGGTGCGTGCATCAGAAGGAGGTTAAGAATCAGGCTAATTGGGTACTCTCCCTCCCCGTCTCCCCACTGATGGGTAGCTCAGTTGTAGCAGTACAAACAAACGAAATGGCTTTGAATTGTTGCCTTGAGTAACAGAGGTGGTGTTGGTTACCTGTTCACTTACAGCTTTAGGAAGAGTCAGACCTTCACCTGGCTAGACACCGAGAGAGTCACAGCCTGGACCCCAAGCCGCCTAGGAAAATTTCTGAGCTTTTATTTTCTGAGTACATAATTGTCCCTCCAGCCCTCATAAACTGTCTCAGATTGCTTTTTACTCCCCAGGTCTCAGCAATGTGATCCTTGGAGAACGAGTTACTTGTCTGCTGGAGAGAAATAGTCAGTAGGCTGTGCTGTTAGATGATTTTAGCATATAACTGTGCCAAGCATGGTAAAAAAGAAAAGATGAAGACTGCGCAGGAGTATAGTGCTTTATATGTGGTGTCTCCTCCAGGGAAATCTTTCTGTGCCCATTTTCCTTCATAAACCTGAATTAGATGGATGTAGAACAACACAACTGCACTCTAGACCTCTTCATCTCTATGAATTCTGGGTTGGAAAAAAGGGAGAACAACTCTTCTTAATCATGCTGAATGGTGTTTGGCCTGTTTGTGTCTGTCCTACGTGGGAGTGAAGTCCCCTGCCTTTTCACTGGGGATGAAAAGATAACAGCAGTAAGTGGAGGTGGAATCCTCTGTGAAGTGGGAGACCACCCGAGGGTGAGCAGAGCAGGGGTGGATGTGCCATCTCCCATAGAAACTGCAAAGGCTTTTTCAGGATAAAGTCTAAAGTGTGTGGGATGGAGACTGTCCCGTGTAACGTTTGTCAGCTACCCAGTGTAGAGACCTAACCTCAAAAGCAGCACACGTACCCTAAGAATTAGGGACTTGCCTTGACATCAATTTCAGAGAGGATACCAGTCACACTTGGTATGTTTAAACCAGGAGCATTTCCCAAGTGCGGCTGTTAGTCTTGAACATTCATAAATGCTGAGACAAGAGCTCTGCACGCAGCATTTTCTGACGTGCCTGACTTTTTTTAGGGTTTTTGATACAGACATCTAGAGGACCAAAACTGTGGGACACATTCACAAAAGGATGGGAAAGCAGTTTCCATAGAGGAATGGGATGGGAAAAGGAAAAAGCCTGCCCTTTAAAGGAAAAGAGCATAGGTATGGGGAGGGATAAAGATTGTTTCTGGAGGAGAATAGAATCTAAGCTCCTTAGAGGGAGGAGCTGGGAATGTGTCAGTCAACCTGAGATGCAGAGAATCTCCAGCTGTGAAATGTACTGCGGTAGGATGCTCTCCAAGAATCCTGTTCTTAGATTATTTAATCAAATTTGAGAAACGTTAATAAACTAGATGAGAGGAGACAGCCTGCCCTGGCAGGGAGATGTACTGGCAGGTCTTAGCAACGCTTTCTAAATTGAGTCATTCTGCTTAGATGCCTGAAGTAGGAGTTTAGGCCATCCCATCAGTGGAGCTGGAGTGGTCTGTGTGGTTCAGGGAACCCCCCTGTGCTGTTAACTGAGAACCCATTTTCCTGTAAGTGACAGCACTGCCTCTGCTACAAGGTACATTCCCCATCTTCAGGATGTTCCTCTCTGTTCCTCCCAAGGATAGGTCCTAGACCTCACTGGAGCACCCAGGGAGGTAAACCCAGAATGCATGGGGAGGCTGAAGAGGAACTGAAAAGGGACCAGCTGGTTGGGGTGGTAAAAGACAGACAGGAGGAACGGTGCCTCTGAAGGAAGCTGGTGAGACTGGGACTGGGAGTCAGAGGTAGTGTGGAATCCAATAGGTGTTGGAGTGTTAGTTCTGTGAGGATTTAAAGCTTCACGCTGCTGAAAAGTTGTCACCCAATTTTTTTTTCCTATTGGATTTGTCAGTTGTGATTACTAGCCAAAACAGACCGACCTATTCTGAATCCAGTTTCCTTGACCAGAAAGTCTAAATTTATCACCCAGCCACCTAAGCTGGATGTGTGAACATAAACAGTGTGAATTTTCCCTGCAGACAGCGGTAACTGTATAAAGGTGCAAATAGCAACACTTGTAAGAAGTTATATTAGTTGTCTCATCACCCCACCCCTCCAATTTCCCCCCTTGGAGAGCTTTGGCTGAACACTTCTATATGGGAGGTGGATATTACACAAATCCAGCAGGGCTGTTTCCTGTGACCTTTTAAGTGTGAAATGCTGTCTTCGGGCCATGTCCTAGCTGTGAAATCTAGGTTTCCTCAGTTAGCTGTGGGAATGTCAGCGTCTCTGGTACACAGACGCAAAGAGCTAATAGCAGGCCACATCGCAGCCCCCGTGGCATGGATTTCTCTTAATGAAAATTGGGAACAACCTGCAGCACAGCGTGCATGGGAGGGGGAGACGAGAGAAATTGCCAAATCTCCCACGCATCTCTGTTCTTTCACGTGCCAAACGTACACATCGTTTTTTGCCTGTGAATGGTAGATATTGAAGTGAAACCACAAGCCTCCTGCAACATCTGTTCTCTCATGCTAATGATTATTATTCATCACCAGTCTATCACCACCTCCATCAGCTGTAAGGCCACTAGTATCACTTCCCTTTCTCTTGCTAGGAGGTATGTGACATGATACTGAGAACCAGCTGCAACACATTCATTTTGGGCTGCTTACAATTTCTGGAAGTTAGGCCAGCTTACTTCCGCGGTGGTACCCACCTTCCCGTGTCATCAGGACAAAAAAACTTCCAAGTTTTTGTTGTTGTTGTTGTTTTTTGAGTACTGAGCAACTTAAACATGATCCTGACAGCAAATTCAGATACTACAACCTAAAATTTACGCTATTACCTTTCACGTGTTTAGGACTGTTATCCATTTACTTGAAAAACTGCTTTGTTTCCATCAAATGGCCTTACTAAAGAAAAACTAGCATATGGAAAACCTATGGCATTGTACCAGGTTGGAACTGTGCAGGAAAATTAAATCTACTCTTGTAAAACATCTCTTACTTGTGTTTAAAAGAGAAAATGTGCTGAACTGGGTCTAAGAGAAACACTTGGTGCTTAGGTGCTCTTAATCTCAAAGCTAATTTGTTTAAACGTGCAGGATGCTTGCAAAGTAGGCAATGCATCCTTTTTATAGGCGAGTATGTTGAGTTTTGCCAAGGTGCAATGAATTGCGTGTTTTGAACTCCTGTGCAGCAACTGAATTGCTGATTAGATCAGTATTCAGCAGTCTCTGATCTGAGTTTCCTGGCTCTGATCACTAAACGACTTTAATTTACTGATTTGTTAGCATGACAGATTTGGAGTTGCAGAGAATAATTTATAAATACCATGTGCTGAACAAGTTTTTGTTTGCCGCACATAATATTAATTAGCTAACGGTTTTGCCAGGAAATACGCTCAGGATAGCATCCATTTATCCTGATATTCCTGTCTTCTGACAAACAACAAAGACAAATTCAGCCATCAATGGACTGTGGATGGCAAATATTCTCCAGGATGGTTTGGCTGCCCTGGCTATGACTGAGGGAAGCCAAGGAGTCTTGGAGGGTTTCAAAGACCTAGCGCTTTTCAGAAAAGGTCAGGTAAAGGGGAGGCTGTGGTAGAGCCTCATAGGGAGCAGTTTCCAGTGGCTTCAGTGGATGGGGAAGGGCGCAAGGAAGGGTCAGCCTAACTGAGCCTTTGGGTAAAGCAGATAAAAACACACTCTTCTGTGGATTCAAAACTTCTCCTGCTCTGTTGGTTATTGTTATGCTAATACATTGTGGTTTATGTGGGATAGTTCATATCAAGACATAGGATGCCACGTTATGAGAGGCTAGGCTGGTCTAATAGCTCTTAGTCGCCAAAAGAGATGGACCTGATACTTGCTCTTCCCAGCATGCTTCCCTGCCTCACACCAATTGGCAGAAAACTCTCCACTTTTAGTTTTGCATTTGTTCCCTGAGCTCTTTCGACCTCACAGCGAGATGATTCATTGCCAGACCTTGTCCAAGGGAAGGGTGGGGATGTATGACTCGGAATGGGACTGGTCCTTTCCATACTAGCAAGCCACCAGCTCCCGTCAGGCATCCCATGAAACGCGCTGTGATTCCCAGAGCTATTCACTGGCTGAAGCTGTTCAAGGCTGAGGTCGGGCATTCATTCCCAGGCCGTGCCCACAGGGGTTTCTGTCCATGTGAGCTTGCGCTCTTTTTGGACAGCTCGGGTCGTTCTGGCTGAACTGGGTTCTGCAAGGCTGTGCCAGCATGTCGGAGAAGGAAATAACATTTATTAGGAGGAAGAGAAAGCAGGCTGGGGTGGGTGATGAAGAGCAGCTGAGTACCACCTGGGTTTGCTGATGTTATAATTTGAGCTACAACCAGAGGACCACGTTTGAGCACAGCCAACATCAAGCTGGCTGGTTTTACTTATAGCCGAGTACAAATCACTCGCGTGATTCCTTCTGTTGGCTAAGCAGTCATGGTAGGAATCTGGTGTAGACAATGATGTGCAGCTGTGAAAAGGATGGATGGAATATGTTTTCGGTCATCACAGCTTGATCTGGCTTCGCTAGTGGTGCAACCTTTTTACTTAAGGATGGGATTATAAAAATTTATGGTGGAATAATGAAAATTTGGAACACTTTTTAAATTGTTTTCTATTTCATAGCTGTCCTGTGGAAGAACAACAAAAAAGGTATTATTGTAATATTAAGCACTAAATGGGTGCCTACATGTGGAGCCATTTGTATTGTGAGAATAACGATATTGGTCTACACCTATATTTTCCAACGAGACATCTTACTCATTCCCTGTGGGGTGGATGGAGTACCGTTTGCAATGTGGCGTTTGTAGTTGGCACTGTTTTTCATCTTACGCTGGAAAAATATGAATGAATGTCCTGGTTTCAGCTGGGATAGAGTTCATTTTCTTTCTAGTAGCTGGTATAGTGTTATGGTTTGGATTTAGTATGAGAATAATGTTTTTTATTACTATTGTCATTTTATTATTATCATTATTATTTTCTTCCTTTCTGTCCTATTAAATTGTCTTAAACTCAACCCATAAGTTTTACTTTTTTTCGATTCTCTGCCCCATCCCACTGCGGGGGGCAGGGAGTGAGCAAGCTCCTGCGTGGTGCTTAGTTGCTGGCTGGGGTTAAACCACAACAATGAAGGAGTACTTCTAAGTCAGTCTGTATTTTTTATTACATTGGCGGCTATCTGCTGGCTGCTTGCTTACTTTTACTCTAGCATTTATCTTCCCTGTAAAGAAACTCTATCATACCTTCTAGCGAGAGATGTAAAAGCAAATTCAGGTTGTCTTCTCCACTAGACTTCTCATGGCAAGGAGATATGAAAGAACATCAACCTGTGTCTGTTGCTGAACGTGCAAGCTAATTTCCTGAGTAGATGTTAATGTCATGGCTGCCCCTGGAACTAGAGGGGCCAGGAACAGGGAAGTGCAAAATGCAAAGCTAAGAACTTCAGGGCTCTGCCGATGACCGTAGACCTGATCTTTTCTTTCAGTTTAATTTCTGTTATGGAGGGAATACCCTTATGGAGGCAAGACTTAATTTCTATGTACATCGTCAAGACTTATTAGCAATACTTTCACAAGGCATTGAAGACTACAACCGAATTTCTTTGTAACTGAGGGGTTTTTATCTTCTGCAAGAGTTGGCAGACAGATCTGGTCTATGGCTTCTCAGAAGCTTAGGCAAAATTGTAGGAAACAGTCTGGATTTTCAGCACTCTGAAGAATAGACAGCTTAGGTACACAGCTCGACTACAGCTCCTGTGCCACTACTGGCACTTTGCCTGGTTGTGAATCTAGATTGGCACTAGTCAATAATAAGTTCATATATTTTGTGTTTGTGTTGCCATCCACAATCATCCTGCACCAAAACTAATCATGTACTTTTTGTATAGAATCATGAAATAAACGGTTTGGAATTTTCCCCCTCCTCTTCCAGGTATGGCCAAATTCTCCACAAATGTAAGATATGAAAAAGCACTGTTTTATTTTTAAATGAAAGGTACTGTTCCCACTTGATGCTGCTCCCTAGAAGCTGGGTATTAAAACCACCAAACTTCTCAAGACCTGAGACAAAAACCATAAACACCTGGTGGTAGAGTTTGACAAAATATGAAAGAACTCCCAATTTTCATGTCTCATGAGCCACTTCAGGACTTTTGTCGTGTACGTCTTACATCACCACTACAGCTGTTGGAGTAGGAGGCAGTGTTTATACCCCACTAGCCGGGTAAATGGGGGGAGGCAGAATAAATCTGAGTGCTTAGTCTGAAACACAGCATGCATTTAGGAAATTCTTAGCTGAGGCTCCTGAAAAATAACATTGAAGTGACATAGTGTTGCAGAGTCTGCAGGTTTTTGGTGAGTGAGGGAGAGAGGAGGCATTTTCCTGGTCTGAAACAAATTCTATCCCTCTGTTTCTAATTAACATACAGGTGAATCTGATTTTTTTATGTTCTTACACTGTCATATGCTAGAGAAGGCTTTAAAATAGGCTATTCTATCTGTACCTCTGGAGCAGAGGGAGTAAAAGAGCAAACTTGAAGGAGTAAAAACATTACAAAACTTCAAGTGGGACTTCTAAAAATCAGTGAAGACTTTCCAAATGTTTGATTTATGCAAACACTGGTCAGAGAAGGCAAGAGATACTTGGACACAGACTTGCTATGTGGCTCAGATTAGTTCAGTCATGGCCTTTCTTTAAGGATGAGACTAAAGTTTTCGTACGGAAATTTATTTGTTCCTTTTTATGTTCTCCCCTTCAGAATGAACTGATTGTTTTGTGTGAAAAATTTGAAGGTCTCTTTATTCTGTTTTGGTACAGAAATCTGAATTCCTTTCCAGGAGGAAAGAGTTGGTACTTGGTTCTCTCAATCTTGTTCTTGGAAAAATGCCTATCCAAAAAGTGGACACCATTTTATTTGTTGCCAGTGGGCAGCTATTGCAGTTGTGATGTAGTGCAGGGTTGTCTGGCCATTTAAGGAAGCTGACTTTATACCCTTTTTTAGCCGTCCTCCTCCTGCCCCCCAATTTCCCCTTCTGCCTTTGCTGCTGTAGTGGTCTTCCCAAATACATAAAAAGGAGTCTGCTAGGTTTGCTGAGAGAAAGGAAGATATTATGGTGTAAAAGTGCAAGTAGAGGAGGAAAAAAACCCCTATTTCCACTTAGTAATGTTATTTGCAAAAGGCTTGGGGAAAATACTGCACCACATGATTTGGAGTGGGACAGGTGAGCCCATGGAGGAATTAAAAACTTGAAGTTGAATAAGAGTCAGAAAATCATAGAATCATAGAATGGTTTAGGTTGGAAAAGACCTTTAAGATCTTCAAGTCCAACCGTAAACCTAACACTGCCAAGTCCACCACTAAACCGTGTCCCTAAGCACCACATCTACACATCTTTTAAATACCTCCAGGGATGGTGACTCAACCGCTTCCCTGGGCAGTTTGTTCCAATTCTTGACAACCATTTACATGAAGAAATTTTTCCTAATGTACAATCTAAACCTCCCCTGGCACAAGTTGAGGCTGTTTCCTCTTGTCCTATCACTTGTTACTTGGGAGAAGAGACCGACACCTACTTTACTACAACCTCCTTTCAGATAGTTGTAGAGAGCGATAAGGTCTCCCCTCAGACTCCTCTTCTCCAGACTAAACAACTCCAGTTCCTTCAGCCACTCCTCACAGGACTTGTTCTGTAGACCCTTCACCAGCTTTTTTTCCATGGCAGTGCTAGTTGTAGAAAAACCTAGGAAATAAGAAACTGAGGCAACAGCAAAAACTGGTGTTGAATCAGGTAAGATTTTTTTATACAGGATGTACTTAACTATGAGTTGACCTGCTTTTATTTGAGACCTTGTGATAAGCTAACCTGGTCCTTCTCCATTGTAATCAGTGATCTTGGAAGGAACTGCCACAGAAAGGGTGAATGAACACCCACGGCCAACCCTATTTGTAGAAATTACATTGATCCATGTTTATTCAGAAAAGCCTCCTCCTTAAATGCAGACACCACCAATTTAAAAAACTGGGTCCTTTTGGAGCTGAGGGATGTAAGTACTTCTGGATTTTACTGGCAGTCTGAATGCAAAGGGTTTGGATTCCAAGTAGAAGTAGAGGGGTGACTGAAATGAAAACTACTTTAAAAATGCTACTTAAGTTGTATCTAGCTGTCTCATTTACAGAAGTTCATAGATGTGACATATGGAAAAACTGGGAGAAACAAAATGACATACGTACTTTGCTTGGGCCAAAGTCCCAGAAATAAAAGCCTGATATGAGCTGGTTTATGTGATACATGGAAGGCTAGGAATAGAAGTTGCCACCTTTGCTGTAACTGTTATCTTCCAAATAACTTTTTTCCATACTTCAAAGTGAAACTAAAGTATCTTAAAATTAATTGCTTTTCCTCTTTTTTGTGTGGGGATTGACACTGCGGGGAATTTCAGTATTCCAATGATTAAAGACAGCCATCTGGAAATGACTGAAGCAGCCTGATACAAATACCTAGTATATAAATTAAATGAGTTTAATTCATTATGGTCAAATATCATCTGTTTTTTAGAGGACAGAGGATATAAAGATTCCAAGGGGACTGACATTTAAATTATACCCTACATTTATGAGAAGGAACAGTTGTGCTGGTATAGTGAAGAAAGGATATTTTTTGTGCTCTTGACTATTTTGGGTTGTATAGGGGTTTTCACGTTTTCCTTTAAAGTCTGAACAGCAGAAATGTATTGATGGGTGCCGTACTAAGTCAGATTAATACTGTAGCAAAAATTCTACTTTTGCGTACTCCAAAAACCTGAATTGGCTTGTACTGCTTTGTAATGTCTTTCTCCTGAAACCGCTGAATAGTACTCCGTCCACACTTGAATTTCACAGAACTCAAGCTGCCGTTTTAAAATACGTTGTATTATGAAAAATTATTATCTAGGCTTTGTCTGAGGTTACTTGTGCAAAAAATTGAGGAAGGAGTTGAACCTGTGAATCCCATTTCTTAGGTTAGAGCTATAACAACTGATGTTCTGGTTCAATGGCAGTCTTTCATGCCTTACCTCTTCTATGAACTCACTCTCAAAAAAGCTGTAATCTGGTGGGACGTGGACGGTGTTGAGGAATATCCAGTGAGCTCTGAGATTTGTGACAAGACTGAGAACTCAAGGACTTGGGCAAAAGAATGTGTTGTTTCTTATTTGTGGTGATGCATAAACGATAGTCCAAGATGCTCAGTCTATTTGAAACTTTTTTGATACTTTCATGGATGTGCAGAAATAACTCTCAAGCATCTAAATATTGTCAGGGCTTGCAGAGTTCTTGCGTATCTGCAGTGCTCGGTGTCAGCTGAGCAAAGGATTTTAGAATCCCAATTTACTGACTCAAGTCTCTGTAAGTAGAACTGGTGGTGGTCACCAGTGTTGCCGTAAGCTTCTGTGCCGTTCCTTTCACACAAGTGTCTCCACTACAACACCGTGTATGTATAACATTATCATCCACACAAGCAGCAAAACCCCCTCACCAGTCCTATTCTACTTTGTTTCCTCAAAAAATCAGTCTCCAAGGACAGAAAACAAACAAACAAACAAACAAAAAAACCTTAATCTTCTGTTGCTGGGCCATGTGTCTTCCTTACCTGCACCTTTTTCTTTTTAGATAATTTTTCTAAAGGAACACTATTGTTAACTTTGTGGAAAAAACCTCCAGAAGCTCAGTGAGTTAAATATGAAGGATAGAACACATTCTTGCAGCATTATAACGAGTGTCCCTCTTTCTTTTTTTGGCCAGGAATCTTTCCTCTTGGAGATAAAATCAGATCTTGGATCTAATCTGAAGATACCTAGTGCTCTTCAGTAATGAGTTCTAAGTTGTAGGTTTTTTCGTCAAATGTGAAAATGTTTTCCTGAAGTACTGAGGTAGGTAGAGGCGTTGATCAGAACTGGGAAGTGTGTGATTGGGCACAGAGCCTTTCCTGTGCATGTTAAATCAGAACAGGAGTTTCTAGAAAGCAAGGTATAAGCTGTCCAAGTTGTACTGTAAGCCCAAAATAATCTTTGTGTGCCTGCTTGTTTTAGCAATTTTAGGCTTTTGGGGTTTGTTTTTTTTTCAAAAAAACTAGTCTACTGTTGTTGTGTTTTGGAAATATGTGTTATTCAGAAGGAAACTTTGAAATCAAATAATATGTTGTCCCCAGAACTTAGCTAGTTATTTAACCAGCTTTGGGAGAGCAGTGACCCCCAGAATGTTCAGGCAAAAGTGTTGTTGAACAATTCCGGTAAGGCTGCTGTTGCAAAGTGTGTGTCTAGGGAATAAAAATTTGACCACGCCTATCTTGTGGTATATCCCAGTTTCTTGAAAGGAAAAGGGCAGCAAAGCAACTGATGTGGAATTAATATAATGTTTCTAAACCAACGTGGAGCCATGGGGCCTGAAACTTTTCTAGTTGCAGGAACCTGCCACTATTTTACTAAAAGTCTGACTCATCTGAGCCCAAAGCCAACTGTTTGCCTCGTTAATTGCAGCTCGATCTGTGCATGTTCTAATACTTACATATATAAGTAATATAAATGTGGAGGTGAAAAATATTGTGTACATGATGCCTGCCCTGTTTTGAAGTGAGAAGAGCAATGCTAGAAAACGCAGTCCAGCTTTGACATTTTTTTTTTTTATCATTATTACTTGGGAAGCAGATAGTAGAGATGAGGCCATGGGTTGTATCATACCAAAGAGAGTAGGGATGCAAGCTAGGGGGAAATCAAGCTCTATTTTTTCTTGATACAAGGCATTTCTTGTTCTGAACACCAAAACTAGTGATAGTGAAGTGTATGTGAGAGATAAAAAGGATTATTTTCTACATGGTGTTGGGTGAGGAAAACAATTTCAACACCTGGAAGATCAGTACAGGAAGAGTTATTTAAAATAGCAGTCCTGTAGGGTGTGTCTTACTCTGTCTGCAGTCTGGTCAGAAATAATAGAGGACTTCCAATGAAATCCCTGTATTCTTCTTTTAAAAAAAAAATACATTTTTGTAATGTAAGAGACATCAGACTTTAATCACGAGCTGGTACGATTGCTGTGCATATGACTAGGGGTACTGTTGGTAAAAAAAATTTTTGCAAATATCCTGAAGTGGGAGAAAATAAGGTGCAGCTGTTGTGACATTTCGGCAGTTTTGAAGGAGTTGAAGAGAAGCAAAGGGCTACCTACTGTAACCCAGAAGATTATATGCTCTCTCTCCCTTTGAAAAGAAATGTATTTGTCCAAGTCAGAAGGGAGACAAAATGCCAGTGATATATACGAGGTGGTGAGAGTCATCAGGATTAAGAAACCAGACCTATAAACTGTGGAATAATGCTTTCCCTCAATTCCCAGGAGTAAGGTGTGCCCTCCTAGTTCCTAAGCCTCTATCGTGGTTTAATCCCAGCCAGCAACTAAGCACGACGCAGCCACTCGCTCACTCCTCCCCCCACCAAAATGGGATGGGGAGGAGAATCAGGAAAAAAAAAAAGTAAAATTTGTGGGTTGAGATAAGAAAAGTTTAATAACTAAAATAAAAATACAATAATAACACTACAAATATAATAATAATAATAATAATTGTAATGTAAAGGAATATAAGAAAAAGAGAGAAATTAGACCAATTGCACAATGCAATTGCTCACCACCCGCTGACCAATGCCCCATCAGTGATCCACCCCTCCTGGCCAACACCCTCCAGTTTATATAATGAACATGTCGTCCTATGGTACGGAATATCCCTTTGGGTAGTTCAGGTCAGCTATCCTGGCCATGCTCCCTCCCAGCGACTTGTGCACCTGCTCGCTGGCAGAGCATGGGAAACCAAAAAATCCTTACCTTAGGATAAACGCTACTTAGCAACAACTAAAATATCAGTGTGTTGTTATCAACTTTATGCTCACACTAAACCCAAAACACACTGTACCAGTTATTGGGAATAAAATTATCCCAGCTGAAACCAGGATAGCCTACCAGCAGAGTCTATGGTATGAAGCAGTGCCTACAGAAGATAGTTTGAGGAGGTGACTGTTGTAGTGGGACAAGGGGTGAGCAGTGATTGCCATTTACCCTGACTTTAGCAAGGCCCGTGGCCACGGCATCCAGACGGTTGAGGCATGGAGAGGAGGAGGGAACTCCTGTATGGCGTGAGGACCAATGCTCTGTGCTCAGCAGGACAAATCCCACGTGCGGGGCAGCTGCTAGCGTCGGTGTGTATCAGGTCAGTGGTGGGGCTGATGTTAGGGATCGTCTACTCTAGGATCTACTAGATGAAGTAAAGGCCTGGGTGGTAGTGGGACAAGTCACCTTCCGCAAGGTTGTGGGTGTCCCTTGCCACCTGGAGAAGGCAGGAGAGCTGATGGGGATGTCCCTTGCCACCCGGGGAAGGCAGCAGCTCGATGGAAGCCAGGCCCTCTCCTCCCCTCTTGCTCAGGGCTCGGTGCGGAGGAGGTGGCAGCTTTTCGCGAGGGGCGGTGGTGGGGATGGGGAAGAAGGGCGCAGGCAACTCTTGAGAGCAAAAGAACAGTTTAGTGGTGGGAGATGCTGCAAGTGAGCCTGCGGGAAGTCCATGGAGTTTGTTTTCAGTTAAACAGGACTCTCCCCTTGTGAGCCCGTGTTGGCTATGACCAATGACTGCATTGTCTCTCAAGTGTTTGTCAGTAACTCCCAGAATGACCTCCATAACTTTACCTGGCACTGAAGTGAGACTGATAGTTTGGAAATGAGACATTCCTAGGGTTCGGTGCTTTTAATTATGACAATTTTACTCCATTTAAAAGACTAGTATCAAGTTTTTGACGTTACAGCCTAAAAAACCCCAGAATGTAAGGCACCGCCAAAGCGCGCGGGTGGGCCATGGAAACGGAAAGTTTCTAGAAAGAGCCTCCTACTCAAAGGCAGAGAGCGGGAGGTGTGACAGGAGTGCAGACGCTGTTACCTAAGTGCTAAATAAGAGAGGACGCAAGCTTTTTTATTCTCGTAGTTGTTTATTGTCCAGTCAAGAAGGTGCAGAGGCTGGGCTGCCGGCAGGGAGCTGGCCGGATGCTCCTGCGACGGTGTTGGCACCATGTGTGGCGAAGGAGCCTGGGTGGCCGGGGTGCAGCCAGGTGATCCCTGTGGCAGGTGCACCCACTGCCTTCGGTGGTTCTCATTGAGGTGGATCCACCTCCATGGGCTCCACGTCGTCCTTTGGTGGGCTGTCACGCCTGGGCCTCCCACCGTGCCTCAGCAGATAGGTACGCCGGGGCCCCACGCTGTTCCCCGACGTGCCAACTGCTGCGCACTGGACGATGATGGTTGCGTGAGCAAGGGCCATCGCTATCCTGGCTCGAAGAGGGATGTTGTTCCTCCTTCTTCTCCACCGATTGTCCTTCCTCAGGCTCCTGGGAGGTGCCTTCCTCTTTGACGGTCGCAGGAACCGTCTGCGTGCTGTCCCACGCCAAGGTGGGCAGCCGCCCGCGTCGCTGCCGCGGCTGCTCCCCGTCAGGCAGACACGCTTGGGCTGCAGGGCGTTTGGTGGTGTGCCTACAGCCAAGCGCTGCATGGCGTCGATCAGCGGTTGGAGGCTGACGACGCTGGTGGCGGGAGGGGTGATGGCGTTCCTCCTCCGCCTCCTGCGCTGCCTCTGCTTCCTCCTGCTGGGACGTGCCTTCCTCCTCCGCGGTGGCGTGGAGGGGCTCTGTAGCGTCCCACGCCGAGGTGGGCAGCCGCCCGCCTCGCTGCCCGCCGCCGCCGCCCGTCAGGCAGACTCGCTTGGGCTGCACGGCGTCCGGCGGCGGGCCTACAGCCAAGCGCTGCATGGCGTCGATCAGCGGATCGAGGCCGACGGCGCCGGCGGCGCGAGGGGCGATGGCGTTCCTCCTCGTGGGAGGTGCCCGACTCCTCCGCGGTGGCGGGGAGAGGCTCTGTGGCGTCCCACGCCGAGGTGGGCAGCCGTGCGCCTCGCTGCTCCGGCTCCTCTTCCTTCCAAGCATGCTTGGTGTCTGAGGGCCGGGAAGCTCGGCCATCTGTGGGCCGGCTGTGGGGCCCCTGCTTATATAGGGCCGGTGACATCAGTAGGCCACTGTGATGGCGACTGTGACGGTGGCTGATGCGTGTGGCCCATTATGACGCGTTTGGGCGCGGTGGGCCTATGACCCGAAAGATGCCCAAATATGGGAGGAGGAGGAGGGTGGTGGGGGCTGAGGGTCTTGGTCCCCCCTGCCATGTTGCTTGCTGGAGATAAAGGCTGCCCCTTGGGCCAGGGACCACCCTGCACCTCCCCTGATGAGCCCTGGGCTCTTCATGAGAAGCGGTGGAGGGCGATGGGCAAGAAGGGCCCAGGCAACCCTTGAGAGCAAAAGAACTGTTTAGCGGTGGGAGATGCCGTAGGCGAGCCTGCGGGAAGTCCACGGAGTTTGTCTTCTCGCAGCTAACGTTGGGTGCAGAGGCTGGGCCGCGGGTAGGGATCCAGCCAGACGTTCCTGGGACGCCGTTGTTGCTATCTCACCGAAGGAGCCGGACTGTGGTGGTGGAGTGCCGGGTGATCCCTGTGTCACGTGGACCCTCTTCTGTGAGTAGTTGTTCATCCTGAGGTGGACCCACTTCTGTTGGGTCTTTATTGTCTTGAGGTGCTAAGCCTTGCCAGTGAAAAGCCAGCACTCTTCTAGTGCTTTTTATTATTTCTGTGCGTGCTTTAGTTTTTTTTCCATGGTGTAGCTATATGTTTTCCCTTTTTTTCATGTTGTAGACCATCTCTTAGCATCTCACAGACTACTTACGTTCTACAGACCTTGCTTCTCCAGGCGAGTACTTACTACTTAAGACAGGTTTGATCTCTGCCGGGGGTTCTCCAGGGGAGTGTTTAAGGTGGAGGGACGCAAGTGCCTGCATACCTCTGCGCTGGTAGGTAATTCCCATGTACCTCATGCATTATAAATGCTGTTCAGAGCATAACATCAGCTGAAGAGTAAAAGGATGGGTTTCTCTTGCTTCTGTGTGGTGACTGAATTACAGTCTGTTAAAAAAGAAGTCTTGCTGGCTGCTGTTGAGACGAGGTGAACCAGGGCTGCTGAGAAGGTGTGAGTGGTGCACCTGCATTCCCATAGTGTCGGTAGGTCCCCGGGTGACCCTTTCTCCTGCGTGGCTCCGTTCCTTGCTCTCGTGATTCATACTGAAACAGAAGCTAATACCTATTGGTAAGCTGTCCACCGGCCTAATGAGGAAAGGTTTTATCTCTCAGCTATTTAACAGCTTCTTTTCTCTCTGTGGCTCATGATTTTTTGTCAAGGTCACAGTGCAGGCCACATCCTTAGAGGATTTGTTGTCATTTCTTTGGGTTATATTTTGATTGGCTTTTAGGTGATAGAGAGGTGGGGTGGAGGAGCTGATGAGCACGGTCATCTTCATGCCATGAAAACCATTCTGGATGATGGGGATCTCAGGAAATCTTTTCCATATTCATACCGTACCTCTTGTCATGATGCCACGTGACCAGAAATAAAACATGAGCTAGGTTTAGCTAGCAATGGTCAGAGGGCAGATTATCTCTAGGACATTTCCTTGGCATGATTTGAGAGGCAGGTTATCTTTATGGGGAAATGTTCTCCTATAATTATGCTTGTGAATACTTAGCTTGCTCCAGCTGTGAGTCTCTGGAGAAGATTAACTGAAGGGTGTGCAGTGGGGCTGTCAACACACTTTTTACGTATCTTGAATTAGATTGCCCGCTGACAGGAGAACGTTCTGTATAAAGGTGAGAGGTGCTGTGAGATTTCTGTGGCTGGTGCTCTCAAAGTGAGCAGTTAGAAAGGTTGTATACTACTTTTTGTTTAATAGAACAGTTGAAATTGCAGAAAAAGTTATTTAGTTTTGCTCAAGAGTTGTGTTGCAGTGTTCTGGGGAAAAAAAATGAAACTTTTTTGTAACCAAACTGCTTTCCTATTGAAATAAAGGTCAAGTACAGTGTTGCTGCTGTGGCTAGCAGGGCTGTTATGACTGATTTCATTCATCTTTTTATGGTATTAGAAGTACTGACTGCAATGCAAGAACAAAATGAAAAAGAGAGCAACAAAGATGCAGCACCAGACGAGAGAAAGCTTCAGCATGAGAGAGAAAGTAATCAACCCTCAGTTTTGTTGCCTGTTACAGGAAAGTCATTTTACTGCTTGAGAGAGAAGGATTTGTCACAGCCCTGCTTTCAAAAATGAGAATAGAAAGGGGGCAGCCACTGGGACTGTGGGTCTGATGTGTTGTGCAAGGACAGAGCAAGAGTACAAGCCACCTCATTTATGTATCTTATGCCAATGGCTAGGTATGTAGGGGTTGTTACTCCAGATTCCAGGCCTTACAGAGCAAGTAGTTGCCAGAGAGCTAGAACAAAAGAGCGTGAGGACAGAAGTTTTTAAAAGTGCGTTGCTGGTTGCTTGTAGAGCTGAGCGGAAGAGAAAGTTAGCCATTTGACAATCCTGTGCTAGCTTCAAAAGAGCGTAGAAGGATTACAAACGCAAGCTGTGACAGCAAGTTAACTATGGACGCAGCTGTAGCTGTAGAAGTATGTTTCCTGGCAAATTATTTGCCAAGTGATTGGTATATCAACGACGCAGCTGGAGGAATTCGTGGCACAAAGAGCAGAAGATGCAAAGTTACAGAAAGGGATCTTTAATTTACAGCATGAGCAGTCCTGTGGTTAATGTAAGTAGCACAATCCATTCCAGGGTGATCTAGCATTAGAGGGAAAAATAACACTGCAGAAGGCAGGCAGCCCTGAGTTTTGGCAGCAGCAAGTGCTGGAGAATTCATTAGCCTCTGAGTTATAGCTGGATTTGGGTTTGCAAGTTTTCTTGGACTAGGCAGGAGCTAACAGATGCTTGCCTCAAAGGAGCTGTCAAGTGTGCTAGCCCTGGGAGGGAGAACCCACTGGAGGCTGGGACGCTATTTTGTCAAACTGTCTTCATCCTTACGATCTCTGCCTCTGCTGTTCCCTGCAGACCCTCCCTCTCATGCCAGCGGGATGGGGGTAACGGGAGGCGGTAGGGATGCCCAGTTCCCGGGTGCCTAATCTTCATTGATGCTTGATTCTGGTACTGCAGTGCTGTGGGAGCACTAAGTGGGTTGTTAGCTTGTCGGTAGGCATTGCGGTTACTGCTGTCCGTCTAGATGCAGTCCCGGGGCGGGAGCCTGCATCTCTTTCTCTTGCGGAGCAGTGGAAAGGGGAGCATGGGAGGAGAAGCTGGTGGAACACTGAGCGCGTTTTGCATTTGTGCTCAGGTGTTTTGGTTGTGTTACGTGGCAAAATTAGTTTATGGACGTTTCCTGCAGATGTAACTATTGGGAATACGTTTTTTATTATTACACTCTTGTAGCTCCAACCCCAATTGTGTTGCATTAATAGAGGTGTTCAGAGAGCAGTAGGAGGCAAAATATTTTGACAGAGTAGTTGGTTCGCTTATATGACTAAAGGAGTGGAAACGGTGCACTGGAAAGAAAACGTCAAAACCCTCCCATTTCTGAGACAAAGTAGCAGCTGGGTTATGTGATACTGTGAACAAAAATGGAAGCTTTTACAGATGAAGTTGGAGATGTGTTGTGAAAACAGAATGGGTCGTCAGTACGAGCCAGAGTGGCATATGCCCTGCTTTCATATTCTCAGGGCTTGTATCAGAGACGTAGGCAAGAAGTCATGATAAATATTGCACTCTGATAGTGGAGTAGCAATGAAAAAATGCCACTAGCTCTGAGAAAGAGGGAATAAGTTTTCAAGAAGTGAAGCAGTCACAATAGTGGAAAAATAACGAATATGGCTGGGATGGGAGAGGTATTGTTAATGCTTCTACCAGAAGAGTGACATTAACAGCTGTAGTGAAACTGTTAAATGCATCTTGTATATCAGAAGAAACTCCATTTCCTGATTTTGTTATGTAGTGGACTAGATCTATTTGGTAAAGTTTAGGTTTCCATTTTGCACAAGGATTTAGGGCTGATACCTCATCTGAGTAAGGTCACATTTAATCAACAGCTTTTTCTCTCTCTGCCCCCATTGGGGACATATCTTTTAAAGAGCTTGGATTCTTATCTCTGGCTTCACTCTTTGCTGAATGTTAGTGACCTTGTGGAGGTTGCTTAATCTTTCCTTTCTTGGTTTCTTTCTGTGGAGACTTTGACAGTACCCAGGATACGTTGATGATTCAGAATCTGACAATATGGATCTTTGTTCTCTGTTTTCCTGCAAAGAAACTAGGAATGTAATAGGTGATATGAAGAGCAAGCTACCTTGATAACATGCCACTGCATTATCATTTCTTCCTGTTGCATAAAGGTCAAACACAACTCTTTTCTGTTGCTGTAGCTAACAGGAGTTCTGACTGATCACTAATCTTTACAATGACCTTTCAAAAGCCTTGATCTAGGCAGCTGCTACTTGCCTAATAGTGTTGAGGGGCTGATAGTTCCCTGGCTGGATGAAAGATCCAGCAGTAGCTGACCCCAAGAACCGATCTGGCTTTGTAGGGAGAGGTTTTAATGCAACCGTGACATCTTTCTGATAGAAGAGGGAGCAGTGTGTAGCTGAGCGATATAGGTTTAATAGAATAGTAGGGTAGCTGCAATGAGGGATGGGATTTAGATATCAGATTGCAAGTGTAGAGCACATACTTAATAAAAACCTGCAGAAAGTGAGAGGGGGAAGGGAAGAGGTGAGGGGGGTATTGAATATTTCCGAAGATATCTCTGGTTCTCTGTGCATAAAATGGTACACAGAGGGTATGCTCTTAGCTGTACATCCATCACAGTGTTGGCACTTTTATTTTTATGGAACAACCGTTGTCTCATCACAGGATGAAAATTGCGCAGCCCTCATCTTTTCAACACTGGTAGAGTTATGACTCTACCAGTCATGTGGTCTAAGAAAAAAATCACAGCTTTAGTCAGACTAAAGGAGTACTTGATACTGTATAAAGTTGAACTCTGTATCACTTGCATTTTCTTTAAGCTCAGATCTGGGAGACCAGTAGATTCTACAGAGACGGTCATCTATTTGCTTACAAGAATTTGTTCTCTGAAAAGGAGAAAATTATGAAAGGAATGGTATTGAGGGATACTGACATCCCAGCAGAAAACTGAGGTGTCTGACTGAGGAACCTTTTTTCTCTTTTTAGAACATGCTAGTGCCTGCAAGGCGTTCTGGGTCTCTTGACCCATTTCTGGTATGTGTTGTGGTTTAACCCAGCCAGCAACTAAGTACCACACAGCCGCTTACTCACTCCCCCCCGGTGGGATAGGGGAGAAAATCAGATGAGTAAAAATAAGAAAACTTGTGGGCTGAGATAAAGACAGTTTAATAGGTAAAGCAAAAGCTGCACGTGCAAACAAAGCAAAACCAGGAATTCATTCCCCACTTCCCATGGGCAGGCAGGAGTTCAGCCATCTCCAGGACAGCAGGGCTCCATCACGCCTGACGGTGACTGGGGAAGACAAACGCCATCACTCCGAACGTCCCCCCTTCCTTCTTCTTCCCCCAGCTTTAAATGCTGAGCATGACGTCCTATGGTCCGGAATATCCCTGTGGTCAGTCGGGGTCAGCTGTCCCGGCTGTGTCCCCTCCCAACTCCTTGTGCCCCCCCAGCCTGCTCGCTGCTGGGGTGGGGGGAGAAGCAGAAAAGCCCTTGGCTCTGGGTAAGCCCTGCTCAGCAGTAACCAAAACATCCCTGAATTATCAACCCTGTTTTCAGCACAAATCCGAAACACAGCCCCATGCTGGCTACTATGAAGGAAATTAACTCTATCCCAGCCAAAACCAGCACAGCAGATTAGAAATCCTCTATACAAAGGTGGATTTCCAGCAAAGTCATTTTTCAAACATACTTTCTCTGAGCACTCAGAAAGAAAACTTCTGCTTTCCTGTTTTACTGAGGGCTATATGTGACTATCAGTTTGTGTATCACTAAACATATATCACTAAATCCAGAATGTTGTATTTGGGAGGTCAGCCCTGTAAGGGGAGCAGCAGCAGTGCCAGCCTGATGTTTTCTATTGTATATGTTGAAAAGGGGTAATGCTGAGAGAAATGTACCTGGAGCTTCACTCTCTCTGGGGATCTGACCCTTCTGAATACATGAACTGCATGAGAATGGACAGGGGAAGACCCAATAAGTCACACACAGAGGGAGAAGAAAAAAATTTTTAGGATCCTCCATTGCAAGGGAACAGGAGAAGAGAAACGGGAAGTCTCAATTTAATTGTCTTTTTCAGTGCAACTTTTAAGTTGTGTGTATTTTAGATAACAATAGGTTAGCATGCTATTCAAATTTCAGTCTAAACTATGAACTTATAGTGGATTTGAAGCAAAGTCCATAGGTGTGGAAATAAAGCAAGGCAGAGGAGCATCCATTAATTACTTTACTGCTGTTGTGCTATTACATGAGAGTCATCATATATGTAGGCCTGTTTAAAGGAAATGTAGGTAAAAATCATACTGCATTGTAATGTAATAATGCAACATATACTGATGCAGTTGCCAAGCAGATAAAGGTAGAAGTGATTAGTTCCACCCTGTGACAAGCCACATGAAAATAAGCACAGAACGTCTCGGCTTGCTCAGTAGAAACAAAATGGGACACATATTGACTTGTCAAATGCAGAGAAGCAAAGTAACGACGCTAACACAAAGCACAACGTGTTAGCAGGTCTGGTATTTTATCACACTTTTATGTTCCTGGACTTGGCAGGAGTGAGTGAATGACAGGTATAGATGATCATGGGCTGGGGGATTGGCGTGGAAAGAAGGGGGAAACGTCAAAAAGCTATACCTCTGCCTTTTTTTTTAACTTCCTAAATAATCTAATTTATACACAGGTTTTAAAAATTGCCTGGTCATTTATCTCCATGGTATATTTAGGGTACCTTATTCTGTTTGCAAGTTCCCTTACATTACTGCGGCCCTGGCACTGTTACCTGGGCTATCGCATGATGCTTGTAAAGTAATGATACTATCTGATCAACATGCGTGATGCCAAGCTGTGCACACTCTGTTCTGTCAGCCTACTTCTTTGTATGGCTTTATTGCCCAATAGACACAAAACAAGTGCCACCTTCTGTGCTAAAAGGAGAGCATTGAATGTATTAACTAGCCAACAACTCAATTAATTTGTTGCCTAGCCAACTACTTAAATTATTAGTTCCTCTGAGGATTTAATTCCTTTTTTTTTTTAATTCACTGAATACCTCAATATTGTCAACAGCGTATTGAAAAGCAGCCACTAAAGAACGCTTGCAGTGCTATGTAGAAGAAATTGGTCAGTAAATATGAGCAGCACCTGGCTTTTTGGTAGTTAATGCCACTGATTACATTAAAGACTCCAGCCTTCAGTGAATATGCTAAAATAGTTCAGCCTTTTGGAGTCCACATTTTTCTGAAAACAGTGTGTGTATAGTCTCTACAGAAAGCAAATGAAATAGATGATCTCCCATGTGCATTCCAGGCTTATTTTGGCATTCTCTCAGCTGATGCCAGGTGGCTAAGACAGGTGTCCAAAAGGAGAGGAATGAGGGAACTGAAGAAAGGGGGCAAGAAAAGGGAGATTGAACTTTTCACTGTCCTAATGTTATTGGGTGCTGTGGGAAGTTCAGCTCCTCACCTCTTTCAACTTTTGTTCTCGTTTTCACTTCCAAGAAAACTTGCCAAGCTTCTGAATGTTTTCCCAACTGATGCCCCACTGTATGCACTGCCCTAAATAAAGATGATGTTTCTGTTATGTGGAGACCCGTAGCCGAGGGTGGATGTGGGTGTTGCTGGAAATGCAGCGTGCTTTCCCCACATCCATTGCAGAAAACAGGTTGCTTGCCTGGGTTGCTTGTGTGACTAAAGTAAGTTCTCAAAATGTTTAGATCTAGCAGCCTAGAACCATTACATGTCTGGAAGTTTGCTCTTCCCACTAATTTCTCCTACGCTTGTGAAACCTGGTTTTTCCCTTACAATAGACTACAATTCTACAGTTCTCTACAATTTTAGCTGCACAAAGTCATTGGTTTGACATTGTTAAGGGCTCCTATGTGAATTAAGACCCTGCTTAAACAATTTAGTCACAGTCTGGTCTTGCCCACAGAGAATTTTAAAACAATTAAGTACAGACTGAATTAGAAGCTTTTTATGATTCCTTGCCATATTACATCTTCAGTCTGCACCTCTTAAATTACCTAAACCTTCAGCCAGTCCTACCAGACCACCAGCTCTACTCTTCTGGAGTTTTTTTTTTTTTTTCTTTCCCCTCGGATTTGATCTGGTCTCTCACTCTGCCACAAATGCTACAGATAACATCACTATGTAAGAAAACCACTCCCTGGTTTAGCTGCCGTTCATGTGGGCCTCTTGTCCTTGTGGTCCAGTTTAGACCTGAGCTTTTCCGATACCGTATTCTCTCAAAGCATAATGGAATAAGACATCGTAGGATCCCTTCTCTTTCTCATGTCATATGTGACCATGTCATATCTGAGGGGGGGACTATGGAGGGACACCTGTGTGGATGTGTGAGTGCGAGG
The DNA here is from genome assembly GCF_900496995.4 of Aquila chrysaetos chrysaetos. NCBI lineage: Eukaryota > Metazoa > Chordata > Aves > Accipitriformes > Accipitridae > Aquila > Aquila chrysaetos. The sequence goes on from NC_044007.1 coordinate 72,808,667, forward strand.
AAGAAGAAGGAGAATGGAAGAGAGATTATTTTTCCTCTAGTTTTCTATGTGGATTTCAAAGCAGCAAGGCTGGTTTAGCGTAGCTAGCAAAAGTTCTTGAAGATTCTGGCTGTAAATGGAGAGAGGAGGAGGGTGGGATTTCCCTCTCTCACTTTCTGTAAAGCCACCTATGGTTTTAGTTGCAAAAGGGGACAGGTGTGTGAGTGCTCAAACAAATAATTGTTGTGTATACTCTGAAGAGGCATGGAGTGGGAAAGCAGATAGAACTCCCTTTTCTATTTGTGCGGTGGCCGAGATGACTACTGCTTACCCTCCGTTGTGCTTGAGATTGGAAGGGGTAATATTCTCCTTCTACTTAGCAACGGCGCGCGTCAGGCACTTTCCACTTTTTTATTTAATGGAGGAATTGCCGATATAGCTTGATACGGTTGAGTTTCTTGCTTACTGATAGCGTAATTATGAAATCCTTTTTCCAGTCCAATACACTTCTGTCCTCAGTGTGGGCTGCTCACAGCTGTTGGGCAGGCAGCACTCTTGTGCTGAAATGTCAGACCAGAGATTTCTTCCCGATCCCTAGGAGGGGCAGATCTGTTCAAAAGTCTGCTCTTCAGACTTTCCTCTGCATTTGTCACTTGAGGGAACTCCTGGTCCAGGAATGCTCAACAGCATGGGCTGGAAAACAGATCTGGGTATCCCAGTTCACCTGCTCAGCAATGCAAAGGAAATTCAGAGATCTAATGGGCATGAAAAGATAGGAAGCCAGCCAAACACAGCAGCTATTGCTGAATATATTAACTCTTCCTAGACACACTGACTCCTGAAGCTGTGATCCATCATCTCTTTCACAGCAGATGGTGATAAGCAGCTGATGTACTGTTATTACTGTACGTGCAAAGATGCAATTAGCTGCAGTGTCCAACTGGCTTGAGAAAGAAAGAAATAAGAAGCCAAAAGGCGTATCAGAAATTTTGCAGTTTTTCCATGGGAAACACTGAAAAATGTGCATATGAACTCTTCAAATGAGAAATGTTCTTTGGGATCCCAGCAGCTTTTGACTAAAACAGACAGTTTCTTTGATAGTTTCAGTGCTGCTCTTCTCTAAACTCAGGGGTAACACAAGACTGGTACAGCTGTGATGGCAGCAATGAGACTAGGAATTATTCTGAGTTCAGACAGATGCTGCTATCTGGATTCTCAAAACCATTTTTCTCTGGAAAAAAAAAAAACCACCACTCTCTGTATTTACAAAATTAAATTACTATCCTAGTGAACTTTCATATAATTATTTTAGTTTTCTAGGATTTTTGTATTTGCCTTTTAACATTCTTTGGTGACAATTTGATTTTTATTTTAATTCAAAACTGTTGCGGGATGGACGTTTGGTTTATGGAGCGAGCTTTGCTTTCACTGAAGGAACAAACTGACCGTGCTAGTTTATGTGAGTAGTGAAGTGCAAACAACCACGGTCTGGAGAGGCCATTTCGGGAACTGTAGCTGCATCTGAAGACTCCTTTGTCTCTGCACAAGTGGAGGGAGCACTGTATTTGCAAACACATTTAGTTGTTGTGTAATGAGAAGTGTCTTCGCTTGATAAATACTCCAGTGAGGACATGTGCAGCTGGTAGTTTGGTTTAATTCCCAGACTGCTCTGCCTTGTGCTCGTGCAGTGGCCAGAGAATTGAGGAGTATAAGCCTGACATTCCAGCATAACTTTTTAGGAAGCCAAAGTGTATTATCTAGTGTAAGGTAATAGAAGAAACGTTACAGGATAGTTTTAAGAGGAAAGAGCTATATGAGTGGCAGCGTAGAAAATGTGAATAATAACAGTAGACAGCATATGCCCAGTTTAGTTTTAGTTTTGCTAGTAGGAAATGGGATGACTGGAAAATGCTGGAGGAAAGAACGTGAAGAAATGAGGCAAAAATCTCCTTGGACAGAAGTCAGGAATTGAGTCACAAACCAGCTAATAAACATATTTGTTACCAGGTAAAAGAACAAAAGTCAATTTATCTACTGCTGACTGTTACCTTACCCAGTTACCCTGTGTAGCCTGAGATAACTTTGGTTTAGGATAATTAAAAAAAAAAAAAAAAAAAAAAAAAAAATCCTGTTCCTCTGGTAGTGCACTTGTATTCTTACAGAGGTCCCCATCTGCAGGTGTCCTAAAACTTTCTTCAGTTTTAAACTAAAAGTTTAAAATTGAAGAACGTGGAGTCTGAATTTAGGAAGACTTCTTTTCCCTTAGCTACCTGCTAGTATTCTTCAAATAAACATTTTTGTTTAAAAATAGAAATCTATTTTCTTCAATGCTTTTTTCCCCTTACTTTAGAATCACAAGTCTTGTTCATTCAATGTCCCTGTAATACACGAATCTCTTGCATCCTATTTTTTTGCATTTTTTATTTCATGTATTGTATGCTAAGATTTTAATTAACATTCTCTTTCATCGGTAATGAGAACCTTGTTTCTGTAGGGCTATTTCATGAACAGTCTGTTCATGTCCCTACTCATATCTGGGGTGAAAAAGGATCCATAATTGACACCGCAGCCAGATTTGTGCTCTTCTGCTCAGGGTAATTGCACAGGACTGGCCCTTCACTTGGTAATTTTCTACCCATCTTGTGACGGGGCGTATCTTTGAGTCAGAGTTACAGTCATTACAGTCCGTAGAGGGTCTAGGAAGAGAAATGTATGTTCTTATCATGCAGTAGGGTCCTGGTGAGGATACTTTCTTTCCTAGTTAGGGAAGTGGAAGGGGCTCTACCTAACCAGGTAGGGCCCGCTGGACGTCCCCGCTGCTGAGCCTTGGCGTGGGGACTCCTCCTGCGGCCGAGGCAGGCTGTGTAATTCCACAGCAGATCCCTCCGTGTAACTGCAGCTTCCTGCTGTTGCCCGTGCCTTTTGTACGGCCTTTTGTTTCTAATTACTTCGGCAGCAAGCGCTGCACTCTTGTGGGAAAGTGTTGTGTCCGCTACTTGCAGTAGGCACACTCCTTGCGTGCTACTGCACTGCAAAACGCCCGTGTGCTGTAATCCCCTCCTTTTTCCCTAGCGTTTCAGATGCTCCCTCTCCAGTGGGCAGCTCTGTGTGTCTCTGCGTTTCCCTTGCCCCAAAACCCACCACTGTTTCGCCATCAAGACGGCAGCTTTCTGTGGCTCTATTGCAAGGTGGGTGCCCTTCGTTGTGCGCCTGTAGTTATGGTCATCTGGTGGGCACCAAGGTCATCCTCTGCTCATATCGCAGGGTGAGACCTAGGTACGCGTCACCCCCTTGCATGGCCATGCTTCTTTCTGAAGCAAAAGTGAGCAGGAGGGAACCCACGGCACACACAGCCGCTGTCCTTAGTGGCAGATTGGCAAGGCAGGCGCATCCCAAAGCTCAGCTGCCTTCAGAGTGGACATAACCCTCTTGTCTGTCCTCTTCTGTGCGCTGTGGGAGACTGTCTCCTCTGCTAGCTGGTGTCCCCATGACCTGCGTGGGAGGGATGTTGCAGGACACGTCGTGGAGCACAATATACGAGGAAGCTAGTTTGGCTTTGGATGGACTTACTATTAACTGCGAGGTGGCAGATTTCTGCTCCTGTTCTCTACTGCTCCCATTTTCAAGTGACTGCTCAGGCCTGGTGCTGAACGCTCAGCTTCAGATCTCTTACTGTGCTGGCTCCATCTGGAGCAACGGAGTCACTATATGTTCCTGCTCCTTACAACCCTGTGCAGACATACCTGAGCTAGCTCAGTGTGGAGCCAGTGTGGATCCAGCACAGGTTTTTAACTCTCTACCCCTGTCACATGGAAGGTGTTTCTCACCAGAGCTGGTTCCAAGAGTAGCGCAGGCATGCTCACGTGGGTGCTGAATTTGGCAGCCAGCAACCTGTCAGACCAAGGCTGGCTTGCGTTGGAGTCCTGGCGATGGAATGGTGGATATCGGAGAGTTGGTCTGAGTGTCGCCACGTCAGTTTCTCTGCCATGCCGGCCCGTGGGTGTTAGTGAGAGTATTGGAAAGCTCGCTCTCTAGCTTACTGCTGGTGCCATCAGTGCTGCTGCATTTCTAGCCAAATTCAAAGGCTCTGTGCTCACACCTTTTAGTTTTCTGACTAATTTTCCTTGCTGTTGTAAGGGCCTGAAATGAAAGATTTCCCGTCGTACTACAACTGATTGGAGTTGTCATTGAAAGCCCTATCATGTCCCAGAAAGAGAAATGTTGTCTATTTAAATAAAATCAGCGTTGGCCTTTGGCGCTACTGAGCACTCCCTTGTTCAGTCCTGCCCTGTGGCTTCTGGGGCATATGTAGTAAAATGCCATCCCATTTCAGCTTTGGGTCTCTGAACTCGGGAAGTTGAGGCTCGTGCTTTAATATTCATATTGCAGTCTCAGCCAATGCCCTATGAAGAGATGAGGCGTTAAACACAATGCAACACAATGGGAGTGGTGTGCACTAGACGGTTTCTGACTTGAATGTTTACCCTCTAAGAGGCTGGATTGCAAGAGGACAGGACTGAGGGACCATTTGACTGTTCTTGTTTTTATTTCCTTGAGGGCACGTGTCATTTAAGAGAAACAGGAGTGCAGTATAACATGGTGGACTGGGTTTGGGAAGAGTGTTCTTTGTATGTAGGATGGTGCAGAAGAAGCCAGAATGAATAAGCATTGAAGCTGAATGTGTTACCAATACAAAGAATGAACAACAAATGAGGCCAAAAAGGTTTTGTGAAGAGTTTTGAAGGCATGAGTCTTGTATTTCATTCGTATGCACTGGAGAATGTTAGTAAGGGTTGGAATACTGGAGAAGGAAATCCAGGGATGTACTTTGCTCTGCTGGAGAGGGATCACATCCAGGGAAAACTTCAGGAAAGAGTAATATTGAAAGCAGAAAAGAGTAATATTGCAAACAGAAGTTCACATTCTTGTTCACTGCTCCTTAGCATATCGCTGCATTTTAGGATATTGCTGATCTAAGATGCAGCCATCCCCAGTTTAGGAGAAAAGTTGCTGTGACTTACCTAGGAATAATAAGCCTGCTCTGAGGACCACACAAAATGGCACAATGCCACTGCTGAATATTCTTTAACTGTTCTTTTAGCTCTTTGTTTAGTTTGTTAATTACATCTTTTCTGTTCCTTTCCAGTTTTAGAAACACACCTGTGAAAGCTGTGCCTCTCTGCTGCGTTTCAGATAATGGTCAGCGATGCTGAAAGAAATATACGCAGGAGAAAGCAAGCAAGGGCTGCTGAGGTAGGTACATTGAGAATGTGTGTTTATATATACAGAATCTTTTCACTAATTAGTCAAAACAGAAAGCAAAGCGAGGACGGTGCTTGCCTGAACCAGTGCTATCTGCTCCACTTTGAAAGAGTAAGTTATGATTTCTAATGGTAGTCTGTCCTTCCACCTCCTGCTTAGATATTGGCATGTTCTCTGCCATAATCTGTTTTATCCCTGCATGGGACTGAACTGACTCAGGGTGAGTTTTAACCTATAATAAAGCCTGAAACCCAGACATTTCTGTTTTATGATGGTTGTGTTTCTTAAGTAGTGGCAGCTTGGGAGAAGAGAAGCACAAAAGGAAATTTTACAAGTCTTTAATCATAACATATTTTTGGGAGGGGAAACCCTGCCTAGGCCAAGCTAGCCGCACAGCTGTTTTACTGCTGAGGAGTTACTTGTTCTGAGCAGGCACATTGTCCTATTGCTGACCGTTAGGCTGGGTTCAGCTTGGCACATCATAGATCGCATCGGTTTTGGTCGGAGCGAGAGAGTTTTAAAGTTACCGTACAACAAGGATGCCATCTGAGGGCTCTGAGTGAGAGTTTTGAATGGCATAACCTGAGGTAACTGTAGTAGTTCTTGCCTTCAGCTGTCTTTGCTACTCTGGAGAAGTTCCCACTTGCATAGGATGGCTCCTATGGTTGTGAGATTCCTGAGCCTCTGTAGTTCGGGGCTCTGTGGAAGTGAAATGAAACCCAAGTGGGGTTATCTAAGTACACCCAGCTGTAAATTGGTCCTCAGTGACAACACAGGCAGCTTGAGCTGTTCCTTAATATGAGAAATAGAAAACTGAGAGAAAGGTGAAATAGGAAGAGGACAAGATCTCTTGCAGCTCCCCAATGGTGATTCCCAGTTCTAACTTCCCTCTTGCTCATTTCAATCTGTTTTGTGGGTGTGGGGGTATTTTTTTCCTCGCTACTTGCTTTCCAAGCTAGTTACAGCCCACGAAGTGATTTTGGGTGATTCTGAGCTCAGCTGCAGTAGTGCATATCTAAACTACTTTCCCTAGGACCTGTGGCAACCAGTCCTCCCTGAGGATGAAGGGGATATCCAGCGTTGTACCACCGTGACATGTTCTTAGGCACTGAGACACATTTCAGATGTGAATTGCAGTGGTAACTTGCTCTGTCCCCTGAGATTCTTTGATGGTAGCGTGCAGTCACTGGAAACTTGCTCCACTGTGCTGGCAGATCTCAGCGTAAGCTGCAGACACCGATTTCTGGCATCTATCTTGCCAGAGGAGGTCTTGGTCTCTAGATTTCCAGCAGGCAAGGGAGCTGCTGCTTTGTCCCACGTACATAAAAGTCATTGCCAGCTCCAATTGTTTCAACCTGACTAAGTTCACGGTGATGAATTAGAGATAGCTTACGCGACGAGCATTTCTCTTTCCTTTTTACTGACAGCTGATTTTACTGGGGCTAATATTGTAAGTTCTTATTACCATTTTTAAATTGTTACTGCAATATGAAATTTGTCCCATTACACATATAAATAATATACTTGAGCAGAGACACATTGAGGGGAAAAATGTTGGTTATCTTGGCAGTTCATCCTGTTACAGTCTGTCACTTCAGTTTCGCTGGCTAAAGGAGATGTGCGATGGCGGATAATTTGTTACATAGTTTTCAGCTTTGCAAAGTTCCCTGTATGATTGATGTTAGTGTCCATCCTCATTATGGGCCCACCAAAGAAACCAAAGTTTCCTGGAATACTTAGCTTTTAAGAGTATTTTACTTGCCTTTACATGTCTATAGATAGTGAATAAATTCTACGACTATTGTAAGTAAATGGTTCCTGTGTTCACCTACAGGAAGGCTTGTGTTTAAATAGATCCAAGTGCAAAAAATTTTTGCACGTGTGGTTTTGATACTAATAACAATTTCTGTCACCAGAGCGAACGGAGAACAACTTGGCAGAAGTTCCTTGCTAGGAGGCATTCTTGAGTCGTATGTCCTCATATAAACTGAGTGTGTCATTAGATTCGTGTGGTTTTGGCACCAGGGTAGGGATCCTTTGTATCTTGAGCCAGGCTTAATGTGCATCCTCTGCAACTGCTTTCAATTTTGGCCTCATCACTTTATTAGCTGCTTTGCCATAGTGTTCTTAGTACTTTCTAGAGTGATAATTTTTAGCTCAGTACTCTCAGACAGTTATTGATGGGAACTTTTTAGAGCCCATAAGCCTATTTATTGGCTGTCACATTCCTCTTCCTCAATCTTCCTCTCACTTGTCACATTCCTTTTCCTCAGTCTGCCTCTCAGTTTGACCTATTAATTTACTATTTTTTTAAATTTAAATACATAAATGATGAACTGAAGCCAACCGAGGAGTACCCAGAAAAGATTTGAGGAAGGTTTTTAGGGGTTATGTTGCTTTGTTCACATAAGAGTAATTTCTAATACAGCTACTTTTTTTAGCTGCTGCATCTGTTTCTGGGTGAATTGTTCTTTTACTAACTTGGCAATGCATGGGGAGAAAAAACACATATCAGCTATTTTTCACTTTTTTAATGTGCAGTAGGATTAATCTGTATTTGCCTAGTTGTAATACCTGCTATTTGTGGGAACTCATGGGCCTTAAATTAGGTGTGATAGCTTCTTCTTGCTCCAAAGCTGTAATAGATTTTAATGTTAAACACTGCAAAGAATGAAACAAAGACATCAAGAACAAATAAGAGTGATTTCGAGTTCATAATACCTTCCATATGACTGCCAAATTGCTCGAAGATTAAACTTGAAACTGTCAGCTCAATCCTTCATTACCTTCCTTTTCATTTTGTGAGTTATATGTAATGGAAGTGATGGTAAATCGCTGCCGCTAGCGTAACTGCGTGGGGAATTTTCATCTGGGGCCATGTCTGACCTGCACAAAGTTCCTGGAAATGACAGAGTGCACTGCAGGGTGGAAGAGAACTGGGCATGGTGTGCTCTGTCTTACTGCTGCAGAAAATAAGGGTTTCCAGTTTTTCTCTCCTTACTTTATTTATGCTATTTCTGATGAGATTCATTTTGATCTGTAAAAGGGCCCCAAGATGGAGAAGTGACCACACTTGCCAGAAAGACACTGGAACACTTTAGGGAATTTTTTTCTGGATTGTTTTTAAAATAATTTCTCTTGTGCAGGCAAAATGCAAGTGTTTTTTTTTTTTAAAAAAGCAGAAGTGGGCTGTTCTCTCTTCTCACAGCTTTTGATAGGGGTATATGCACTTCTTTGGACACACATTTTTGGGTTGGGATTCGAAGGTTTGGGGAAGGGGTGGTGGTGGTATTTTTGGCAGCTTTCTGTTCTAGAGGAGGTTTCCATGAAACAACAAACAAAAGCTGGACAAGCTGGTGGACTGAGATTGTGTTTTGCCTGCTCGATTTTACTGTTTGTTTTCCCTCCTTAGTCCATTCACTTTTTATTACTCTCTGCAGTGTGTCCCTTGGGCTCTGTTCCTTACAGTAACTGCATGGTTTTAGGAACTGTTATGCTATATTTCCCTGTGGTACCCAGTGTTTCATGAAAGTTATGATTTAGCTCAGTGCTTTGGACACCGGCTCTTTTTCCTGCAGAAATGGAGACGGTCCTGGCACACCTAAATCACATAGGTTTACTACTGATCCAGTTTTGGGATGGGGGAGTTATGCCCTTTTCTTATCTGTCTTTGAACACCAAATTTTCTGACTCCTGGGAGGAAAACGTTGGGATGGGAACTAGTCAGCAGATTCTCATCGCAGCTTAAACTTCTGCGGCTGTATAAAACTGTCAGCACAGGAACCGAGTCCTCACAGCTGATGAACTTGCAATGAATCCCACCGCACCTCTAAGGACGTGTGGCTAAAAGGATAGAAAAAGCACTTGAACCTGCCAAAGGGAGAAGAAACAACGAATGAATGGCAGCAGGGGGAGTTGTTAGAGAAGTGAACTCCGGGTCAGGGTGACCAGCGAGCCTGGATGGAGCACAGCAGATATGACTTCAGGGGAAATGACACTGGCAACTCAAAAACTAGCACTGGGATCCGCTAACAGCGTACGTGAGACGTGACGCCAGGAGAAAGGCCGCCGTACGACTGTTAGGCCATTCTTTTGGAGTGAGCGTTGCAGTGCTGGTAGATTTTAAATGGATGAGAATTTTTGTCTTCTGACCAGAGTGCAGCTACAATAGGAGGAAGTGTGTGTGTCTGGAAACTTGATTCCCATTCCAGTTTCAAAAAACCAGCTAAATAGGAGGGGGAGAAATGGCCAATGGATTAAAATTTTCAAGGTTATTTATCAACACCGGCTTAAGCAACAGCTTCTGCATAGGAAGCTGAAATTAAAGCTTATTCTGTCATTCTTGTTTTTCACCCTTTCTTAAAAAAAAAAAAAAAAAAAAGAGTGCTTTACTGTTTCTGGATACTTTCACCCAGTTACTTCAAAGCTTTCGATGTTAGAAGCAGATCTGGAATAGTTGTTCCACAGTAGGTTCTTCTGCCTTCTGAAATAAGTATAAAATCACCTAACATTTCCCCAGAACATCATTGGCATTATCAGCCCTTGGGTAATGGTTATCTGGAAGGTATCCGGGGAGGTAAAGCCCACCATTACCCTCAGTTTTTTATTTTGGGATGCTACTGCCAGCTCCTTAGTCTCCCTGCCTTACTCTTCTGAGTAGGTGGTCCACCTCAAAGCATTGTACTTGGTCATCTACCTATTTAAGGTCATTCGGAAAATCAGTCTTTCATCTCTTTGCAACCTTTTGAGCAAGTTTCTTTCTGTCCTGTTTTGCTTCTTTCCTCCTTTTCTTCTTTCTTTCTTAGATACAATATACCACCCTTGCCTTTTTGATTTCCTTCTATACCCATACTTCTATCCAGCTATTTACCCCATGAAGTCTCACCGTTACAGCTGTGATTGTGTACAGAATTATTATGTTTTCCTGGGTTATTCACCGTGTTCCTGGTATTTGTGTGCAACCTTTAAAGGCTTTCATCAAATTGTCCAACTATTCTTCTGCGTATCTCCTTCACCCTATTGTAGTTTATCTTTCCTCACTCTTACCTCTGATTCCAGTGTTTTATCAGGATCATGTTACCATTTTAACTCCTCTGTAGGCTTTTGTTCCTGACCTCCAACAAATATTCAAGTTAATTCTTTTGCTAATCACAGAGGAAATTGATGCAACGAATCAAAAAAAGAGTTCCTTTAAGGGTTAACATTTTACTGGGAAAGGAATGGGGTGAAAGTTATACAAGTACATTTCTGGCATAAGTTTCTTAAAATAGAGGGGAACTTGCCAGGGGAAGATGTATACATATTAATGTATAATCAACCAATGGATACAACAAGAATTTTTTTTTCTTTCACTTGCTTGAAAAGCGACCAGCAGACTTCAGCTAGCTAAGATAGATTGCTTTGATAAATCTTTGGGAATTTTGATATTTTTTGTCTCGGTTGCTTTCTCTCACAAGCACACAAAAGAGATGTCCCCTCTAGCACCCAGCAGCTCAGCTTGCATTTTGTATGTGGATACGATTCTCCTTTCTGAATCTGCAAAACCTCTAAAATCTCCATTAAAATGCACTGTAAACCTCCTCTCTTTGGGAGTACTATGGAGCTGTGAAAAGAAGACCATGAAAGTGAAGCCAGAATAAATAAACCTTACTCCAAATGCGTGAGCACTGGCAAGCTTAAGAATCATTAGTTTTGCCCTAGTGAAAAAGGAGGAAGATGGAAATCCACGGGAGAGAATTAGGTTGGTTCAAGCAATGCACCAGCACTGTAACTCTACGCTAGATCTGTGTGCAATGCACCCGGAGGGAAATAAGGCTTTACAGCATGAAGATTTTATCAACCTGCATTTCTGTGACAGTCGGAGTGCTTGTGAGTGGATGAAGCCAGCAGGAATTACTTGTTTTGTTCCAAATGAGTGTCACTAAGATCTTTGTGCCATACCTATCCAGCCTCTACGTGCTACACACAAAAATGTGTATCTGTGAAAGAGGTGTCTGTATTTTGGTTTTGAAACCTTCCGCTAGCAAAGCTGGACTCCAGAGCACCATGACTCCTGTCACAAGCATTGCAGTGAGAGAAACAAAAATTAAAAGCTAGGTTTGGCTGTTTTCACCCCACCCATAAAAAGCAAACTGCGTCCATGCTCCTTTCTTACTGTCGGTGCTTGGTCCTGATATAGGTAGGGGAGGCAAAGAGAAGGAGGGGGCTCTCATTAGAACTCCAGGGATCTGTATTTATTGATGTTATTTACTTAGCATTTAACTGAAATACCTGTTCGGTGGGGCTGGAGCAGTGCTGGATGAGAACATGAATTGTTCGGGTTTGGAAAGAACTGAGAATCCGGTGGTAAATCAGTGCTATCTGAAGTCAAGTCCCGAGGACTGGTCTATCAGTAGGCAAGAGACGACTGCGTGGAGACTTGGACTCCACAGCCTGTCACAAGGGACGCGGTGCTTCTCTACGCTTGCAGCGGCAGCTGAGGGCTGGGCAGGACAGACTATGTTCCCGCAAGGCAGAAAAACCTGTTGGAGTTTCCTGCTCTTCACGTGAGTCCTGCCATTTTTGGTTAGGTCTAGTTGGTAGCCAAACAGGTTTATAAATTTCAAATGTGCTCGCTTTTGCAAAGACAATGAGACCTTGAATTAGAAAATCTCAGGACTCTCCTTAACCAAAATCATGTTTTGCTTTTCCCAGGAGAAAGCTGAAAGTTTCTCTCTCCCATTACTCTAAGCTTCCACTCCCACTCTTGAGTGAAACTGAAATTCAAGACTGTGGGAGGTTGTAGGTCCAGGAAAAACTGTTTCTTGGTCTTGGCTTCTGGCTAGTGGAGCAGTCTGTTTGCTTGTTTAATCAAATAGGGAGTAGATTTACTGGGAAGATTTGTATTTAGTCAAAAGTCCTTGATAAATGGATCTTCTAATGTGTTTCTGTAGGAGAGCAAGTTGCATTCAGCCTCGTAAGGGACCCAGATTTTCTGCTCTAGCCTTCTCTGTCTCAGATTCAGGTCACTGTAATGTGCATGGCACAGTCTTTCTCATTGCTTCTGAGAGTCAGTTTTTGAAGGGTCTTTATTTATCAGCCTCGAAAAACCAAATCCTGTCTACAGATCACTCTGGGATCTCATCTTGTATACTGCTCAACAGATGACCGTAAGCAATACTTGTGTGTGTGCAAAGCAGTGATTAAAGGAGGAGCTAAATTAGAAATGCGTTTGGGACTCTGGGGAAGCAGGAGAATCCCTGCATCTGTTTCCTAATGATGTTTCTTTGTTTGACTCTCATTGACTTCAGTGAGATGCTGCTTGTTATTTTTTACAGTCTACAGTCTCTAGTCTGTCTTAAAAATACTGGTGGTATAGTATTTCTTTTCTCATGTGATTTTAAATACATTATTTAAAATTTTTAATAGAACTTTTTTTTTGTTCTTAATCCGGTGCAGTTGAGAAATTAAATTCCCCAAGCGTTTCACTTTCTGTATTTTTCTTACAATGATTTTTTTTTTTTTTTAACATACCATCTGTAAGGACCAGGAAAAAAAAATAAGAAATGTCCTTTCTCAATTTGAAAACTCTTACTTCTGTTTGGTTTCTGGAAAGCTGTTGTTCCTTAAAAATCCAATCTTTTGCTTTCTGGTATGGTGTGATTAAGTGCTTTGAAGTCTAAAATTAATGAAACAATAATAGATTTTTTTCCTAAATTGGTGTTTAATATATAAAACAACTTACATATTATTAATAATATTAAATAATTTTTGGTCTGTTTTTTAGCAGGTATGAATCATGTCAGTTGTATTTTATCACCTGTGAAAAAAGCCAGCTGTAGTGGCTTCCCACAGAAATATATGGGAGGGGGAAATATGCATTCAGTCTTCTTTCCTATTGGAAAGCACTCCTCCAAACTTGGCCCCAAGATATGTCTATAATAGGGCAAAGAACTTGGAAAAAAAACCCAGGGAACAAAAAAAAACCCCCGTATTAGATGCCTAGGAGAAATCCGTGTAGTACAGCGCGTTGTTGTGTAAGCACATCATTGCACGCATCTCTGATCGCCCAGGCTGCTGGAAGGGGACGTGTCCGTCACCCGCAGGGAGCACAGCGCTTGCCACGAACCACGAGCCACACGGCCACCTGGGAACAGCCCCGGGCAAGCTGCTTCCACTCTCCTAATCTTAGCCCCAAGGCGTGAAAGCCGGCTTCCAGCCCTGTGGGATGATGCCTCTGCGCGGCTATTTGCGCTGCTGAGCTTACGGTGTTGAAGAACTGGGGTTTGTATCGTGCTGAAGAAATAGCCCTCAGACTTAGATACCTATTTCAGGCCTTGCCCGTATCTCCGCGATGGAAACTCGTCGGCTGCGTGGCGCGAGGCATCGAGGTTGCCTTGTGTACCTGCGGATACAGGCGCAGGTTGATCTGCGCCTTGCTCTTACCAGGGTGATCAGAGAAGTTGTCTCAGGACATCCATTCCACCAGGAGTCGGGGGGAGGCTTTGCGCAAGCGTGGAAATGCTGTTCACAACAGGCCGTTAGTCTGATGGGCTAACCGGGGGCACGATTTGCGGATAGTCCTCTCTAACAGCAAGCCGTGGTGCCAAAAAATTACTGTTCCTGGCCAGCGCTGAGGAGCACCAAGGTAGTGATTCGCAAAGATAATACTTCAATATGTGCGTAGGGGAAGCTGACGAGCTGAAGCAGAGTCTGCAGACGGTGCTGAGCTCTTTCCTCCCATCTTTTACCAGGTCAGCAATTTCTAGATGTGTATTTTGTTTGAGGCCTAGACCATTTGGCAGTCTTATTTCTGCTTAATTAGCTTCATGATTTAAAACTATTTGTGGCCTCCTAATGAACTGGGAAAAACCCAGCAGTTGTTAGCAGCTGGCTGGGATTTTAACAGCAGCCATGTGCGTTCAGCAGAACAGCAATAAAGTAGTGAGAAGAAATGTCTGGCAGTACTGCCAGGGGTCAGGACATGCGAGGGCTATCCTCAGTCCTGTTAATGATCACCATTAGCGCGGTACAGAATTTCAGCTAGACATAAACAGCCTTGTTAAGTGACAGTGACAACGAAGGCTTTGACAGAAGGCTTGGGTTCGCGCAAAGCCCCGCGTCCCGTGAAGGAGGATTTGAACTAAGGTGCTGGCCATGGACCGGAGCGGCTGAGGACCGAGGGCATGTTCCCATCGGACTTTCAACAACTTCCCAGCCCTGCCGAGATTTGCCAGGGAAAATCCGTCAAAACCCTTAGACACTTAGTTGCCCAGGTCTATTACCCAGCCCTGTGGGGCTTCACTGCGAGGCGGACGTGACCATTGCTGGGCGGTGGGAAATCTACCAGTTCTGGTTGTGCCTCGGGGCTCAGCCCTCTGAGCCTCTTATGCGATCACCAGTTTGCTGCTTTCTCAGGCAAAGCAGCTGAGCCTGTATTCTGATTTCCCTGTCACCTGGAGAAGGTGTCCCCCAGTCTTTAACAGTATGTGACCATCCAGGTGACAATCTCCCATGACTACAGTCTATTTCTTCCGATATTCCTCCTTCTTACAGTGGTTCTCAGTTATTTCTGTGATGCAGATTTTCACGGAATTATTTTGGCTGTTCCTGAAACCCCAGATCACAAATCTGCTCCATCTCTCGTGAATATTGCCAGCACTAGTCTGGACAAAAGACGTAACATATCCTTATAGTTAAGATAGGTATATTGAGATGTAGTCTATAACACTTAACGCTCCATTTTTGCCAGTCTGCAATTTAACAAAACTAAATATGGATCACAGTCTCAGCGTGCATACTTTTCGTAGCTGCCTCTCCTGTTTTGGTTATATTTTCCTAAGTTTAGAGATAATGGAGAGCAGTTACAATATTGCTGAACTTGCGCTTCAGTGATAACTACTTCAGGAAAAGAAGCAGTACGTATGAAAGAAACTATATGTTGTCTGGTGACAGTGCTGTTCAGATGCATAAAATACTTGGCTAGCTGATGTACCTGTAGGAAGGCTGGCACCAGGGCCTAAAAGCATTCTTTTAGAGCTTTCTAACCCGTCAGGGAGCCTGCCCCATATTTGTTCTGGAGAAAGATTTTTTTTTTTTTCCTGTTTCACAAACATGATTTCTTTCCTGAGAGTCAGATTACATTTTGGATGTATGTGATAAAAGGTAAAGAGTTTCCTTAATGTCTGTCAGTACACCTTTGAGGCCAGCATGAAGTATGGCTGGCTCTGGTTTTAGGTTTTTCAATCCATAAATGATCCAAATGATCCTCGCACGTCCCCTTAACCTGTATTTGTGGGACATTTTGGTGCCTTTGAACAAAATTCTCTCTGGAGATCTATGCACACTTCCTTTTGCTATCTCAGGTGCTAATTATATTATGTGGAGCCGCCTCTCAGGATTAGCTCCGATGTTTTATTTTATGGTTGGATGGATTTCTTCTATTTTGTTCTAATAAGGTTAGACATAATACAGTGAGGCACATAATACAATAAGGCACATAATACAGTGACCTTTACTTTACTGCAGTTTTTGTCGAGTGCTCTGAAAAATATGTCTGCAGCCACTAAATAATGCCCTGGTGTGGTTTTGTTATGAAAACGGTACCTAATGGAAACAGAAATAGCAAAGAATAACTGCATCACTGTGGGTATTTAAGTGTATCTATTCTGGGTGGGGTTTCATAGTTCAGGCCAGGATTTCTTAGATCTGCTTCCTCGAGTTATCTTCCAGGATTTGAGATCAGCAGAGCCCCTTGCTAAACCAAGGAAAGTATCGTAAGAAAACACAGCAGCTGAGAATTTTAGTCAGTCCCTTTGATTTCCTGACAACGTGATTGGGGATGCACCTCCCATCCCCAGGAACTGAAGGTCTCTCAGATGAGGGAGATGTAATCTTCTCTGCAAAACTGAGATTGCTTCTTCTGAGCACCTCCTCTTTCCCACCAGTTTGCTGTTCTTGGAGGATGACAGCCCCCATGACCTCCAGCTGTAACAGCGGCTGCTGCTTTTTTGGTGTGGGAGTCACAGAAGATTTGTATTGTAATATCAAAACTAAGACATCTCAAATCTGCTTTTTCCTCACTGCAACCAGAAATGCTCTTGGCTGAAGTAGTTGCCTATCTTCTATTCATCGGGGGTCCTTGAGTCCTGAGAGGCACTCCAGGAAATCTGCCCTGAAACTCCTAACCTCTTTCAGATGTCCACTTAGTATTGCTAAACGGCCCTGCTAAAAGGCTTGGCAAATTCTTCGTGCACTTGAGGGTTTTCCTCCTCTTCTGCTGCCACAGTTTGTATCTTTCCCCTATTATTTATCTGGCTAGTTTGGAAACAGACTTCTTTAATGAGGGGAAAACTTCACCACTAGACGATCTCTGCTTTACTTCTCCACCTTTTATTGCCTGTGGTTTTGTTTTTCTTTTTCCTGCCCTCGCCCACCCCTCATGCTGTACTATACATCTTTCTGACAGTTCTTGACTTGGATATCTACATTTTGAAAGTAAGTTGAACTTTAAGAAATGTCTTTTGGCTTTCAGTGATGATAGTCTAATCGACCTTGGCTGCAGTTTTCGCCATTGTCCCTTCAAGTCAGTTGTGTTGTCTTTATCTTTATATCCATGGTGCATACTTCTAGTTTTTGCAAAGTGATAGTATCCTTTGCACATCTTCATCCTTTTCAGAATATTGGCATCTGCCAACCAATCTGACCGAGCCACTTCTGGGAGAGACAAGAGCAATGGAGAGGATATCTTATGGAAAGGGCTTTTCACAGCCATTTCTGTTGAACTGGGATAAACCATCTAAAGCAAAAGCTTTTTCCTTCTGGAGTCTAAGTGTCTTCCCCACCTCCTTCTGGAGCCCTTCCTTTGTGAAGTGGTTCTTTGGCCTGACTTTGGCCAAAAGTGTAGCCCAACTTCCCCCCCCCCCTTTTTCCCTGTGTTTTCCTTCTAGAGAGAACTCTCATATACTGTCACAGATTTCCTTTTTTTATGGAGTGCAAGGCTCCTCAGCTTTCTGTAATGTAGCTTCATAGTCAGTCTCTGAGGAAGCTGAAAACAGTTTTAAAAGCCCTCCTACAAGTGCTGTTGTCAAAAATTACCTTATCTTCAAACAACTCTGTGTGTGTGTTTGTATCATCCCTTACAAATCCAAAGTGTCTGTTTTTAAATCCCTGTATTCCCCACTTTGAGAGTATTTCAGCTCTGTTGGGACTTTGAACCACTCTGTTTTTCTTAGTTCACTTTAGTCTTAACTATTTTGTGGCAGTCTGTAATCTCTCAAAGTCTGAGAGAGGCCTGCTGCATTTCTGCACGGTACAGCAGCTAACTCCAACTGGCATTTATGTCAGCCTTCCGAAATACGGATCCTCACAAATGTTACTTTTTGCTCTTTTATTTTTACTTGCCTGACAGTGAAGTCACTCTAACAGCTCTTCTTTCCTGAAAATCACAGATATAAATGAGATTTTAAAACATAGTTAATATCTGTCCTGAGGGTGTCTTTCATCTATTGCTGATAGACATTCCTAGTTGTTAAGGCTGGGGGACCATTGCGGCTTTGGAGTGTGACTTAATAATTCCTATATGAATCTCAATAACTTGTGGTGGGATGCAGATATATTACTGTGGGCCATCTTAATTCTTTTTGTAACCAGTAGGTGAACTGCTGTCCTTTTTTAATATTCACAAGTATAATGAACGGTGGATCTTCTTCATTGAACAAAACTGTTGAAACTGTAACAGCTTCCATACAAAGCACAAGCGTATGTCGTTGCTTGTGAAAATGCATATGCACTTATATTTGTGTGTCTCACCATGAAAAAGAAGCAATTATAACTCCAGACCACTAGACAGAAAACAAGCAAGAAGTCGAGCAAAACAAGCATTGTGTGAAAACCCTGAGGGATGGATGGGAACTTAACAAGGAGAGGTTTTGGAGTTCAATGTCAGCTAGGTGGAAGTTGAGCACTGTGAGCAAACAAGCTATCTCCTACTGTGTTTAGGGAAATAGATTTTCGTGTCCGCTCGTTGTAAATAGCAAGACCGCGTAAGAGATGTGCATCCTCTGTATCAACTTCTGGTTTAGAATAAAATGACACTTCGACCCTGAATTTCTGCTAACTTCCTGGGTCAGAAAGGAGTAACAATATTTCTGCTTAAACAATCTGGTCCTGACCTTAAACATATTTACTGCTGGAAAATCTGACACCTTGTGATAAACTGTTCAAATCATTACATATCCCCACTGTTTAAAAACATGTCCTGTAGTCTTAGAATTTCAAAAGGAATTGGGAATGGCCTGAGGGAAGAGCTGATGAGAAGTCTGTAGTTAGCTGCATTTTGAAACAAATGAAACCTTGGAAGCCTTTTGCCGGTACTGTTTGCCTTTTATGCATGTATTTCTTTTTTTTTTTTTTTTCTTTTGCAGGTTGTAATTTTTTTTCTTGGAAAACCTCATCTCTTTATTTAACAAGCTGCCCCCTCGCCCACCTTCCCCCAAAAGTCAACCAGTTACACTTTCTCCTTCATTCTTACTTGTAGCCAAAAATGTTTGGATTAAGCTTTTGACAGTAGTCAAGAAATTTTGAAGATGGCAGACACTTTCTGTGAAAACAGTTATTTCTGTGAACCTGTTTATTTCAGTCTAAGGCTTGCTGAGTAGTATCAGAATTCATTTTCATCACTGCCAAAATCTAAAGTCTGGAGGTGTCACTAAGCAGATCTCTTATTGCAGTTTTATTTCCATGCTATTTGATTTCTTAAGTTATTCCAAACACATTAAGACAGGGAAAGAACAAGTTGGAAAGGTATAAACAGAGCAAGGAGAGCAAAATCGACAGAGAAAGGAAAAAATGCTTTCTGTAAAATAGTAGAAACATGGTGAATCGGTTTATCTGCAGAATGATAGATTTGCTTTGGTTTGTGCTTGGTAAAAGGCTACTCCCACCCTTTTTTATAATGTTTCTTTTTTGTATTTTAAAATTCTTTTCTTCCCACACCTTTTATGCTCATTTGCTTACTTTTCATTCCCTGTCTCTCCTTCTTTCTTGGGAGGTAATTTTAGATGCAGTTCTTCACTGCTGGCTTGCCAGACTCTTAGCCCTTTGGCAAGTTCTTCAAAGTCAAATATATGTTTACAGTGAGTAATACAGTGCTGGTGGGGGGGGGCTGTTGGTTTTTTAGCTTCCAAATTACAGGTGCAGTTTGTGCCTGTACTTTCCAAACTCACAGTTCATTTGTAGTTGTAAATCAGTGTGTATTAGTTGATTTGTGCTGGTAATTACTCTATTCATTCTCCATTCTCTACAGATTTGAAATTGGAAAGAGTTGTCCCCAATTTTCATCTTGGCTAATGGAGTCTCTCATTGCCAATGAATAGCTGAAATGTTCCGTGAAAGCTTTAAGTTACATCTTTATGAGGGGACACGCTAATGACTTTATGTGGAGTGGAAGGAGTTCACACATTTTCTAGGCCACACTCACTATCAGTACCAGGGGTTTCTTTTATTAGTTCTGTTTCCCCTTCTCAGTTCCCCATGTGCTTTTTGCTCATCTTTGTCTCTTCCTCGGGCTCTCTGCCATTACCCAGTCTGTGCCAGAATCTCTGTGTTATCATGTCATCATATTTGCTAATCTTTTCTTCTCAGCCATCTGGAAGATGGGGGGTTTTTTGCTGAGTGTCTAAACAAAACAGTCTCCTCCTCCTGCTGTCCCATCAGTGAGACATCTCAAGTGAAATCCTTTATTGGTCTATCGTGGGCCTGATCCTCCAGAGTCTTTTTTTTTTTATGAGTGTGGACAATAGAACAGAAAATGCACTGAAGTTTTTGTGATGGTTTGCTTTATTAAAAAAAAAAAAAAAAAAAAAAGCAGGGGAGAGCAAACTTTCTTCAAGGGTAGTACGATCGGAGATTACTCACCCCTTTCCAGTGAGATCCCAGTTGCAATACTGTGCTCAGCTTTTCACAGCACTGTGACAAAGATGTAGATAAATCAGAGGCGGTCCAGAGGGCAACAGTAGGAACGACAAGAGATTTAAAGAAAGTGACCTATGAGGAAAACATGAGGAACTTTTGTTTTCCCCCTCCCCGCCAAAAAAAGAGAAGATGCTCTACACTAATGCCTCCAGGATAGCAAGGTGTCTTATGAAGAGGGGACCAACGGCTTGTTCTCCAGGTTCGTTGATCGTAGGGAAAAAATAAGCAGCGAGTCTGTGGCAGGGATTAGGTCCTATAATAGAAAAACTGTATTTAGAAGGGTAGCAAAGTGGTGGAACAGGCTGGCTAGGAAGACTGTGAACTTGTCTCAGGAAGGATGGGTGTAAGATAGGCTCGTCACAGATACCCTAGGCACTGTCTCGCCTGCTTTGTGTCAGGGGACCTCTTCCAGCTCTGCAGTTCTGTGGGGAGGTGAGGGTGGTTACGCTAGAGGCAGCGTGTTAGTGGTTGCCATCAGCCAGTTCTTTGATCTGCAGGCAATTCCTGTCCTGGCTGAAGCTGATGGCATTACTGACAAGTTGCCCTGAGCTCTGAGCGGCCTCATTTCCCACACCAACGTTAACAGGCTGCTGGTCTCTCCTGCCTGGAGTATCTCCTTCCATACTGTGTTGTTCAAATGCGGCTGCGTTACCGCTAAGCAGACAAAGAAGTGCTGTTAGGGTGAAGAGAAGACTTAATTTTGCTCCCCCTCTAGCAGTTAGTAGTCATCATCATTATCGCAGGACTTGATGGCAACATGTAGCTCAGTCAATGAGGAGCACCGAAATACGTTCTGGCCCGGATTCAGGTGGACGAAATGCTACCTTGGTCCCAGAGCCAACCAGTAGGATAGAAGGACAGTGGTGGCATTCAGGCTGTCTGACTCCGTGCTCCTGTGTCTCTGCCAAAGATATTCTGATATCTTGACTTTAGCGAGTATTGTGAAGTCCTAGAATTACTGATTCAGTAAGCTTTCTCTATGAATAAAAATGCCTGTCTCTCCCCAGGGTTCACTTCTTCTAATTATTTTTTCTTTTCCTGTCTCTGCTTGAAGGGTAGGATTGCAGAAAGATTTTCATTGGAAAAAGTGCTGAGTCAAGTACTGCTCTTTTGTAATAAGCAGTGAGTGCTCAGGATTTATACCCTACTGGCGTGGCAAGCGTTAGCTCTCCAGTTATTGAACATTTGCCCTCTACACTTTAACACTGCTTTGCTTAGGAATGGTGCTGTTTGGATCCTGTTCCCCCTTGGTTTGCTACTATTAAAACTGTGCTTCTAATGAAAGTAAGATTTTGTTATCTGCAGGCCTGAGATGCCAATGTTTTACCTCTTTATTTTTCCCATAGAAGGGATTCATGTGCGTGTTTTAGTCCTTGGCATTCATTACGAAGCCTGTGCCTGTGCTTTTTCCAGCTTCTGCTGCTACATAGTTGGGCAGGATTGCTTTAGGGTCCCTTTCCCTCAATGGACCCCACCAACCAGAACGGGACAGTGTAGGAGAGAGTCCGGCACCTTTCCTAGGGACCCTTGTGGATCAACAGACAGCCCGCTGTCTACCTACTTGGTATCTACATTACTGTGCCTGTGATCGTATGATCCTGGTTGGCGTGCAGAAGAGCTGATCCATTTGCCTTATCTGCAGGCAGGAGTGAGAGCTTCCCGCAGAGCTGTGAAGCCTTGCAGGAGGAACTGCCATCAGCCCTCCCAAAAAGTCCTCCCTGTCACATCGCTCAGTGAGGCGTTTTTCATCGGGAGAAGCAGGGAAAATGTGTCGCCCTGTTTTTGCAGCTGCTGCTTGTAGAGCGTGACTTCCATGACTGATGAGCACGAGGAGACAGTCCCAGCTTTGCTTTCCATGTCAGAAACGCAGGCATCAGAGGGAGACAAAGCGAGAGACTTAAGGTTGGTGGAGAGGAGCAGCGGAGAGGACAAGTGAATTAACGGAGTTGGGGGGAAGTGGTGTAAGCATCTGTGGGAAAGGGAAGGTGGCAGAGATGCTTGTGAGAGAAAGAGAACGAAGACAAGAACGTGAGTGAAAGCCAGAGAGGTAAGGAGGAAAAAAAATAGGGGACTGACTGACAGCTAGCAACTGTGTACATGGTACACTCCCAAATAAATTTAACTATCAATATATTGTTGAAGTGCTATGTTTCCGATTTGCCTACCCTGATGTTTTCTGGGTGTAAACTCAACTTTTAGGAGTTTTCTTCAGGAAAAGGAGTAAAATATGTGACCAACAATTAAGTCATGTTTTCAGAAGGAAAAAATCATCAGCCTTCTATAACCTCTTTCACAGGTGAAAATATTTAGAAGGAAGCATATTTTTCATTTGTCTTTTTAGATGCCTTGTTCACCTTATGCTCCTTCCTTGAAAGTGGATCTCCAGCCAAAGGCTACCAGCTTCCCTAGCCTTCTTCCCAGCATTTCCAAGCCCTGGCACTTTTCCAGTTCGTTTCTTGTATTTTAAAAAGTTACTTCTGTTGTTACATATGCAGAAAAGTAATCTTTCTGATACCAAACAGCAAACTGTTTTGAGGGGTGGCTGTTTAACTGCTTAAAAAGCAACAGTCCATGTTTCACCATCACTTAAAAAAAAAAAAAAAGTTTTGTAAGCAGGTCTTCACGGTTGTTATTTTTGGAACAATCTAGAACACGATAATTTGTATATTTGTCTTTTTCTTTGCTGATTCTTTGAGTAGGTATAAAGTTTGCAAAACCCACATTAAAAAGTTTAGCTAATGAAATGGTGAAAAAGCAAGACTGCGAGGGTAAAAAGCTGAGCAGGTGAGCTGAGAGGCCAAGAAACTGGCTGGTTTGGCAAAGTAGTTTGATGGCTGGAAATTTCAAGACAAATTTGTAGAAGCTCTGGGATCTAGACATGCAGTCTGTACAGAGTATCTTTGTCTCCTCTTCTCCCACCCCGCAGATGAGTAATCTCTAGTGATGTCAGTGGGCGTTATCCCCACGTCCTGAGGGTAATAGATTGGGCCCCCGTGGTGTAAGTAATGCCTCATTTTCTCTTGAGCTGGAAAATCATCTGAGTTTCCCTTAAATGTTTCACAAGGGAGCTGAGAGGGAGGAAGAGAGGTATAATATTCCTTTCTAGTTGCATCACTTGCATGTTTCGCAGTTGAACTGCGCAGTACAAACCCAGATTTGGAATTGTTTAAATGACAACAGAGTTATTGCTCGGCTTCTCAAATATTTTGGCTGCTCACATACTCGGTCGAGCTACAGTACTCCCCCCAACAAATGCACTCATGGGAGAGCAAATGGCAAAGAACATGAACAGCCCGCAGTTGAGTGTCAGTGCTTTTGGCGGGGAAGTGCCAGCTGTCATTGGAAACAAGTTCAGAATTTGCTGTGAGGATTTTTCTAAGGAAAGCGAGTCTTCAGAAAGGTTATAAAAGGAATGAAGCCCAGGGCAGCAAGCAATTCAGCGGTGTTTACTAATGATGTTTGTGCTGTTTTATATTGTGAAAAAGGTTAGTTCAAAACCTACTTCTGATAAAGAAGTTCGTTGTTCTATATAAAGATACGGACAATTTTGGAGAAAGAAAAGTTGTCCTGATTCTTTAGGTTCATGAGCCTTGAGTGAATTTAATTAAAAAGAAGGAAAAAAAACCAGCTTCTGCTCAGAGAACATGAAAGCCTAAACATGTGAAACTTTTATGAGTTATGAACATGGGAGCCGCGCTGTAGGAAACATCCAAGGAAGTTCTGTAGCTTTCTAGTGAAAAATCGAGCACAGAGCTATTTCAGATGTTTAAAGGCCTGTCCTCTCTTCAAGTAAATGCTTGCTTTCATTTTAAAAGGAAGAAAGGGCAGGCTGGGAAAGATGGGGAGAAATTACTAGAACAAATGTTGACTTTGCAGATCCCAAGTGGAAGCAACCCAGATAGGGAGTAATTTCAGAGCTGGCTCTTCCAGGAGCTGCAGCTCTGCCCTGGGCTAGACAGAGGAGGCTGAATGTCAGCCCTGGCACTTGCAGGGTGACGTGCCAGCTGGTAATGAAATTAGGGAGGGCTCAGGGCAGCCCATTGCTCCCCCTTTTTCATTGAATGACCTCCTTCGAGAGCATGGAGCAGAGAGCCCCATGTTAAACTTGACTCTGTCCTAACTGTCCTACAGTTTTGGGTTGAGTTTACCAGAGTTGACTCTTAATTAAGAGTATGTCTCTTCGATGTGAATAAAGCAGATCCATAGCCCATGCATACTCAGGTCTAATAAAATACATCCTTTATTCATAACTGTCTTTCCAGCATTGCTGCAGCAGTTCAGATTTAATTTTTGGGTAGGAACGATTTGCATGCAAAGAACAAGTACTTCAAAGTATGTGAAGATAAGGGACTTAACGTAAAAAACTAAGCAGTCCGCAGTCCGCAAGATAACTGTGGCAGCTTTTTCTTCCCGGTCAGAAACTTCAGAGAAGTACCAGAATGAGAAAGCACTCCAATTGGAACAGCACAAAACAAGTCTTTAATGAAAGCAATTGGAATAACACCGAATAAACTGTTTTAATGGAGCTCCAAAGAGATATGTAAAAGCTGCTAGTAAAGTCAATTGAAGGCCTGTCACAGTGCCTCAGAAGTCCCTTCACAGCCCTCCTGCTGGCAGCAGTTCAAGTCTCTTTACAGTACATTAGAGGTAAGCCCAGCAGTATTATACCAAGCCCTTTGAAAAACTAATAAAAATGTTCTCCCTGTGAGAGAAGCCCACTGCTGCTAGGAGAGGAACTGTGTGCCCTTCGGTCTGGGAGTCATTTGTTTCTTCAGCTGGCACAAAGGAGGGTCTTTAGTAATTTGCAAAGCCATTGTTAATAGTTGTATTCCCTGCACTTGTCTCCTAGTAGCAAGAGACAGCCATTAAAATGTGCTGCTCAGAACCAGGTCTAAACAATACAGTACAGTGCCCCAAAAGTCCTTTTTCAAATTCTGGCCTGCATTGGGCAGATTAAACTGTAGCTTATGCCGTGTAGCACCGCCTTCCTGGGAGACTGCGCTCCGAAGTTCTCATGCAGAACGCCTTTTTGCTTGGGCGATGGTCTCTTGCTCTGTGAGGACGTGAACACGGGTGTAAGCGTACGAGGGGAAGCTCTGGTCCTTTTTTTGTCGGCACCAAACCTGTCCCATGGGAGGGCTTCTGTGGAAGTGCAACGTGCTGAGACGCAGGGAGCAGTGTCTTTCCTCTATCATGACGGCTCACCTGGGAGACCATAGTTTCTGTAGCACCTGTGGACCAGAATTTCTCTTAATGGGTGGCCACCTTAAAATTTAATGGTAGATTGCCCCTGCTAAGGAAACTGCTGTTCTCCCTTGCCATGTGCCGTGGACCTAGACCCGTAGGAAACTTATCCAAGAGGATTTTTGCCAAGGCCCACAAAACCAACAAAGCAGCGTTAAGTCTTCTTTCCCCCAGGTGTACTGGAACCAGGTTCTGTAGCTGCAGAGAAGATGACCCCAGAAGAAGTGTGAAAGCAAAAAGCTGTTAAAAGTGCACCTGTATACTGAGATTGCATTATGTATTGTTATATTGTACATAGAATATGAGAAGATTCATGGTGTCGTCATAAGAGAAATTTTGAGCTAACAAATAGAGTTTGCACAGAGGACAAAAAGCCCAATTCTGAGACTATCTTAAGTAAAATATTCTGGAAAAGGATTTGCTTATTAATTTCATTTTCACTTTATCATGTGTATTTTACATTTCATTTTGATTTTACTATTCTGAGATTTTATAATGCAAAATATTTTTACCTATCGTAATAAAATATTTGATAATTTCCTTCCAAAACCAAAAAGGAATTCATATCTTCTGCTAAATGTTCTAATTCCTATCAGAGCAGCGGTTTTTTTATATGAAGTTGTTCAGACAGGAAGATTTCAGGTGGCCCGCTTGACAGTCATTTGGAATGGGTACTTTACCAAAAAGTGAAAGAGCTTTGGAAGAATTATCCCGGTCATCTTAAATAAGGTCCAAAAAATCCTTTATGCCATAGTCACTGCGTTCTGTATGTGTCACGTATTTTAGAAAGAAGTTATTTAAGATACAGTTCAGAGGCTTTTTAGAGAATCATTTTTAAATCCCTCCCTGTAAATCTATGCTCTGCTTAATACCATAAGCATAGCTGCATAACCTTAACAGGAAGGAGGATATTAAACGAGCTGATTCTAAGCTTGTCAAAGTTGAATTGTTTTCAGCTGAAAAGAAATTTGAAGATGCTAGATATTAGGCCAAGCTAAAAGCAAGGATACTTGGGTATGTTATGAGACGTGGGGCATGGGAAGTGGACGCTGGTCCGTAATTATTCTGTGTAATGTCTGACCTGTGTCTGATGGCAGGGGATTAGTGTTTGTGATTCCAGTAAAAAGGTTTATCTTCCAGTGGGGAAAGAGAGACAATGAGGTGGCCAAAAGGATGGCAGGCTTTGGAATGCCCAGAGCCCTGCGTGACCACAGAATAACTTTCTCACAGGCGCTGGATTAGCAGGATTGTGCTGAGAGGAGTGAAATAATCGGTGCCTACAGTGAGTGCATTCATCTCATGGCTGTTGCTGTTTTTATTCTGAATTTGTATGCACACACGATTCTGTTTAGTTCCAGACAGATGGAGAAAACTTCTAGCTATCATTTTTGCTACATTTTAGACAATCAAAGTATCTCCCTGTGGCCTCTTCTGCTGCACCCAGCCTAGGATATGGATCACTAGTGACACATAAAGATACACGTCTATGCTGTGTGATTCCGTATCTTTGTTTTTACTATCTGCCATAAGCAGTAACAAAGAGGTTTGGGCAGATGACTATCAACAGTTGCTGGAAAGAGAAAGAGAGAGAAGCCCCAAAGTATTAATAAAACCAGTATCTTCCCTAGCAGGCTGGCTGGGTTTGAGCTGCGATCTCGTTTCCTGTTCTCTGAGCGCACAACGCGTAAGCTGATTAACGGAGCGGGTGGCATTGCCGGGGCCTCCCAAAGCCTCCACGTTTTATGTTCACGACAGCTCCTCTCGCTACAAACGGGGTAAGAAAGTACCAGCAGACATCTGTTGTTTGTGTTTTGTAATGGCTCGGGTGGGGAAGTCGTGCTCCCTTCGCTTTTGCAGTGATGTATAATCATCCATTTGATTGTATTATGATGTACTGCCGCAGAGAAAAGAGGTGTGAGGTATCTGCACATTTGGAAAATGGAGGATTAAATCATGGGAATAGTTTAAGGATCTACACCTACAGACCTGTTGATGCTGCCTACCGCTTTTGGGCTGCATGTGTTGGCATGTCTGGATCTATATTTCATTGTGATCTTAAAAAGGGCAAGAGGACCTTAAAACGTGTACGTGTTGAAGAAAAGGTCCGTAGTAGTGATGCAACGGTTCAGCAAATGCCTCAGATGACTTTTTTGCCTGTGTTTTTCTCAGCATTCGAGATGAAAGCAGGACAGCATTGAGCTAAAAACTGACAGAGGGACTGAGAGAGAGCAGATTTGGACTGGGCTTTGGAGGTCATTCTTCGGCTTTTCGCAGCTGGGGTGTAGGATCCTGCCGTTGCACTGGCTGGCACCTGGTGGTGACGTGTGTGTCGCAGATGGATACAAGCACATTACCCTTGTGGTTTGCTAGCAAATGCTAGGTGCCTCTCTGCTGCGCTACTGCAAAAGCCTTGTGCTCTGGCAACCATTCTTCCGTGAGAAATGCTTTTGAGCTTCTCAGAATAATTGGATGGGAGGATTACATGTTTAAGATGAACTTGGATTTGTTCCATTTGAACTGTAAATGCAGTGGATATTTAATGGTCCTATGTTGAAAAGGACTTATTACCTTGTAGCTATTGTACAGGCAAGCCCCTACAAGATAAAATACAAGAGAACCAAAGGAAAGCTTAGATGATTCATAGGCTCAGGTGATTAATAAGGTGAATAGTTAAAAACTATATAAATGTGATTTGGAAAACTCATTCTCAAATGCACCCTTTGAATGTCTGATCCTGGCAAAGTAGATGTGAGAGTTATTCTTCCTGCTGTGCTTCCCTTTTCCCTTTGATTTTTCCAGCCTCCCTTTCCTCACGAAGTCCTGACAGGCTAAAGGCCGATGTCCTTCCTGCTTGGCTCTTTTGAAGCTGATTTCTCTCACACCATTGCTTTGGTCATTTCAAACTTGAATCATTCCTAAACAAATGCCAAATGCCATGGAAACAAACTCAGCTCTCATGTGATGGGCTTGACCGCGAGCCTCTTGTCTTAGTGACTTCTCAGCAGAAGGAATTGAGAACTTGAGCCATCCCAAGACAGAAAGGAGGAAAGGACACATACTGAAGGTACTTTTAAATGCTATTCTGCTGACAATAAACACAATAAAGAATAAAGGAAAAAGGTCTTTATCGACTCAACCGAGGATATACCAGAAATGCCAGGTTAGTTGAATCCTGCTTGTTGCTTTCAAAACAGTTTTTTCCCCTCAGGAAAGGTTTTTTCTATTCCTCCAGAAATGCTGTATACTTTTTTCTTTTCCTTTTTTTTTTTTTTTTTTTTTTTTTTTTCTTTTACGTTGTCCTGGGCCATCAGATATACATGAGCAGCCACATCAGTTCTCCTGGAATCCCACTGAGTCCCTGTTCACAACTGAGTATAACTGCTCATTTTGGCCCTATAGCAGTGCTGAATTAAACCCTCCAGAACAAAGTTTAAAAACTTATTTACTAGTGTACTGCATGAAAAAAAACATGTATGTAGTAAGTATAGTTAAAGCTGTAAGTGCTTGAAGGTTAATAACAAATAATCATTAAAGAAGGGATTTGGAGAGGAGTTGTATAGTTTGGGGTTTGTGTGGCAGGGTTTTGGTAGCAGGGGAGGGGGCTGCAGGGGCGGCTCCTGTGAGAAGCTGCTAGAAGCTTCCCCGGCTCCAAGTCGGACCCGCCTCTGGCCAAGGCCGAGACCATCAGCGATGGCGGTAGATTTAAAAAAGGGAACCTGCAGTGAGTAATGGGATTGGAGTGTGAGAGGAACCCCTGTGCCGTGGTGAGACAGCAGGCTGTCCCCCCCCAGCCCATGGAGGGGAGCAGAGGCCCCCCAAGATAGACGGGACTCCATGGGAAAGCCTGCGCTGGAGCAGTCTGTGCCTGAAGGACTGCAGCCCATGGGAGGGAGTCATGCTGGAGCAGTTCGTGAGGAACTGCAGCCCGTGGGAGGGACTCACGTTGGAGAAGTTCGTGGAGGACTGTCCCCCGTAGGAGGGACCCCACGCTGGAGCAGGGGAAGAGCGAGGAGGAAGGAGCGGCAGAGACAAGGTGTGATGAACTGACCCCAACCCCCATTCCCCGTCCCCCTGCGCCGCTGTGGAGAGGGGGGTAGGTAGAGAATCCGGGCACAGCTTCACTCCCGGGAAGGAGGGAGGGGTGGGGAGAAGGTGTTTTAAGATTTGGTTTTACTTCCCATTATCCTTGTTTTGATTTGATTGGTAGTAAATGGATTTCGTTTTTTCCCCAAGTTGAGCCTGTCTTTTGCCCGTGACCATAAGTGGTCAGTGATCCCTCCCTGTCCTTGCCTCGACCCACAAGTGTTTCTTTATATTTTCTCCTCCTCGTCCCACCGGGGCCAGGCAGGGAGGAGCGAGCAAGTGGCTCCGTGGTGCTTTGTTGCCAGCTGGGCTTAAGCCACAACATATGGGTAACCTAAGGTTTACAATCCATAATAAAGACTACAGATGGTGAATGGGAACTTGCGCTGTAGTATACATACTTAGTTTCTTAGAATACTTGACAGACTTTTGCTAAATCGATCAAGTTGATCGACAAAGACTAGTGCCCTTTTGGATTACAAGTTAGATCATGAATCCATCTTTCAGAAACCAAAGCTCTGTTCTTTGTCTCTGCATAGCTTCCTGCCCCCTTTTTCAGTCTTCACCTGACATTTCTCCTTTTTATGTATATTTCATCTGTGAGTGCATTGCAGGTGCTCTGGTTTTTAACCCCTGTCCTTGTTCTTTGTGCAAGAACAGGAATTTAGTCATCTTCTCTCTTCAGGGGAAAAATACTTTGAAGGCAGAAACATCTTCTAGTTCTGCAGGAGTCAAACAAGTCTTGCAAAAGATACTCTCCATCCAGTTCAGAAGTGATTTTCTATCTAAAAACTGATTAAAACAAAGACGTACTGAATTTTCATTAGAAGTGACACACACGTCTTTGTGTACTTCAGATCAGTAGTGCAGTGGAGTAAGTTGTCCTCTAAGTAAACATCTCGAAGGAGAGGAAAGGCCATTGTAGTGCCTGCTTTCACAGCTGCTATGAAGTCTGCGGGTTGTCTACCTAGATGATTGCCGTGTGGGTTGTCTAAGCAGCCACGTACGTGTGCACACTTAGTGGGTCACAGAAATAAGCCTCTGTGGTGCAATTCCTTTCTCTTGTTGGAAGCTGGATTAATTGGCATCAGTGCATGTTTAACTCCGGAGATTAGGATGCAAAATCCAACTTTTCGGATCAGGGTAGGAGGCTTCAGCCTCTCCCAGGCCCTTATTTCATCCTATTAATGAAACCACAGATTTTGAAGCCACTCTTCTAAATAGCTTTCCCACATCCCAAAGTAGTATCTGATCTAGTCTACAGCACGTGGCCCATATAGCCATGCTGTGTTTTCATCACTGATCCATGATCGCTAAATATTGACTGGCAACTCAGCAGACAGGATGGTAAGGAACATTTCTTCTATCTCTTGGCAGAACCCCTTGATGCAAAGAGGATATAAAAGCCTGTGTAGTTTATTGCCTGATATGTCTCCTCTGGAAATACTTAAATTTCTAGAGACATGCCGCTCAGGAGTAGAAATCTCTAATTTTGATAATTTAGCATTTTGCTCAGTTATGAGCCACATTTTAATACAGCGGCTATTGTTTCACATTGTTCTAACAGAAATTTAGCTGAGGAATTCTGTCAGTTGTGACACAGTTAAAATCACTCGTCTGGCTTTTTGCCAACAAGATAAAAAGAATAAGCATAGGAAATAAGTTTATACACTTAAAAAATTTTATATAAAGCACAAGGGCAACATATCATGTAATGGTTCTACTTGATTGAAATGAATGCTGGTTAAAAATTTTGTATGATAGCAGCAAGTACGTGCATGCCATGCGAGGAATTAATATTTGGAACTTACACAGCATTTTTCGCTGGTATCTTATTTCACACTTTTCAACAAATACGGCTTCAACATACAGATGGGAAACAGAGCAATAGAATTGAGGGTTATAACACTTCCTTTAAAGTGTGCCCTGAGAAGAGATACTTTCTTAATAAATACCCTGAGTGAATACTTTCAGCTTCCACTAGGCACAAATACACAAGCACTCTGCCACTTCACTTTGTCTGGTTTTAGGTTATTTTGATGTGTACCTTAGTGCTCACGTAACTCACTCTTTTAGAGTCCCATCTCATTGCTGTTTGGACTGGGAGCAACTCTTGGTTGTTTTCCTGCACTAAACCTACTCTAGTGGAAATAATGTGATGTGGGCAGATGAGAAGCATGAGCATCCCCTGCTCTCTGTACAGTATTCTTGGAGAGGAAAGAGGAACATGTCTGGGAAGGTACAGAATTAAGTGAGACTACAGAGCTGGCAAATGATGTAAAAACCCACCAGTTTTTAAATGCATTAAAAATAAGTATTCTTTCATGTAGCATATAATCAAGTCATGGGATTTTCTGTCACAGGATGTTACTGAGGCACATAGTTAGCAATATTCAAAAAAAGGATTAGCCATTTGTATAAATAGTAGTAGCACTTGAGGCTTTATTGGTAGACCAAAGATTTATGACAGTCGTGGCAAGTCTTTCTTTTCAGGGCATAAACTGAGAAGAAAGGATTTTCTGCTTCATTATGTAGCATAGGTTATGGAGTTAGCCAGAGGCACAGGAATTTGATCTAGTCCAAAGACCCAATCCTCTGAAGCACCAGCGGAGATCAATGTCACAGACCAGACCATGAACTGGTTGGGTTGCTTGCTTAAGTACATCATTCCGTTTTCCTCTAAGAAGCAGTTTTGTGAGAGGGCCATGGGATGGGTTGAAAGTGTAGGGGCTGGTGGTGGATCAGCCAGAATTTCTGAGAATTTCTGTCGTTTGGTATTCTTAAACTGACTGAAGTTTTTACTCATTATCTTTGTTGGTTGTTGGTGATCATCTGAATACCTAGCAAGCAGTAGTTGCTGTGTAAATGAGCTGGGTGAAGATGATCTACTACAAGCATGACATGAACCTAAACTCTCTGTGGTTCTGTTTTGATGTCATGTTCTAGATTGCAGAAAATTCCAAAGTCCTGATCAGATTTGAGCCAGGGTAAATTCATTGTTCCCATCTGACTTTGCTGTTTCACTTTGTGAGGGGAACCGGAGTGTGTACACAGCAGTGAGAGCTTTGAGACAGACCTACCTGTACCTTTTCTTCAAGGTAAGCTCACCAAAGACTATCAAGAAAAAGAGAAACTGGGTCTCTTTATAATGTCTTTTTTTTAGGAAGAACTTAAAACTTCCAAGAATTTCTTAAACTCAGAGTAACTAAGACAGATGGCATAGAAATTAGAAACACAATTTCTAAATAACCTTTTCCCCCTGCCCACTGTGGTCTTGCAGCCAGGTCTCGGGTCCCAGCATTTATTTTACTCAATTCAGTGACTTTTTTGAGTTGCTTCAAATGATGCCAAGTCCTTTCTGATCCGTAGGAAGGTCTTTCCATTGCTTCTGAGGCCTGTTGTCTTCTCTGCTCCTCCCAGCAGTTTCTCGGTCTCCTCTGTAACTGCAGGCTCCCATTTTGGTGCTGCAGCTCTTTCCTCCCCAGTCACCCTGCAGTCTGCGGTCTTCTCTCCCCTTCCCATGCTCAGTTAATCATCACAAGGGAAGGAGTAATCCTATTGTCCTTTCAGGGCAGTCCGCTCCTCTTAAATGAACATAACATTCAAACAGGGGGAAAAAACCCAACAAATTAAACAGATAACAACTTTCATGAACATGTAGAAGAGTCTTAGTTTCTTGCCTTTTTCTCCAAATCACACTGTAGCATTGGTGATCTCTGAGGGCACGTGTCAGTTCTAGGCAGTGAGATACAGAAAAGAGATGCCTGACCTGCATGGTCTTGCCCAGGCTTGGGAGTGGAGACAGAAGAGCTGGATCAGATGGTGGCATAAAGAGCTCAGGCCTTTGCCTCGTTAAGAGGCCAGGCTTGCTAGCTTGAGTGCGGTGCAAAAGCCGTTACAAAGTCATCCCAGGTAAGCCAGTATGTCTACGTTGCACCCACCGTATAGACAAACTAGTTCAGCATCTTTTACTGAGAAGGGGGGTATCTCTATACCCCTACCTACGGTGGGCTGGATTAGAAATAAGAATGGATGTACCTTAGTCCAGGTTGCATTTTCAGATGGGTGAAAATGGTGTTGTTTATAGCTCATATTTGTAGCACATACGAGGAAGACATGAATTCTTTTTTGGGGGTAGTAAACTGGGCTAGAAATAAAAGTAGTGGCTGGATCATGACCAGCTTGAATTTTCCACAGTAATTCCTAGTTTAGCCAACTCTTCATAGCAAGACACCTTGAATTTAGAGGGACCAATGTTCCCTTAGTATATTGCTGTATGTGTAACTCATAGATTTATGGGGAGCTTGAACAAGCAGGTTTTAAAGCGGTCTCCAGAAAGAGCCGCACATTAACAACCTGATGATAAAATTCAGAATTTTTCATAACAGAACGTTCAGGCCAGCACAGCTCACTTTAGATGCATTTATATTGGCATTCCTTTATTTGAGCAGAGCAGAAACATGAAGCTGGTAAAGTAATGGAGATGAACTCTTTACAAAGTGTGATCTGGGGTACACATGAACAAGGATGGCCAGGTTGTACCTTAACATAGTTTCATGCTTTTATGGCCAAGTTGTACCTTAAGCGGAGTCGTATGCCAAAGGTTAGTTTGGCAGTGCCACGCCAAATAAGTGCAAACTAAGCTTAGGTTAGTTGTGACCAGAAACAAACAGAAGAATCTTGGTGTGTTTGTCTGTGTGATGGAAATTCCGATTTCACTGCCTCCCTGTTTTGTCTCCATCACTTCTTCAAACCTAATTAGGAGTTGTTGGAAAAGAGGGATGAACCATTCTCTGGTTACTTGTTTAGTTTGCTGTAAGTTTATGCTTATAAAGAACTAAAGGATTACACCTAAATATGAGGCTGGCTGGTGCACAGCTTTCCTTTGTTTCTCTTTGCATGCAGAGGTGAGCTTGCAGGGTGCTGTGAGAAGTTCTGAGATAATGTGCTTGTCTCCTCCAGTGCAGTTACCTGCTTCCAAAAGAGCTGAATTAATTGAACGTTTGAAGAATTGCTTAACTGCATATTTAAAGCTGACTGTCAGGGTCCTTATGGTATGAGAATCATGTCAACCATTCCTGATAGCAGAGAGCCTTGGGCCTGGTGGACTGGGGAGAATAGCTTGGAAAGGTGGCGAGATAGAGTTCAAAGTCACCTCCTCAGACTGCAAGTGTAATCTGCTGCAAAGGTGTGGAAATGCAGACATAAATCATTCCCGTTGTTTCTTGTCTCAGAGGAACGTGAGTGCTGTACAAAGAACAAATAACATGCTTGTAACTGAACACTTTATATTACGTATGCTCTCATCTAATACGTTCACAGTATGTACGTTGTGTATGTAACATTATACAGATTTCTATATAATGATTTATGAGAAACCTGTGTCTTTAGAGAACTGCTATTATTTTACTGTGACGTGTTGCCATACATTCAAAACTAAAGTATGATGTATATTGTGATGATACTAATTTTGTTGTTGTTCACTTGCAACAACTATTCATTATACAGCTGTGGACACATACGAACTGAAACAAACCCATCTGCAAATTCACAGCAAATTTGAAGCAAATCAGACAAAGCATTTACGTTGTATGAAAAAGCTGTATGGAAGTTTGAAAATTACCTCATTTTTCAGTGTTTCCCTTTCTTTTTGGTTCATTATAACTATGGAATGGCTTGTCCTAGAACTTTAAATTTATTTAATCTGTTGGTTTTGGCAAAAGCTGATGTCTTGACTAGTTGCAGAGGCCTTGTTGGCAGAATTAATTAACACTAATAGCATTAATAACATGGTTTCTGCATACCTCACGGGCTTCACAGTGCTGATGAATTCCACATGGTCCTAAAAAAGGAATTAAGCACTGGAGCAAATAGAAAGAGGATATACAGTCTTATTCTTGCTTATCGTTGACATACATTCTTGAAAGCCAAAATCATAAACGGTTTTCTAGAGCATAGCTCACTGGGAAATTTCTGCTGACAAAATAGCTTTAATGCATTTAAGGTGGCTATTCAGCTATGATGAACAAATGAACTGAGCATTAGTGGGACAGGAGCAGAGTCAAGGATGCAGAAACAACCTTAATCATGTCTCTTCTTGACTCATAGTATTTGAGTTCATGAGTAAGTGTGCAGATGAATGTTTGCTTTTAAGATTGCTACATTTTTCTGAATATTTTCCCTTGAACAATATTTAAATTTTTTGACATTTTAAGTAGCTTTTTCTCTGTATTTATCCACACACAGGTGAAACAGAAGACAGACTAGCTGTTAGAATGATATTTAGTCTCGCTGTGTAACCCAGGGCATGCCCATTTGCTTTTCTATGCATCTGTTTATTCCTTTCCTACCTTGCTTTATGATTTGGTTGTGAGGATTTATTCACCCACATTTTGATGTTTTTTCAATACTCTGAACACCAGGGTACTGAAGCAGAGCAGCACAATGCAGCTTTTTTAACATATTTTCTTTAGTATTTCTGCGACGGGGCTTTAAGCTAGTGCAATGCTATGAAGACCTTAAAAAGGGGAAAGACTAGTTAACGGTGCTGCGCAACTCGGGTAGTAAGTTTGAAGTGTGACACGAGCAATTAGATGGTGCACTAACAAGTAGGGTGTCTCTGGTTTAGCGAAGGGTTATTAAAGGTCTACCCAAAGCGCCAGGACAGTTACGTAGATTGGGAATGTCTAAGAACAGCCTTAAAAGGAAAAACTGTGAATCAATCTGATGGTCTTGCTAATGACTGGGACTTGCGCTCAGTATGCACGTGAAGTAACTTCTCAGTTAGAAGCTCGTGGTAGAGGACAACTGCTGCACAATATGTTGTGTAAGGAACTGATGAAATATTTATAAGGGACAGTAGGAGATGGAAATACTTGAATTCTAGCTGCAGGACCATATAGACCCTACTATATGCAGTTTGATTGCTGGCATGCATGGCTGATCCAGTGTCGAGCCTAGTCGCGTGGCTGAGTGAGCTGACTGAGATTGGTTCCTGAAGGCAAGAGGACAGAAAACAGGCTCTGGAGCAGTCCGTTACGGTGTGTGGATCAGCTGTAATCTGACGTGCCATTACGGGTTAGTGGAAAGGTCAAAGAGAGACCCTGGAAGATGCAGCGAATGATAGGGATTGACAGAACATGTCTAATATATATGTTTTTGCAGTACCGTCCAGGTTTGTGTAGAAGTGAGAGAAAGTATGGTCTCCTGATGTGCTTTGATGTGTGTTTTGTGTTAAAGGAAGAAGCATTACTGCCTTTCCTGTAAGCGTCTGGCCAGCTCAGATGCTAACTACTATGTGGGCTAGAAGGGCTAATATTTAAGTTCCAAAAAGGAAATTCTTAGGTTTAACGGGCTACAGAGCTGCACTTGTGCAAAATCAGATCTGAAATAGAAATTCTTTCATATCACATTAACAAATATCTTGATTTTTCTGATGCTAACTGAGGCGTTTCAGATAGAAGCTTCTAAAGAACTGCACACAAAGTATAATTCGATCCATGCCCAAGAAAGTTTTGCAAGTAGGGGCTTTGCATCTTGTTTTGAGCCCAGGGCCAAATGTAAAACCTGAAATGCCAAGTGTACAATAGTTTGCCTTGACAGTCAAACTGTCTCTTAATTATGAGATGTGGTGGTGACCCGATGAACTGTGGGAAAGAATTTTCACAGAAGACCTCCAGAATATGCTGTTGTAGCCTGTGGGTCACTAAGCTCCAACTAAGCACAGTTGGAGGAAATTAATAGTCGTCTTTACGGAAAGAACTGAAGCCTGTTTATACTATTTATTGTTGCTTCGCAGGGATGCGTGTTTATTATCTGGCAATGATCCTAGCTCTTGCTCAACTCGCTCTACTAATAGTATTTTTCCTACCTGCCCGTGCGGTGAACTCAGTGCTGGAGTCAGACAGTAAAACTGTTGTTTCTACCTCATGCATCATCCCAAGGAGCAAAAGAGAGGGCTTCCAGCAAAGTAAGCTGGTCAAAAGTGTCACCGTGTGGGAAGGCGATATACAAAATACATCCACAGCACAAAGTCTACAATTGTCTAACCATCTCTGCACAAGCATCACAGGAAGAGTATTGGAGAAAAGCAGTGAGGTAGAGAGTGACCTTCTTACACTGGCTGAGAGCTGAGCCCACAGTCTTTTTTTGTCATAACGTTGTCAGCAATGCACTTCAGTGCCTTTCATCATGATTGATTAATCAGGTTCTAAGAAAAATGATGTTAAGCCAGCAGGTTTTTTTTTTTAGTATTGTTATTTTAATCTATGTCCTCTGTAGGCTTTCATTGATGAAAACAGCTTTCATATAGTGGTGAAAACATAAGTGCATCATAAGACTATTTGTAGGTATCAAATGAACAGCACGTTTTCTTCTGGCAGCATCCTCAGAAGCTTTTAATCCATGCTGGCTGCTTTTCTGCGTGTCAGCTGTTACCGAGTGGGAGAGACCAGCTCCTGTTCCAAAGCACTGGGAGCAGTGTCCCTGGCCGTGGCTCTTGCTGGGAGTTCTTGGGCAGTGCTGGAGGTGCAGGCAGTCAGATGGGGCCGTATCCTTCCCGTTCAAAGATTATACTTTATGCAAGCGTACCAAGCTCACGCCAGCATTCCCAGTACTAGTCTGGGGAGCTGGTGAGGGAAGAGTCGACAATGCTCTCTGCTATCCTTGAAAGACTTCCTCTCTGCTTTTTGTCATTTTTATAAAGATGTGTTTCGCAAAGGATAATTATCCTCCTAAGCCACAGATCTGTCACGAAGGTGGGATCTTCCGCTGCTTGTGAAGAAATGGGATGAGACTGGTGGGAATAGAGGAAAAAAGCAGAGCAAAAATTCAGAGATCTGAATGCAGTCAGACCTTTGCCAGCTGGGGAATGATCTCCTTGAAAAGCTTTTATTTCAACAGGATGACAGATCCGGAGAAGACAAAAGATTTGTTCATTTTTTTCTAAGCAGTTACAGCTGTTTTCCTCTATTTTTCCCATGATTCCCCTCCTTGTCCCCCACCACTGGCCTATATACTTCACCAGGAAATCAGCAAGTCAGGAGATGGGAAATGTGGTATAGTTTCTGTAAATACCACAGATTAGAATTTGAGGTTGAGGGAGCACTGTCAGCAAGCTTTTGTGACAACTTACAGCCTTAATGACTGATTTTGGTGGGTTTTTTCATTTTCAGGATTATTTGTAAGGACAAAGGCCAGTAACTTTTTATTTTGAAGAAAATAGGGGTTAACAGTTTAATTTTGCCTAAAGTAGGCTGACCCATCACCTGCCAGGCCTCCGTGTTTACCTATGTGTTTCCATGACTCCATCACCAACAGCTGTGAAGGAACCACTTTTCCTGCTCGAGGATTCTGAAAGGCTGCATGCTGCACTTTGGTCTTCAACTATTACTTCCCTAGCGTTAAATGGAAACAAAATGCTTTTAAAATTCAGCATTCCAGTCTTTTGTTTGAAGCCACCAACCAAGTGTTGTTTGGTTTGGGTTTTTTTCCCCTTGCCTTTTCCTTCATCAAAATCTAACAATAAAGCAACAATACAACAGTAAGTAAGGAAGAGTTTCTCTTCCTTCTCGCAGGATTTTCCCCTGGTTTGAGTCCCTAAGGAATTGCTTTCTCCTTCCTGCCCCCCCCAGCAACTTTAGTAGTAAGCATCATGGGTACACAATCTCTATGCAGAGGTCTTTGCCAAGAGATCTTTGAAAGACCACATAGCAAAGGGTAAAAACCCCTTCTTAATTACTTTCTGCCCACTGGTCGATATTGTAAAGTCAAAAAATCATACCAATCACCATTGCATTTCTTTTATAGGTTTCTTGTACCTTCAGCTTCTGTTCTGCCATTTATATTCACATCTGTAGCAATGCAGATGTTGGATTATTGTGAAAGTAAAATGGGACAATAAGTTTTCTTGCTCAATGTATGTTAAAATACTATCTGGAATTTGTGAGTGTCTCTGTCTAGATGGTTGTATCAACAATCAGGGGGAAAAAGTAGTATATTCTCATTCTTGAGCAGTCATTCTATCAGGGGTTATTGTGGTATTTTCACAGATTAGTAGAATAGTCCTGGTTTTACTGTTTCCACCCTTTTGTTACTGACTGTACTTGAATATTTTTGAAAATTGACAGTGGTAGAGTTGGACTGTCAGATCAGAGCTCAGTTCTGCTGTTTATATTCCAGCTCAGATTCAAGAGCTCCTTAACTGAGTTTTGGGTCCAAAGTCAAGTCTAAACTTAGTATCTATGTACATTCCTTACTGTAGCTCTAGTTTGAGTAGATTTATTGATCGTTTCCAGAAAGGAGACATTTATGAGGTGCAGTAGATGAGCAGTAGATCATAGCTTTGTAAAATTGTATCTTCTTGGGTTTCAGTGATAGGCAACACGTAACTTCAGATTTGGTTTCGCTCATGTCAAAGTGAGCAGGAATTTTGCCATTGGTTTAAATTAGTAAAATCAGGTCAGAAAAAGTAGTTTTGTTGTTGTAAGACCTGTACAGACCAGGGTATTAATTTTCCCATGTGGAACATGGTTAAGTTGCAGACATGGAAATGTAAATAGAAAACATGCCAGTGTGACTGAAATTGTGACACTAATGTCCTTGCTAAATTATTCACATTGGGCTGAAGCCTACTGTTTTCATTTTAATTCATAGCCAAAGGTTTTAAGAAAATTTCACTACTACCCAATTTCTAAATCTTTTTGCTGCATTGCCAATCTATTAACTGCTCAGGTTTATGAAAGTCTTCTGAGCAGAACTGGTGTGTCTCTCTAGGTGGTGAGCAGAAGGTAGAGGTACTAGAATTCGCATTGGGATGGTAGTGTTGTGAGATCTGGGATGGTGTTCTTCTCCTCTTCCCAGACCGATCATGTTCACTGGTACTAGTGCATGAATCACGTCACTTAACAACTGCGTGCTCTTGGTAGATCTCTTGCATCAATTCTTATGCTTTGGGTTATGTTGAATACCAAACATTTATTACTGTACGGTGCACTTCCAACAGCACTAATCCATATGGATATGAAATCCAGAAGAGGAGGTGCTTTCAGAAATGGTATTAATGACTGTGGCATTTATTCTTCATCAGACCCTTGATGTAGTTTGACAAACTGCTCTTGCTTTAATGATGACTCAGTACTGTGCTGGTTTTGTGGCTCCTTGTAGCAGTTGGTGTACCAACTGGCTAAGCATGTGCCCAAAGGCAGCAGAGCATACACAGAGTACACAAGCCTCAGGTCATTTGGGGCCAGGTTTCTAAAGGTTTCCATCAATTTAAATGGGAGCCAGGCACCTAAGGACTTAGAAAAAAAATCTAGTCCTTGCTTCTTAGTGTACCAATCACATATAGCAAACACTCATTTTCCCTGAATCTTGAAAGCACAAGACAAGCTCTGTGGATAAAACAATGCTAGCGATGTGCTTGGAACAAAAATAATTTACAACTGGCATTTAAACCACTGCTGGCAATGACCATCTAATTGGAGGGACCTCATTTGTTACACAAGCCACACAGGAGCTCATTGCCACAGACTGTAAACTAATTGCTACCCTTGTGTAAAAATTAGGGGAATAATTAGGGCTTTGATTTATTTTGGATGCTCCTACTTTTTGTACCCAATTTGAGAGGCACTGCCATGAGAAGGTCAAAATATTGACGGAGAAGCACAGACTTGGATGGAGCAATCTGCCCTCTAAACTACAGACATGCTGGCGTAAAAGGATCTTGCTGAAGTCTTAGACAATATGAGCAGGAATCCACAGTTGTGCAGCTGGAATTTTTTTTTTTTTCCTGTTGTGCTGAGCACTCTCTGTTGCATTTGAAATATATTATGTCTTCAACAGAATGGTTGGGGTTCCCTGCATGAAAGAACGAAGTGTAGCTAGGTGAGCCTTGTAGATTGCATGTTTTTATGGTTCTTGCCCTAGAACTGAAATTCCACCTCAGGGAAGAGAAGAGTCAGGGCCTGAAACCGCAGCGGTGTGCTTTCAAACCAGACCAAAAATAGGGACAGGGGTTCAGCTCCCTCTATCTCATGACAGGTTGCTTGATGCAAGGATGCTTGAGGAAGATAGCAATTGCCCCTGCTGCCGCATTCATCTTGGACAGTCTCATTTTTAAACACATTCTAGGCAGTTGTTTTGCCTAAAGGGAGATCTGTGCTTCGTGTTTGGATAAAAACTTGTCGCTCTTCTCCAGGATTCCTTTTTCTGGCTAGATGACATAGGCTGAGGCCCAGCTGGGCAAGCTAGTTGTTTTGCTGAGTAGATGGGAAGAAGAAGACAACAAACTTCTCTGAGGTACTGGTCGTTATCCAGGAAAAAGGGTGATGCTGCTGCAGGCTGGCTTTTTCACTCAGGCTTTCTCCAGCCCCCTCAGAGTTGGGACCAGCCCAATTCAGCAGTACCGCTGTCATTTTGCTCACTACGGCTCAGTGCTGAGGTGCGCCTGACAACTTTTCACATTTGCCCCCTGGAAGTTCTGGTAATGCTCACTAAGGTGGTGAAAGTTGGTTTCGAGCCTGGGACAGTCCAATTAAAATGGGAAGCCTGTTTCAAATATGTGTTTCTGCTTTTTATCAGAGTTGCTTTGGTACTGAGG
Source organism: Aquila chrysaetos chrysaetos (assembly GCF_900496995.4). Classification (NCBI taxonomy): domain Eukaryota; kingdom Metazoa; phylum Chordata; class Aves; order Accipitriformes; family Accipitridae; genus Aquila; species Aquila chrysaetos. The sequence goes on from NC_044007.1 coordinate 72,850,785, forward strand.
AACTGAAATCCTTCCCCAGTTAAAAAAATAAATAAAATTTCCCTTGGAAGTATTTTTCATGGGCACTATAGTGATTAAATTATACAGCCATATCCTTTGGTCTGGAATGAGAGAGCTTCTCAGCCCCTTAGTGTTCTGGATACAAGAATAGATCGAGGGAGTGTTGCTCTGTGCTACAGCTCAGGTACCCTTGTTACTAATCTGTAATTACACAAGCCACACTTGGCAAAGACAGCACTTATTTCTGGTCATTACGCAGTAATTACACTCAGCTGATTCCAAATAAAAAAATTTTAATTGTTCTTTGCAACACTAATGAAAAAGTTAATAGTAATATTCTGTAATTTACTCGTGATGAGAGTGTACACTGAGGGTCAGTTAGTGCTGCCGCTCACTTGGGTTTTGGCTCATAAAATGAAATGATATGACTATATTAAGTCTCATCTGGCTTTTAGGATTCATTGCGCTGGAATCTGGTTTCGTTCCTCTTAAAATAATTACTGCGGATTACACATTGTGATGGCGTTAGTCGGGATTTATGCTGATGTAACTGAGATCAGTTTCAAGCTCAAAGGTTTGCAGTTACAGTGGGAAAGGATGTAGAAGTATTTGTGGGCTGATTACTTACTACACGGTTTGTTGTTGGCCTCTCCTTGTAGGCTGACAGTGACAGATTGCACTGTCAGACACGAGCTCGAGACTGAGTGACTCAAAGAGCCTGGGCTTGCAGTGCTGGATTTCTCAAGCAAAAGGCTGGGTGGTAATGGTAAGGTTGCTGAGCACTATTTCAATATACATTCCGATCAGGGAGGAGACGCCAAGAGACACTAACTGAAATACAAACCACATTAAATACATGAAGTTTCCTTGACTGTAACGCTGGCTAATTTTGCATATGATGGAACATTTTGAGGACACTTTTTGTTTGCTTTACAACTGGTGAGAGCTTTGGCAGGAATTATATTCTCCTTGTGTATACTTCTAAGCAAAGATATGGCAGAGTGTCAGCATCCCAACGGGATACTGTCTGAACACAACAGAAAAGCAGTGTCTGGAAGGGACTGGGAGGAGAAAAAGAGGCTGAATGCAATTAAATTGTAATAGGATGGTGATTAAAATTCCCCTGGCTTCTGAAATGGGTATATAACTTGGTCTTAACCGAAGGCATGTGTCCATCTTTTAAGACGGTAGCTTTTTAAGACAGCTGAGTGAAAATGGCCATTCATATCTCTGACTAGCCTTGCAGACGTGCATACCTGTGAGTGCTAGTGAATCTTCTGTCACGTTCCCATTTAGAAAAAAAACACAAAAACAACAATACCAAAATACCACCTGTATTATCAGTTCAGAGGTTCATTGTTCTCTTTTTACTCTGGTATAAATCCATAAAGTAGAAATAAATATGGTTGTCAACATAAAAAAGAGAAATCTAACTCTCTGCAGAAGGATTAAGCTGTAAGACAAAACAGGTGTTTGTATGTCTGACAATACAGTAGACCTGCATTTCTTCTCCAATACATTCTTTTATATTAGTTTTGTTGGGGAAAAAATAAATTTTAGTTAAAAATAAGGCATTCCATGCAGTAAGGTGAGTGAGAAAAGGTTTCACAGTGCTACAGCAATTTCTGATTTAGAGCCCATAATACTGTGAGACATCTGGATACTTTTTTTCTCTAAATAGGTTGACCCTTCTGCAGTTCTCTTGAGTGAAATCCTGGCTTCATTAAAATCAAAAGCAAAATTCTTATTGACTTCTGTGGGCCAGGATTTTGTCTTGGCACACTTTCCATAAGAACCTTTCCTCTTTCAGACCATGGCTCAGTGGAGCACTTAAACATATGGTTACCTCTCAGAATGTCTATTTGTTAGCAAAAAAATGCTCTTGAAAATATGTTCATCATCAAGATAGGTAATACTAGCACCACTCAGAGACATCAGCTGAGAGAAAATACATTTTGAAAGAAATGTGCCAGTTTTATTCATTTTATCCTGTGAACGTTTAGCCTGCTTGTAAGAATCCAATGGGTGCACTTTTCCTTAGATTTGCCTAGTAACTTTTCATCCCTGGCTTCCATAGAAGCAGGAGTGCTTTGATGAATATTGCTGTGGAGATAATTAATTCCAGTATTTCATGAACTGTATATTAAAAGTAGAAGAAAGAAGGGAGGCTAAAGAATCAGAAAGTGGAGTAGCCAGTTTAAGAGCACGTGGCTCGTAAAAAGGTTGCGCTGTTCCTGTTGTTCTTCCCAGGAAGAATTTAATTAGTTGCCTGTTTGCTACTTGCCTTTTTATGCTGTTCAGGTTTATAAGACAAAAAAGGTGAAGATATTTCTATTTGGTTATACTTTAAACATTCTGCCAAAAAAAGGAACACTTAGGTCAAAGTGTATTGTTCTGCAGAAGAAAGGGAATTGCAGATTGCTGGGGGCATCTCATTAGCATCAGTATCTGCTTCTCTGAATGAGTGGCAATATGTGGATGTCACGGCTGAAGAACAAATGAGAACATACTGCACCTCAAATGAATCGTCCCAAATATTGCCTTCCCTGGCTGCAGCTTTTTACCTCTGGTTAAAACCCAGTGGCTAGTGATTTCTGGAACTTTCTGACAACTCGCAGGCCATTGCTTTGCAGCCCTTGCAAAGGGGTCTTCAGGAGAATTCAACATGATGCAAAACCAAGGGCAGTCACAGGCCTTGCTACTAGAGACGCAGAGATCGCTAGACACTGCTCAGCTCTGTAAGTGGTTGGGAAAAAATTGTCAGTGGCACATACCTGGCTGGGGAATACAGTTAGAGTTGACCCCAGGGAGCTGCTGTGGAGAAAGCCACTTAATACCATCAAAGATCTACCACTTGTCACTAAGTTTTTAATTAAAAGATATGTATATGTGAGTATAGTCAAAGTCACAAGCAAAATTTGCATTGTGCATCTCTTGGAAGAAACGTGAATATTTTATTTAAACCAACAAAATCTGCAGCTCCCATTTGGAAACGACTCCACATATCCCTTCTGCACATGCAGGCCTTTGCATTGAGAAGGCTGTGGTAGAAGGAATGGCTGCTGTAATTTGCATTCATCTCATTAGTTTGTTTATAGAATGCCCTAAAGAGAGACTTTTTTGTGTGAGTCAGTATGAGCAGATGGAAATAAGAGACCTAGTAATAAAATGTGTGCTTAAGAAAGACATAAAACTTTACATGAAGGCAGAGCAAATTGAACATGGATCCCAGGCACTTTTAAGACAGGAACAGTTATACCAGCGTGAACAAGGGAAGAATTTGGCCCAGTGGATATTGCCAATTTGGTTTTATGTACAAATACAGAGATGCTGGGAGCGTACAGTATTGATATAATTAGGGCTTCAGGGTACTGGATATACTACGTACCTCCTTAGAGCTATGGACTGCTGTATTGGGTTTCTGTGGCAAGGTTTTGGTAGCTGGGGGCTACAGGGGTGGCTTCTGTGAGAAGCTGCTAGAAACTTCCCCCATGTCCGACGGAGCCAATGCCAGCCGGCTCCAAGTTGGACCTGCCGCTGGCCAAGGCCGAGCCCATCAGCGACGGCGGTAGTGCCTCTGGGAGAACAGATTTAAAAAGGGGAAAAAGTTGCTGTGCAACAGCAACTGCAGCCAGAGAGAGGAGTGAGAACGTGAGACAAACAGCCCTGCAGCCCCCCAGGTCAGTGCAGAAGGAGGAGGAGGAGATGCTCCAGGCGCTGGAGCAGAGATTCCCCTGCAGTCCGTGGTGATGAAGACCACGGTGAGGCAGGCTGTCCCCCTGCAGCCCAGGGAGGTCCATGGTGGAGCAGATCTCCACCGGCAGCCCGGGGAGGACCCCACGCCGGAGCAGGGGGATGCCCGAAGGAGGCTGGGACCCCGTGGGAAGCCCATGCTGGAGCAGGCTACAGTCCATTCCCCGTCCCCCTGCGCCGCTGGAGCGGGTAGGTAGAGAATTCGGGAGTGAAGCTGTGCTCGAGAAGAAGGGAGGGGTGAGGGGAAGGTGTTTTGAGATTTGGTTTTATTTCTCATTACCCTACTCTGGTCAACTGGTAATAAATTAAGTTAATTTTCCCCAAGTCAAGTCTGGTTTTGCCCCTGACGGTAATTGGTGAGTGATCTCTCTCTGTCCTTATCTCAACCCACGAGACTTTTGTTATATTTTCTCTCCCCTGTCCAGCTGAGGAGGGGAGTGATAGAGCGGTTTTGGTGGGCATCTGGTGCCCAGCCAGGGTCAACCCACCACAAATGCATACATGTTGCAACCAAAAGTTAAAACAATACAAGCAGTGAGAAAATTTATGCAATCTTTTTTTTCCCAATTTCCTGTAACAACATGCCATTTAAATTCTAAGAAGACACTCCCCTGATATTTCCATTAACTGAACCCAGTGTCCCAGGAGGAGGTGAAAGGGAGGAGAATGGGTGTTCACTTTTCCTGTCTACAAGTGAAGCATTTTCTCATACCTATGACTAAGGAGGGAATTTTGCAGCTGAGGCTGTTTTTCGTTTCTGTCTGCTACGTTTCTTAATACAGTGAGAGGAGAAAACAGTGCTTAACTTTGGTCACTTGAGCAGGGGAGAAAAGGGGGAAGGAAAGCTATGCATGTTGATCCAGTGTCTGGTGAGGTGCGAGGGACAACTTGTGACCCTGCAAAACTTGCCCAGGGAGACTCAACCTGGTTTGGGGTCCTTCTGCATTCACTCTGACTTTTAACTTCCTTTCAGAGCAGTGATTGTGCAAGAACTTTGTTGTATCTTGGTCACCTGCTCATCCTTTTCCTGCGGTCCTGAGTTAGCGCGGTCTGTGGCAACCGGCTGCTGGTTATTTCAGTGCCTCCTTGGCTGCTGCACTTCTCCTAGACCCGTCCTGGGATCTTCCCGACTCTTTCCTACTGCCTGTGCTCCCCGTACCTGCATGCAGAGCCCTGACAGAATGAGTATGGGCCCCTCAAATGCTCAACTGCTTTTGAGAAGCCCTTTGCACCGGTTGAAGGGACCTGTCTCGGATCTTCCCTGATGCCAGAAGTAATGGACCTCTCAGTCTCAAGCCAGCGTAGTGCTCAGATTGTCTTGGTTGATCCTAATGGTGGCATAGTAACCCTAGTGAACTCTACATCGGATATAGGCTGTTTGAACACAAACTTGAAGGATGTGTCTGTATAAGAAGACAAACAGAAGAAAGCAAGCTTTTGAAATGTGGCAAACCTTAAACATTGCCACTTACAGGCCTCAGACTGTATTTAGATCTTGAGCTTTTGAATCTGAACTGGGACAGGTTGCCCAGCACGGTGAAGTATCTGCCCTTTGGTATAAGCAAATTAACTATTATACAGCCTGATGTAAAAAGAGGTAACATAGTCTATTCTTAGTGATGGCATCACCTTTAAGAGTAAGAAAAATCCTTAACGGTTCGTAAGCAACCAAACAAGACTTGCTTACGTGTGGCTCACAGCGCAGCTCATGTCTTAATAGACGAATTGTGTCCTGGAGACTTCACAACCCATTCAAGATTATTTATATCCTCTCCCACATGAGATTACAACATTTCCCTGATGGCAATTACAGCAATGGCGTACCTGGAACAGCAGTATGAAAGAGTCTCTGATCTTTCAATTCACAGGCAGCAGCCACAGACAAAGAGCAGAGCCAGCCAGCTGGTCCAGGGGATCTGTCTCCACTTGGTCCTCAGAGCCTGCTTTGAGAGGTTCTGTTTCGCACAGTGGTCTCCTGAACTGTGCACACAAGCGTGAGGGAGGCAAACCTGTTTGCTGTCAGGCTTGCAGCACGGGGAAATAGGCAGACTTGAAAGAAATTGTACCTTCTGGTGAGTTTAAGTAAGATGAATATTGCATAAACCTGCTGGCTACCTTAGTTACTTACGAACTCACAGAAGAGTTTAATTCCTGAAGCAGGAAGGACTCAAACCTCAAAGCTTTCCACACCTGAGCCCTGTCACTTAAGGTCATTGAATAATTGACATGTAGATATTTTCCTTTGACTGCAGAACATACATGCAAAATTCTGGAAGTCTTATCAGGGAGGACTTGTAGATATGGCGTATGTGACTGGGTATTAAGCACACTTATAAATACTGCTGGTGTCAGGCAAGCTTGTTTATATCAATTGTAGTTTAATGTCAGCTACAAATTTTGTCTGAACAAATAAGAATGATACTCAGATTCTGACTACTTTATGTAATGGCCAAACTATAAATGTACCCTTTAGGCCATTAAAACTGTTTTGAACTCTCTGCTTCCTGAGACATTTCAGAACTGGGAATTTTACATTGTCTGCTCCAGCTATGGTTAGTCTTGAAGAAAAAAATGTGTTCTAAGGGCCTGTAACTCAGAGTCAGAAATGGTGAAGCAGGCAAAGTAAAATTATTTGAAAATCTACCAAGAACCATTTCAGGCATAAAACTGAATGTCAGATTCAAGAATCTTGTTTAACCAAAAGACCAGCTCTTCCATGTGTTTTAAATAATTCTGAAAAGTCCTTTTTAGAAACTAACTTCAGACTATTCTGCTTACTCTCTGGAATTCTTCATACAAAATTTGTTTCAAAAATATTGCTGTTTACAGAGAGAACCATATGGAAAGAGTTTCACATAATTTTTTTCTGTATCATAGCTGGGATTGATTAGTGTGGCTCGGGTTCTCAAAAAAAAAAAAAAAAAAAAAAAAAAACAGGCAAAAAACCCAGCTCCTTTACAGTAGTAGTTGCTTCCAAATGAATGGATCTGATTTCCTTTCTAATATTTGCAAGGCAAGAAATGAGTGTTCAGTTTGTTTTAAGAATCTTTCCTCCTGTTGAAGTTTATTAGGTTTTGTCATTCCAAAAATAGTGTTTCTGGTTCCTTGAGTTACAACTCCTTATTGAACTTTTTAGTAGGGGTAATAGATTTTTATTCTGCTTTCCACATTGTGCTTTTATCAGCTCTCAGTTTGGAGCTGTGACTTCTGTTCTGCGAGGCCTTGCCCTTTTATTAGCCTTCAAGGAGGCACGAGGAGCAGGAGCATGACCATCTAAACCCTCAGCTTATGTCTCACAGTATTGTAACACATGACTTCGTTATTCTTTCATATGTATACACTGCTGTTATCAGAGCTTGACCTCAAGCTGACTTTCAAGTTTACAGTATTTATATCTAAAGAAAGCTGAATCAAAGTAGGATTGAAACATAAAAGTAGACAAGCTGCCGTAACCTAGAAGGACTTCTAAATACGCTGACTTACTAAGCACCCCATTAAGAACAACAACTGAGTAGATTTTTGTTGTTCTTGATTCTGCCTTAGAAAACCTTTTCAGAGGTTGTTTTCCTTAAATTCTGTCTTTACAGTCAAGCTCTGTACTGTAGTGACTTAAAAAAAGACCCAACCTTCAAACTTGGCCAGAAGAGATATGAAGTTATCCCTTTTCTCCCCTTAAAATACAAAGCTTTGGAATATAATAAGCCAAACATTTTAAGCCAGCAAGCAATACCACTTGTAAAGTACACTAAATTTAGACTTTATAATAAAGCTGTTCATAAAAGCAAATAAAAAAAAATTTAAAAATAAACACACACACACCCCCCCCAAACCCCAAATCACTCTACCAGTGTATATATCAGGAGTTCCTAAACTGTTGCCCCCATCCTGCTAGTCTGAGGAGTGCTTTTGTTGTGGTGTGGGAATTGCTGGGCTGGTCGCTGTGCAAAACTTTGTGATTCTCTCTAGCATCCGTCTTTGCTCCACCGCAAAGGCTGCACGGAGCCATTGGTGCAGAATCCTAATGGAGATGCCCGGCATTGACTCGTTCACATGCACCAGTCAAGACCTTATTAAGCGGCTCACTGGTTTGGGTCATTTGTTTTCGGCGCATTGCTTTTGCGAAGCAAAGATGTAGGAGGTGAGGGTAAGCTGAATGACAAAGGAGATGGAGATCCTGACGCAGCAGCTGGGATATGGAGAAGGGAGGTGGTTACGTCTCCTGAACTGCTGACCAAAGTGTGCCTGTGCTTTGTGCCCAGCGAGGCTTGTGTCCCTTGAGATTGCTTACAAGCTGGGGTCTTTGGTCTAGGCTGAGCTCCTCTCAAGAGGTATTTGCAAAACTGAAGACTATTCTAACGAAACGATCTGTTGGAAGCCGTGGGGTTGCTAGTCTGTATCTTATGAGGTCGGAGGGGACTCAGAAACCCGGTAATGGCAGCCTTAGTTTAGAAAGTTTAGCTATTTATTGTTGCCACGTTCCTGAGTTGTCCTTTAAGGAACATTTTGTGGCAGCAGGTAGCAGACCTTCACTGCAGTCAAAGGTTCAATTAGGAATGGGGAAGTCTGAGCTTAATGTAACTCTCAGCCTATCTATTTCTATTAGCTGAGCAGTTTTTAAGTCTCATTATTACATCGTGCATTTAGACAGATTTCCTGGATCTTGGTGAGATTTCATACTGCAATTTAGATGGTGCAGGAGATGTCTGAGATGTAACTATTGAACTCGTGAGAAAACAGTTTTTAAAATTGAAAGCATTTAAGTCAAACAGAGTTAGTGATATGATAAATGAAAGGCAGTATGTTGCCAAAACCATATCAGTGACTGAGGATTTCAACCGCTGTTTAAAAATTATAGTCCTGGTGCTTACACTGTAAGTGTATATTATAGACATACCCTGTATAGAGTAATATATACTTAGAAGCAGGATGTAAGTACTTCAGTAATGTAGAATGAAAATGTGCCAGTTGAAACTGCTTCACTTGTCATCCCTGGGCTGATGTATGCCTCTGTAATAAAAAGTGCATACAAAGGGGTTCAGCGTACAGCTTGCCTTGTAGTCCAAGCTTGGCAGCTGACAGCAGATTAGATTTTTCAGAAAACTAGAGGAAAAGTTGGGTTTAGGCAAAGGAATATCAGGAAATATCTAACTCATGAGTATGACTTAGAACTCTTCAGTCAGCAGCAGAGGAGGAGAACGGTTCAGAAGAAAATTCAAAATGAATGAGCAGCCAAACTGGTGAGGGAGGCTAAGGAGGGAAGCAATTTAAATAGATCAGGAGGATTATGTCAAAGTGAGGAAGGTATCCTTTAGACAGCAACCCCTTTTTTTTCCCTCCATTAGTCTTCTGCATTATGGTATCCATTGTCAACTAGTGAGGGAAGGAGGAGGTGGTAATAAGAATAGCTATTTTAGATTTTTTTTTCTCTTTAGTTTTTGATTCCTGTAGCATTGCCTGGCTCATGGAAGTTGGTACTGAAAGGCTGAGCAACACTGAGGGAACAGGAGTTAATCTCTTGACTGACCTCTTAACTCAGGCATTGCCAATATAGACATTAATTAGAGGTCTTTCAAGTAATTGAGATCCATTACTATTACTTAACAGACCACAGTGCACAGAAATCCTTCATTCTTTCTTGAACTAATAAAGTGTGTGTTCCTATGAATCATTTATAAGGCACCGTAAAGAATCGTTTATATGGCACCATAAATACAAGCTCCATGTGCCACGCAGCTCTGGCTCAGGTGCCAGAGGTGTTCTCCCAGGGAGGTGGGAGCCCGCAGGGACCCGGCGGAGGCGATGGGAGCTGCCCTCCTGCCCACGGGCAACGTGGCACCGGGGAGGCATGGCTTTCGGTAAAGGACTGCCTACGTAGCCGTAAAAAAGCAGCAGGTATGGGATGCGACCCTGCCTTTGACTACGTTAGCTAGCCACGGCAGTTGCCCCTGCGTAACTGCCCCTGAGGCTAGTGTACTGGAAGACAGGCACTGCAAGCTGCCTCCTCCCGTGCGTGTGTTCTGCCTTGGAGATTTTAGCAACTGTATAAATGACGACGTTTAACAGTTAGACAGCACTTTCCACCCTCCGAGCCTTGTATGAACGTTAAGTAGTAAACATGTTACCATAAACATGACAAATGGAGATGGAAATAGCACAGTTTGGGTGAAATTGATAAGTGACTCAGCTAGAAACTTTCGTGAGCGGGGAGATGATCCGAGCTCAAGCTGTGCCGACTGAGAAAGACGCGAAATGGGATCTGTAAGAAAGAGCAGACTGCTACTCTGCCGTTGGATGGTTTCTAATTCAGTGTCAAACTTTGCTCTCGAACGTGCCACCGGTAGTTGGGGAGGACGGGACGGGAATTTAGCTCTTGGTCCTTGCTTATTAAATGCTTCAGGACAACGGTGTTAGCAGATCACTCTCGCTCCTTGTTATGTCGGTGTGGGACTTCCACCACTATGGAGTGTGCCCCAGTAGGAAATCTGTGATTCTTCACCAATTTTTGGTAGGAGTAAGCTGTTGGAGACGAGAACTGTATTTGCAGTCAGTATAACTGTGGCACAGTGCCCACTGACCTGAGCTGTGATCTGGAAGCAGTGTCCCTGTGGCACCGTAGAGCTTCAAAGGAGCTGCAAACTCACTGGGGAAGCTCTGCAAATAATGAAATGGTCGGCCCAGGTTGTGGCTGGACTTCTGTCAGCACCTACACTAGCGGGTTTAAAGTGGGCTCTGACGTGTTTGCATTGCATTGCATTCCCATCTCAGGGAAGTGATTCATAGCAGACCCGGAGAATTTGGTGAAGGTGGTTGTAAATGCATAGAGCTTCCATGGGTTTCAAGTGAACTTGGTGAATACTTGAAAGACTATTCCACTTTAAACCTTTTGGGGATTAAAAAGTAGACAGACCACATTAGGTTCAGGAAATCTTCTGAACTAGTAAGAGCTGAAAGTTGGGAAAACAGTCAAGGAAAAGGAGCGTATATACCTACCCCGGTCTTTTCCTTCCCTTGGTGGCCACCTGTGGCCATAAGTGTCAGAGTTAGGATGCTGGGTTAAACGGACTCTTGGCCTGAACTCTTATGGCCATTCTTTTGCTCTGGTGTCAAGGGAACCCCCTAGCAGTGAAATTACCTGTCAGAGGGCCTGGCTAGTCATAAAGTGTCAGCAACGGAGCTATTTGGGGCTTTTCAGCCATTTTCTGTTGCCAAAGGTGAGGAATGAGAATTCCGTGTCTCCCCAAACCTAGCAACCTTTCTTTTTTTACCCCAAGGACTCCTCCTTTCCAAAGGAGCATTAGAGATGTTGTTTTCAAATAATTTGCAATGCCTTTGTCTATTACCGGCTTCTGTACGTGTCTGGCACGATTGCTTATGTGCCTCTCGAGCAATTAAACTGTAAGCCAGAAGGGTGAGATTCAGAAAGATAATATATTTCCAGAAGAGACACCGATGCACCTGAGGGACCAGAACCGGGGTGTTTATGTTAGTTCCAGCTTTCAAGGGTTTGCCTAAAATACCGATTGTCTCCCTAAGATTTCAGAGGGGATCCAGTAGCTGACTGTTCTGGCAATGATTCGGCGGCTGTTAACAAGTGGTGTACAGCCAGATTTGGGGGTTTGTTTGGGTTTTTTTCCACAGATAGCACTCACATGTTTCTCCAGATCATTCATAAAACACATTAAAAAACATACATCCAAGAGCGAAGCTGTGCAGAATCCCCTCTGACATGGCTCTGGCTCATGGTTCTGTTTCCAGCTGGCTCTTGAGAACTTTACTTAGTCAGGCTTTAATCAAAGTAGCATGTTAATTCTTCTGGTTTGTCCTTCAGTGTGCTTAATTCAGCTAACAAACTTACTGATAAAAGACCATTAGGACTGGATTTATCAGATCTTAGGGTTTATCACCGACATCCTGGAGTTTAGGAAGTTTACCTTGGGAAGGTAGACATTTTTGGTTCAAAGCCATATTTTGCCATAGGCGAAGTAGATTTATATTTGTCTCCCATCTCTTAATAGCAAGTCCTTAATAATCAGGAAATAAGTACTTCAAGACTTCCTTCCTTCAGTCTCTATTGATGGAGCCAGTCCGGGCTATTTTGTCTTGTATGAAATTTCTAAATAGTCACGGAGACAGAAAGCAACGGAGTGGGGATGACTTTGTAGCCTGGAGTTGAGACATTCCCTTGAGGAAGAAAGGATGTGGGTTGAAGCTCTCCATAGCAAAGGGGAGATATCCCCAAAGAGTTGATATGTTAGACAAGAGATAAGGAGAACAATTTATTAATTAATATCACCGGAAAAATCTTTCTCTCAAGATTGAAAGTATTTGGCAGTGTCAACCCAAATGCATAATTTTGAAACAGCTTTTTTTTCCCCAGCAAATTTTCTAGGTTTGGTTTTTTGGCTTTTTTTGCATAGTTCTAATGTGCAAATTGATGTAGATGCTGAGTGAGTGGGAAGTTCTTGTTACTACCATTAGCATTTGATTTGTACATTTCTAAATAAGTACTGCACTCTTACAACCGATTCAGACTAATTAGCAGACAGGGAGTTTGAAAAGCAGATGTTATTTACAAAAGGCGATAGACAGGAACTTATGGAGAATAGTTTGGAACAGAAGAATAGAAGCAGAGACCAGCAAACAATCTGGGTTTTTTCATTTCTCCTTCTACTAAATTTAGAAGGCAAAGCTGCATTTTTTCCAGTGCTGTCAAAAGTGAAGTGCCTTATAAAATGGAAGAGATTTAAAGTAACTCACAAATAAATAGCTGCTGTAGCTAGAGGGAAGGAATAGCTTAGAAAAGGAAGAAGAAGAAATCCTCCAGTCTGAAAGAGACTTAGCTGAGTCTAAATATGAACTTTCATGTCACTGAGACTTTTTTTCCCTGAAATTGCACATCTGACCCTGTGGAAGCCAGAAAAGGGAAATTCAGTCCAAATCCACAATGTAGTGAGGGTGTTCCTTTAGCATTTTAATTGAATCTTGATCATCATCAGTAGCAAATCAAGTTCAGTAGATCAGTTTTCTGCTATGAACAGAAGTGTTGAGTGATATGCTTCAATCTTTCTCATTAAAAATTAAAACATCTTTGAAAGATCTTTGCAAGGAAAGCATGTAGACTGGATATCAGAGTTGCCATTTCCTTATCTGCCACAAGCATTGAAATCATTATTCTTTAGGTATTTTTTAATTATGGAATTTTAAACTGTGACTTTTATTCCCCACATCTTTCAAGGTCTCAAAATTAGGGTGATGCAAGGCTAGCAGAGTAGTCATTATCATGGATGCATCCGCCATAACAAAGCCAGGGACAGAACCAAAAAGATATGAGGCTTTCTGAGCAAGGAAGTGTGCAGATGCCTGATGAGAAAGGGCTTGACTAGCTTAGAATTCACTAGGCAGGAGAAAAAACATAGCTCTTGCAGTGGACCAAAACAGATTATCCCAAAGATGAGGGTTTTCCTTATGCTATGAAAAAGCATTGCTCAAGTTCTACAGCGCCGTGAAAATCCCCTTGACCCATTGAAATTACGTTTCTGTCTGTCTTTCCACAGAATTCAAAGTTTAAACTTAATAAGGTGGAGGCAAGCCTGCATTTTCCCCTGTTGATTGAAAGGGGAGTATGAGTGGACCTTCACTTTGCAGTTCAGACAAGTGTGGACTAATTGAAGCTACAGACATACACGTTTATAGCAAAGGTCAGAAGCTGAATTGTTAATACTCACCCATAATTAAAGAACCTGAGTTAAATTTGGTAAGGAAATCTCATCTCCTACCTTGCTGCAGGAGCTAAGCTTTGTTGAAAAGCCTGATGTATTTTATACCGTTACTGAGAATTATAGCTTGAAGTTTTGATTCAGGTCTCGGGCTTAGTTTGAAATTACCAATCCTTACATAATGTACTGCAAATCTTTCTAATAAACCCACAGAGTTTGTTTTTTGTTGAAAACATTGGGTTGATAGAAGGCTGTTTCCCTCAATGCTAGCGCTTTTACAAGCTGCGTATGCCGTAAAAATGTTGTTAATGTGACAAAATTGTTTACTCGCTCATTAAGGAACCGCACGCTAATGACTGGAAGAACCAGCGGTGTTAGAGTTGAGTCAACAACAGGGCCCAGAATGTGAAAGCGGTAGGTTTACAGTACATCAGGCTAAAGAGACAGGCCACCGTGCAGATCATCAGACATGGCTGGCTCATGAAAGGCTGCTTTCATGGATTTCTGTGGTGAGTGGGTAGTTAAGATAAAAAGAGGCGAGTATGACAGAGCACTACTGGTGCTGGCTTGTAGGTCCGTACCAAGCTACTGGAAGGAGGGCTGTTCTGTAATTTTACGGCTCTTTTAAAGGCAAATTGAAGTACAAACAGGCTGGCTGAGAACTTGCCTGAGTGGAAGACCCGAGATTTTTTTGTAGTGCCCCAGCTCCTTCCCTCTGTAAGAAGAAGGAAAGCTTGTTCAGGCACTGGTATCTACCATGCTGGGGATTACAATTTCTGCTGACTTCTTAAGAGAATCTGTGCATCTGTCCCACGTCCCTGCCTGTGGCAGGAGAGTTTGCCCCTCAGATTGCAGAAGCAGCATCGTGAAATTGGGTTTGATATCAGGGTTGTACCCTTGAAACCTCATCTCCTATCTTCAGCTACATCACTGTCTGGTAAGGTACTACCTCTCCTTGCAAACCTTCCTTCTGTGAAATCCAGGTCATAGTCATTATCCTGATAACACTGAAGGGAGAAAGGCTCCAGTGAGCAAATTATCAGAAAGACAAAATCTGTTTTGGCAAGTCTCCCTTGAAATTTGTGGATTCCTTAAACTGGCTCTGGCAAGAGTATTTGAAGCAAATACTATCCAAGCAAAAAAATATTTTACCTCCAATTTATCATTCTGTAATAATTCCAATCGACTTCAGTGACAGCATAATAGTGAAAGTGATTAACATTTCACTCTCTACCAAACAAAAACGTAAATTCCTCTGGCTGGCAGGAAAGAATAGTACTATTAATAGCTGGGAAAATGGATCTGGTGCATTTGTAGGATTTTAAGTGGCCTGAAAACTGCACACTGTGTGTACTAGGGTAACCACGCAAAGGTATCAGAAAAGGGCCATTTCCTGGGCCCCTGAAAACAAAAGGACCTTTTGCAGTCACCGACATTTGGTCAAAGTGGGCTGACTCACCATTCTGCTTTTGTAGTGTTTCCTACCAGTTTTACACTTTTGCAGGTGCTCAGCTTAAGGAAGCCTTTTTTTCCCCAGTGATTTGCCCTACTGCTTTTACTTCAGACCCTACCAGGAAAGAAAACGGGAAGTTCTCACGTCTGTCCCTGGCACTCGGGGACAGTTATACCAACATGTTGTTTGTCCTGGATGGATGCCTGCTCAAGCCACAGAGACACCAGCTGACCAAGTAGTCGGCCTGTGAATGAAGTGCGTAGGATATAACACTACAGATAGCACAATCCAGATGTTTGGTCACTTAATGCCACTCAGCGATGCTTTGATAACAGGAGCGTGTCAGAAATAGCAATAACACGTGGAGAATGAACAGGGTTTCTGTCACCTCATGAAGTGGATCTCCATGAAGCTTGATGTGCTATAGGTTTGTGTCCTGAGTATCATACAGCCCTCTGCCCTCCAGAGGAACCTCTGCTCACCCTTGGGGCTTCATGGCCATCTCACTGCTACAGTTTGTAGCCTTCAGAGTCCTGAATGCCACTTTCCGCAATACCCCTTTTTTCCATCTTACCCATTAATCTCTTTTTCTCCAGACCTTCTGTGCAGGTACACGTGCAAACAGTAGTCCTTTCCCATGTTCCCTACGTGTTTTACTGTATGAATCCGTGTATGTTGATTAATTCTGTAAAGTGCTGAATTTTGCCAGTCTTATACTTATTAGGGACACAAATACCTCTGAGTTTCACAGAACTTGCAGAATTTTCGCATCTTCAGGAACCTGCTTGTCTTTCCGATCTGACTGATATTGACCAGTGGGCTAAAAAAATTGTTAGGAAAAGGGGCTTACAAACAAGGTGACTGAAGAAGCTTTTTTCCTCAGGAAAGCAGGCTAAAAAGCAGATAGACAAAAGGTTTTGAGATGGCTCTTGAGTAACAAAGGTGCACACAGCATTCTGGGATAGTCAACCAAAAAGCGTAAGGACCGTCTGATAGTTTTCACTAAGTATCTAAAATGAACATATGAAATAAATACGAGAAAACATTAGAAGACCTCCTCATTTTCCATTTACCTGTCACCTTTGTGAGCAGGGAGTGCTGGCGAGGCCCTGCAGCCCTGACTGCGCCTGTGTGATTTGAATAGTATCAGTTACAACCTGGATCTTAAAAATATAGGGTTGTGTGCATTTGTACATTGATGGGCCAGAGAGTAGGGGACTGTGGGATGTTGGGCTTGGGGATTTTTTTCACCCCGTATGAGTTTGTGTTTTAAGTTTAAGCTTGGGAATGAAGAGGAAGGGTGGAAAGAAAGATAAGCCAAGCCTTTCAAAGCAGCAAAGCCCCAGCTATATCAAAAAATGAATAACAGTCTATGTGCCTCTGGAAGAACTTCCCACCAATGGGGATGGATGGAGTGAACCGCAAAAGCTAGGAGGAATTTCATGAGAGCTGAGGACCAAGCATTCCCTGTCAGCAAGCCTCCAGAGGTGATGAGGCACATTGATTTTGATGTCCATCGCAACAAAAAAATACTTCTTTCATCCATTTTGGGGAAGCAGTATAAAACTCACTAACAGAAGCAACATTAGTAAGGCTTTATTATGCAGTGGAGGTGAAAGCCTGGCATAGTGAAGAAACAGTACATATTAGGTAAGGTGAAAAATGGAGTCACACCTCCAAGAAGCCCCAGGTTCTTAAGTGGTCTTTAAGCTTTTTTCATGTCAAAGGGAGAAATGAAGCTTTTTAAAATTATTTTTACTCTGCAAGTTTCAGTTTTCATGAAGCCAAATTGAGATAAATCTGAAAATTTATATAACTTTAAAAGAGCACTTACTAAAATGTTCCTGTCATTCACAGTAATATGGAGTGAGTCAATTTGTTCCACACAGTGACCTTAACTTTTTTCATATTCCAGCAAATTTTGTACAATCCCATGAGTGTAGGTGCAGTTCTGTGTATCGTTGTCATTCTTCCCCACCACTCTGATTTCTGGCAAAGTAATACTTTCTGAATACTGTGTCTGCTAATTCTTTCTTTGTGTAAGAGGTAGACGCATGTATTGTCTGGTTTGTCGCAGAGAATCAGTGAAGTATAGTTTTATTTGTATTTGCAGAGACAACAAAATCAAAGAAGATAGCAGCTTGGTGACTCCAGCTGAGATAGTAATTAAGATAAAACAGTGATGTTTCTAGCATATTTTAAGAAGCCTGGAGGAATTAGCATAACTTGCAGGAAACTCTGGGCTGGAAAGAGATATTCTTTAAGAGTTAACATGAAAATACTGTCTTTTTACAAAGTATGATGGAGAGCTGATATGTCTCTCTTGTGTTTGGGTAGGTAAGTGGGGTGGGTGAGTTAAGAGGAGCTGCAAATAGAGTTTGCAGGGCAGCTGGGAAATGAATGAGATCATTTAATCTCTTTTCCAAACAAGCATTTTTAAAAATCTCGTATTTCTGTTGTTATTCAAAATTTTTAACACATCCCTTTATTTTAACTACTTCAGATTTATGGATAGCAGCTAACTATAAAAAGAAGTAATAGCCTGAAGTGTCCTTGGAGCCATTAACTGTACCTTTCTGTCTATTCCCTAAGAAGATGCCCTGGATTTAAAGACTATGTGTATTAAAGCAAGTAAGAGAAGAAACAGCTTCTTTTCTGACACTTGCACTGCCTTCCTTCAGCTTGTGCAGAAGGCTGACAGCCTATCTCATTCCCATTAGTGGTATCCCACCAGCTTCCCTAGAAGTCGAGCACGGCATTTGGCCTTCTTCTACTGGTCTTCCTGAGCCCCTCGTTTCTGAGCTGCAAAACCGCCATCCACGAGAAGTCAGGTAGGAGCTGAAGGCATTTGACATTGCTAAAGTATCGAGCCTCGGTTGTCAGTTCTAGCCATTTGTCCTCCAGGTGTTTGTTTTGCTGGATGATGGTTTAATTTGGGGGTTTGTAATATGGGCTTTGTAGAGGTTATATTAAGCTTCCAGTAGAATAGTAGAAAAGTAGGTACCCTCCTTCCTGCAGAGAAGCTGTGCTGGTTTTAGCTGATGTTTGCATATTTTAGCTATCACACTGTGGTTGTTAATCAGCGGTATGGGGCATTTTAAGATTCTTACGCTCACGCATCAGCTGATTCTTCTGCAAGCGGATCCAAATTAGGGGCCAAGCTGTGCCTTTTTTATTACCTAGAATGTGCGATTTGGGCATCTCATATGTATTTTGTCCATTTAACCGACCTCTTACGTTGTGTCACCCCGTTAACACCAGCTGTAGTACCCAGCACCACCTCAGGGCTGCATGGAAAACTGACAGAAGGGAGCGGAGCTGCTGAGGAACAGGCATTTTGTGGCTAAGAAGCAATTTCCTTGTTATTTGAAAAAGCCTGCCTGAAATGGCTGTGGGAGAGCTTACAGCCAAAACGGTTGTGCCCTGCGATAATTGCTGGCGAGGAGGCCTTGGGGTCAGTGATTTGCTTTCCTCCTGCCCACACGGTTGTTTCACAGGCAGGCTGTGGGAAGTCCACAGAAACATGCCCCGGCAGCACGTTAAGCCTCTGGGTGCTCTCGGCTACGTGATACTGGAAACGTTCTGGAGGGCAGTGCCTGAAGGGTCTTGTTGCAGGCTCATTAGATGGGAAGAGCGATGTCTGGTTTCAGACCAGAGAGATACAAGACACAATCAGCGGGTTAATTCCCTCCCGCTATCCCTCTCCCCACCCCTTACCCCCAGTTTGATACCAGTTTGACCCAGAGGAGTGAAAGCGAGTGTAAAAAGCTGCCTCAAAATGTTTGACAAGATGAATATATTGTGAGATTGCAGAAGAAACACAGTACCTCATCAACAGTGCCCAAGGACACGGCATCCATTACTGTAGCTGCTGCAAGTCTGATTCCCAAGTCTTGTGGAAGAAATGTTTGCTCAAAGGGTGGATCGGTTACTGTTACTGGAAGTTACACTTTCTGGTCTGAATCATGTATTTGTACCTCTGACGTCTCACTGGGCAATCAGGTGTGAAAAGCCACTGATGCATGAGCAACAGTAGGAAATCATGGGATCGCAAAACTCTGACCCATTTAGAGAAAATGAACTGCTTATAGCTAAAATAGGCCACCCTGAAAACAAAATGTGAGACTAAACCACCAGAATAAACGGTATGCCTCAAACTAATTATTCAGACTCTTCTAGCAAGTCGCTCCAGCTCCCGTTCATGTTAGCTTGCCCCTAATATGATTCTTACAGTCCTTCGCTCTCTACAGCTTCCCAAGGAGGGGAAGTGGAGAGGGAGGTGCCGAGCTCTTCTCCCTGGGATCCAGCGATAGGATGCGTGGAAATGGATCACAGCTGGACCAGGGGAGGTTTAGACTGGACATCAGGAAGCCTTTCTTTACCGAGAGGGTGGTCAAACACTGGAACAGGCTTCCTACAGAGGTGGTCAATGCCCCAAGCCTGTCGGTGTTTGAGTCATTTGGACAATGCCCTTAATAACATGCTTTAACTTTTGGTCAGCGCTGAATTGGTCTGGCAGTAGGACTAGATGATCATTGTAGGTCCCTTGCACCTGAATATTCTATTCTATTCTGTTCTGTTCTATTCTATTCTACTCTACTCTATTCTGTTCTTCGTCTGTTAGCACTAACACAGTTTTATGTGGAAAATGGGCATGAACCAGAATTTTAGACATATTGTTGGGTCGTTAGATCATTCAGAAGAGATGTGGAAAACATTTCCCCGCTTATCCCAGCCTCTCATCTTCATAATAGATGGCATCAAGTCCCTTTGGCGTTGAGCACTCTGATGTAAGAGTTGATGCAGGCCTATGATCTGGACTTTGTGACCTATTCAAGAGTAGTCAGGGATGTGAGAAACTACATAAATCAGAGCAAGGGAGCATCCTTGTATTTAAGTGGCAGCTGAGCAGTACCATTTGCCCAGTGAGCAAAGGATCTTCTGAGGTGATGAAAATCTTTGGCAGCCCAACTTTCCAGTTGAAAGCATCTACTCCCCAGGAAGCTTGTAGTGAGGTGTTGAAGATCGTTCATCGTTATCTGAAATGTGGTCTGCAACAATCCAGAGCCCTGGAACAGGACAGCAGGAATACTGAAGGAGTTGTGATGAAGTCTCAGAAGTACTGAGAAGAGGCTAAATCAGCCAGAGCTGCAAACCTCTAGGGACTGGAGTGGAGAGGAGTGGCAGCAATAAGAAGATCATGACGACAACCCCTGAAGCATGCTGCAGCACAGAGAGGCTGTGTCAGAGAGGCTGTTGCCATGACATTTCTTTGGATAAACATCTGGAGTCCTTGGACTTACGGAGGTGGTGCTGCTCCAAGAGCCAAAAACTCTGTCGCTACTTTAATTGAAACCCTATTGCTTAAAGAGCATTTAGCACCATCTCAGCTGTGAAACTACTGAGTGTAGTGTCTCTGAGAGGAGACGTGCTTCTGTGAGATACAGCCACATGTAGAAAAGAAACATGGTCTTGTGGCTTAATCTGAAATGAGGATCCTTGCCCTTGGCTTCTAGAGACTGTAATTTTGTCCTCTGGCAGGTCACTTTGGAACAAGCTGATTTTAGTGGCACATAACCAAAACAACTGCCTTGGCCCCCAGGCTGTGGGTGTGGGTGAGAAGCAGAACATGTTACGCAGTACGCAGAGGGAAGAACACAAGATTACCTTTCTCTGCTGGGGACTCCATGAACCTGCCTTTTATTTTGCTTTGCACCCTAGGTTAAAAAAAACCAAACAAAACAAAACAACAAAACAAAGCATCCGTTGATTTCAGCTCCAGCCTCCAGGAGCATATGACCTGTTTTTCCGGGTCGTTTAGCTCTCAGAACACCACCTCTAAAATGACCTGTGCCAACTTTGCAAGTGCTTGACATCCCTGAAAACTGTGTTCTGGGGATCTGGAGTCAAATAGTGATGCAGATTTGAGAGGAGGCAGCTAATCTTGGGCTTAAAGGGTATTATGAGGCTGAATTAAATGCTGCTAGTTAGAGCCCATTAATATCCTTAGTGGTGTGTGCCATACAAGTATTAATAGGGCTTTCTGGGAAGTGCACAGCTCTGTCAGTGCCACATGCGAACTGCAATTCAGAGCTGCTTGTAGTTTTGTCCCATTGGTGTTCAAAGAAGAGGAGAGCTTTGTGTGTGCTCTAAGTGGATTTAATGCAGGTGTATTGAAGAAAAAGCTGAAGAGTAGAAAAGACCATCCACTGTTAGGAGAGCAGTTTATCTTTTTCCTGAAATGCCTTCTTTATTCAAAAGTACTTTCACACAAAGGATTCTGTGTTTCCATTACACCTTTGGTATGTGTCTTTGATTTTATCAGCTTGCCTCTAATTTCTCTGTCAGGGTTTTGGTAAACTGTGGACTGTTCATTTAACTCAGCAGCTTTGAAAATCATTTTGACTATTGTGTATGAGTCACTGTACCAAAGGGAGAAGGATGAAAAGGAGCGAGTGTGGAAGAGAAAAACAGAGTTGTTAAATGTGAAAGGGGAGACGGACGCACCCATATACATGCAGCAACCCAGGGGCTCCTGGGACAGGACACCAGTGCGCAGGGTGTCTGCAAAAACAGAGGCCAGCAAAGTCCGCTTTGTCATCTCCGAGGCCAACAAGGTCACTTATGGGAGCATCTGGACTTGGTAGAAGGCTTCTTGTCATTAAAGAAATTGGTCTGATCCCTGACTTGACTTTCAACAAAAGGAAGAAGGCAGCTTCCCTGATAGCCAGCAAGTCTTGCTCACAGGCTCCCACAACCGCAGTGTTCAGAAACTGGGCAACCCAGTAGGGCCAGCTGGAACTTATCAGGGTTCATGCTCATATCCCTGTGAGAAGATAAACCAGAGTACTCCAAATTTCCTTTTCCTAGGGCAAAGCCTGCTGTAAAGTTCCTAGTGAGGGTTTCCTCATCTTTGAAGAAGATGTGGTGTATTTTGTGTGAAGTTGGGTAACCACTGCGCGTTGCCGGCTATCTTGCATGCTGACCAATGTGGCCGAAGTGTGTCTCTGCCTTTCTAGCCTACTACACTTCCCCTTGTTCATGCTTTGATTAACCTCCTCCAGCTCCCTTCCTTCTGGCCTCACCACCAAAATTTTTGTCTTCCTTAACCGAAAGGATTTTTTTATATGCATCCACTGGTCAGCCATGTTCTTCTCTTTGCAATGCGGGCTCTCTCCAGATTCTGCCTCTTTCCTTCCAGTCTTTTCATTTTCATTTTGCTGTGCTACTGGACGTACATAAGGCGTGTTTATCTTCTATAATACCCACATTGCTGTAAGCCGCCCCTTTACTCTAGGGGGCAAAGTTTGGGGGCTAGAAGGGAGCATCCTGCAGGGCAGTTTTCTGGATCTGTCCCAACCCAAACATGGATTCCGAAGTAAACTCAGGCAGCAGAAAGCAGCCCAGCTTGTGCTGCAAGGGAGTTAAATCAGCTGATCACAGTGGCCCTTTTTGGTTCTTTTAGCCTCTTAGATTTCACGTATCTGTACAAGCTGTATCAATGTGTTTTTCCAGTTGCAAAATGTCTCCTATCTCCCAGCCACATAAAAAATTCCACTCTAACTTCTAAGCTCATAAGTAAAGAATTTTTTTTAATTACGGTAAAGAGACGGATACTGCTACCACACAAGAAGTATTAACGTGTGTCTGAGGCAGAAGGATTGCACTTGTTTCCGTGGACCTCTAGGTACAAGAGAGACCAATGGGAAAAGGAAGTTTAAAGACAGATGACGTGACTAAAGAAAAGCTAATTGCCTGAAGCAGTTAAACAAGGTTAAAGATGTCCGTTGTTGAAATTCTCATCCCAAGGAGATTTCACCCAAGGGAAACCTTTATCCTTAGTATGCTGTTAAGAAGGGGAGAAATCTCAAGGGAGGAGTTCACAGAACAACTCGGGAATCTTAATTCTAGTGAACTGCCAGGACCAGATGGTGTTCATCTCAAGCTGTGCGAGATCTCAGCTCCAAAACTGGAAAGCTTCTGACAAACATGCAATATATCCCTTAAAATAGGAGTTCTTCCTGGTTGCTGTAAAAGTGTCACCAGGGAGTGCCACTTCCAAAATGCAACGAAGAGTGACCTTGGGAGTTGTAGGTGAATGCGCAATATCCTACATAGAGGGGAAGCATTTCACAGTAGTCAGAATGGAAACATATACTTAGAAAAACAGAATTACATCATCTGAGCAACAGCACAGTTTCTGCTTAAAGTCCTCAGCTGGTCTTTGAAGTTATTTGAAGACTTTTATTTAAACTATTGGGAAGGAAAATCTGGCATCTGTTGTCATCCTGGTTTTTAAGGGGTTTTGATGATGTTTGTAAGAAAAAGGGACTTTATGATATGCTAGACAGGTAAATTTTTGTCCCTAATTAAATACTGGCTATGCATCAAATATTTTAAGTACTGGCTGGTTTTCAAAGTGTAAGTGACCTAACAGTGGCATGCAAAGATCTGTGTTGGGATTGCTCTTGTACAGTTTTGTTGGTGATTTTAAGACTGAGTTGAAGATGTGGTCATTACATATCATTATCCATGTTAGGAAAAACTAGAGGAGCACACAAAATCTAGAAAGACTTACTTCAGTGAACAAAATAGTAGGTACAATTTAACTTGTATACACACAGACTCATGTACAATAGGAAGAAAAATCTATTTTTTTCACAGAGGGTAATGAATCTAAACAAGGAAGTTTTCCTTCAGAAGCAGAGATCTAGGAGTGGTTATTGACAGCAGTTCAGCCTGCTTCACCCAGGCAAACAGAGCAATGAGAAAGTCCTGCTTTCGGTTCCAAGAAGATGAAAGCTATAGTCACAGCAATTTAAATATCCTTAAAATAAATGAAAGGAAATAATTCTGCAGAATTCAGTGCTAACAGCATGTCATAAAAAGTAAAGTTTGCAAGATCTAAAGGATTAGATCATTCTGCTACCTTTAACAGCTTTACAGCAGACAAATTATATGACTAATATCAAACATCAAATTCTGGGTTATAAACTTCACTTCTGGGAAGGAAAATGAAGAAGAATACCTTCCATGCAACTGTACAATAAGAGAGGCGTAATTTTAGTTGGACGGAGGTTAACCTACCTCTTACACAGAAGAGTGACCTGAACTGGTGAATTAATATGCAACTTTGCTGTTGAATTCTGATGACCCATCTTAGGCTTTCATATTTCTGAGGGAGAGAATGCCTGTCTGTGGATTTGCATTGATTGCATGTGTTTCCTCAGTAGACATTAGTATTTTATGGAGAATGGAAGTTCAAATGAAGTCAAACAAAATTGTTGGCAATTTGAAATGTTGGCCACCTCCTTTGCCCTTTTTATATTATGTAATGTGGTAAAAAAAAAAAAAAAAAAAGGAAATTGTATTTTATGCTTTAGAGCAATTATTTCCAAAGTAAATGTAGCCCGCTCTGCTAAGTGTTTTCATTGAAGTCCCTAAAGTCAGGTGTAGTTACTTTAGAGTCTGAAGGTCAACCTCAGTCTCATAGTTACAAAATTTTCCAAGACACTGAATAATATATTGATATGTAATAAAAAAGTAAAAGTATAGAAAATTTTTTAAAATTAAACTGGGGGGAAAAAAGAGAATAATTTCTTTCAACCACAAAGTCATTGATGTAACTGCTATTTGCTGTTGGGAGTCTGACTGCCCTTTTACTCAGTGTATTCCCACTAGATTTGAAGAAATAGGTCTTTTCTTCTCTTTCCTTCTTTTTTTTTTCTTTTTTTGCCTTCTTTTTTTTTTTTTCTTTTATTCCTTGAGGGAGAATTATAAGACATTTCACAGCAGAATAGACTATTGATGTAATAACACATGTAGTGCTTAGTTAACACACGTTTACAGACATGCAGCAATTACTAGCATTTTTCTGGTATGAAGTTATAACTGCTGAAATCTGATAAAGCCCTACCGAAGCCAAATCTTTAGACACCAGATAAAATTGCTGAAAGCACTTAAGGGGTTTATAAACATGTGATGTATCATTCTTCAAATGTTGTTTGGCATTTAGCTTTAGTTTGAAGTCACCTTTAAGAACTCAGGCTTGGGCTAAAATTTTCAGATGCAGCAACATCTCTGTGTGTTTATATATATATATATGTGTGTATGCCTATTGTATATACATATATACACACATGTATATGTATGTGGCAAATATACATTGTAAATACCACTGCACATGGTTTAAAGAAGGGACTGGCAGGGGAGCTTAGCTTTGGGATTTTAGTCAGATTTTGAAGGAGGAATTCAAGGAAAATTCCTTGCATCGGTGACAAGTATATTCTGAACCTATACATCCAGTCTCTTCTCTCTCTCGAGAAGTGTCATTTCCCCATAAAAACTGTGGAAGACAAAAAAGTCCAGGACAAACTTGCAAACCATTATTTACAAATTAGGTGATTATACGTGAACAGCTCCTGAATTGTTCTGTCTGGATAGGTAGGAACACAGTGGTACTAGGCAGCAGGAGTCCCTGATGTGATCGTATATTAGCAGAATTCTCTTGATGTCTGGGTAGAATAGCAAAGTAGTGAACAGAGACTTAATTGTCACCAATTTTTTTTTTTTTTTTTTCCCCAAAGCTTTACCTTCTAGAAATTAAAATTGCTTTCTCTAGGCTGGCCTATCACTGTAAGATATCCTTGATATTCAGTCTCAGTAACTAACTTGTCTCAGTGGCTAAATTAGAAAGCACTGCAAATAAATCATGCGCTATGTTTAAAGCACTTCTGTCTGTCATGATCAAAAGCGTTGTGATAAAGGTAATGGATTACTCCTCTTCACTCAGCGTAATCACTGCGAGCATCAGCAGCCGCAGCCCCTGATGTGAGGAGTAGAAATGCAAGCCTTGATGTAATCAGTCGTGACTCTGCGAGGCTGGTTTTCAGGCTGCGAGGAACAGTCTGTGTGGAGCAGTTGGTCCGAGATCCTTGCTGTGTTTTGAAATTCACCCCGAAGCTCTCAGCGTAGCTGACAAACCAGCTCATTTTCTGGGTGTGGTTTTCCCGGGTTTGGGAAGGAGAACTGCAAAGTTCTCGGGGGAAAGCGTTTTTAGAGTGCTGAATATCGATGAGCTGGTAAATTGTTTTGACTAGTTTGTTGGTGCCGAGGGTGCTTTTGAATGATGCGCAGCCACAGCCGAGAAAGAACTCGCTTGCCGTGAATGAGAATGCCGTGAGTGGTTTTTGTCCAAGATTTGCTCTGGGAGTCAGTGGGGCATTATTGCTCCACTTTACCCTTCCCTCTGGATCTCCGTCAGGTGTGGGGAGAGAAGCAGCAAAAAAAAAAAAAGAGAAAGGACAAGCAGAAATCCAAGAAACCAGTCAGGTAGTTAAAACATAACCAAGTTTACACCAGGAAAAGGGAGAGAGCCAAGACACATACGTACGGCTCTGGATTCCTTCCAGAGGTTTCTGAAGACCAGGAATGCTGTTGCTGTTCACCGACACAGCTGACCTGGGCCTCTGCCAGGGAAGGGGCAGGCAGAGGAGGGGGGCTGTATGTTTGTCTTTCCCTCCTTAATATGAAATACGTCTTCTTTCCTCTGCCATTGGCACTGCCTGTGACCGTGGCTGTTGGCAAAATCACCATCTCCCCTGTGGAATGATGAGGTTGTCCGAATCCCAAGTTTGAAGGGATGGGCTGCAGCGTAACGTTTATTTTTGGTTTGCTTTGCGTTTTGTTAAGGTTTTGCTTTTCGGTAGCTATGAGGAAGCGTTCTAAGTACGTCTTTTGTTTCTGTAACGGCAATGTCTGAAACGTCCCCTTCTGATTTTCATTTGTGCATGGCTATAGAGTACTTTTAATTTCCTCTCTTTGGTAGCTTCTAGCTGGGTCTGATTTGCACTCGGGGACTAAAAACCTTTTGAAAATGTTGTGTCATCCTACAAATAGTCCCTAGTAGGTCTAGTACCTATTTAAAACAAAATGGTTTACAGTACGTTTAATAACTTATGAAAAGTAACTGGTTCATTTTGAACTGATTTACCGCTGTTATGCCCACAGACAGGATTTATAAGGACAGGTTAAATGTGTGTGTGTATACATATATGTAATATCTAGATACAAATATACATGCTTCTGTATTAATTTTAAAGCACTGAAAGCATTTAAAGCATTTGGAAAAAAAACAGGCTTTTTGATGGACAAAGCCTTCTTCAGACAAGCCGATACTGGTGAAATTACCTTTTCACTGCTCCCCAGGGCTCTTTCTAGTCCTCTTGGAGTTCAGGACACAGGGACGGTGGCCCACAAACGGTGGGATACAGGCCGGGAAGCCTTGTTTCAATGAGCGCTTGCGTGTCACACCTTACGCCAAATCCGTTGGCGAAGGGACAATTTTTTGCCTCTAATACTTCGCTGCACGCAGCTCGAAACGGCGCGGCTCCCACTGCCGTCCCGTGCAAGGCGAGCTCGAACGTAGCCGGTGCCAGACCTCGCCTCTAACTCACGTACATGTTCTCAGCACCCGTCCCCCGTGGGCTGGATTAAGCCACCTAAAGACAGGCGTGGACAGGCGGCGGTGCGGTGGCTGGCTGGGCTCCAGGGACCGATGTTCCTCGGAGGGAGCAGGGCTTCGTCAGGCTCCCCTCTGCCTCTCGGGAACACGCGTGTTGGGGAGCCTTGTTGAGTCTGGTCCCGTCTCCGCTCCCAGTCCCCTCTGTGACTCTGTGCCGCGAGGAAGACGACAGGACGTACCTTCTGCCTAGCCTCCTGCCTCTTCTCAGGTACCAACCCAATGCGCAGAAAATGGGAGCAAATACTTCTATTAATATCACTGTGGAACTGCATCGTCCCTTGGGGAGAACTGCCTCATTTACCGTATGGGCTAGCAAAGCCCGGAATAGGTTCAAGGTTGCCTAGGAATACACAATTTCAGGGCAACCGGACTCGGTGAACTACGTTGATGCTTTGCGGTGGCCAAAAAGGGAATTTGGATCTGTCTGCACGGTATCTCTTTGTGCGAAAATCATTCTGGGTGAAGTAGCGTTATTGCTCTCATCCAGACCCAATCAGCAGGGCTCAGAAAGGCCGGTTTGCTGCTTTTCTCCCTGTTACACCCGGTAAGAAGAACCACTTTCTCCTTCAATAGCAGTTGCCTGGAAGGGTGGTGTGCACAGTGTTCCTCACTCTTTCCTATCTGTTTAGCTAATGAGGAGGAGCAGTCCCTCTCTGAATGGTCTTAATACACACACACTAGGAGCAAAAACAAACCTAATGCTAGTGACAGCGCTGCGTTGAATGGAGATCTAAGCTGCTGTAGGTCACTCAACCAAAAGCAAGCTGAACTTCACGCATTGAAATGTGCCTGAAAAGCTCCGCAGAGACCCTTCTAGAGTCTTTGTTTTGTCAAATGGGGGAGAGATGGCTTAGATTACTAATGCCACTAGTGCCAGCAAAATTTTTCTGGCCAGACTGCACCGCAGAAACTGTTGTCCCACTCGTTGCTGCTCAAGTAACTGATTTGACATTCAGCAGTTCTTTGCAAGGAGGCGAGCTTAGAAGTGTCGATTCCTAACGTGAGCTAAGCAGGATGATGAACAGCACTACCAGATATGTGAAAACCACCAGGAAAATTGTTTTCATGACTATTTAGACCTCTGAGAAGGACTCCCATAGACGCGCTCTGTTCCACGCGCTGACTTTGCTAGAAGCTATATTGGAGGCACACCTGGTTCCATCAGCTCCATGGCATGGGCCCAGCTGTGACTTGGAAGCACTGTTCTTCTGTGAGCAGGGACAGCTGCTTCTGCTATCAGCTCCACCTGGTCATTAGTGAGCATTTTTGTAGCTGTAACCATAAGGCACTGGAATTTATTCAGTGACAGCAACGTTTAATTTCATGGAGGATTGCTTCAGAGCTGGAAGTTCAGCGGCACTGGCTGGAACAGGGGTGATACACGTATTTTTGTGTTTCCAGAGAGGAGCGCCCAGTGTGACACTAGAGTGTTAAAGGCGTAGAAGAAAGGGGAATTAGGAGAGGAGAGAATTGGGAGGAAGAAAAGCACTTTGAGTTTATTCCCTGTATTACAGGCAACGTTCATAAAACATCCAGCACTTGAACTCTGAGTATGTGGTCAGAATTTCCTCTCACTTCTGAATGACCTACTCCACAAACATTGACTTGTTGACATATAATAGCTGCCTTCAAACAGGATATTATTCAGCACTCTAAAATAATCTGAAACTCATTTGAAATAGCCAGGTTAATCCCTGTCACCTGTGAGTGAGGAATAAAAAATAAATTATTCACAACCCATTACTTCCCTAGTAAAGTGCCACAGATTTCTGCAACTGTTAATGTGGTTGGGATCAATTAAACTGCTGCGCCATTCTTTTAGAGTCTTAAAGTATTTAACTTTTAAGTTTGGGCTTAAACATGGACAGTGGCATACTTTTTCCAGTATGAATTCACAGCACTGTGAGGGCTGTGTTTTAAGGTGTTTTGGACCAATAAAGACTTGTCTAGAAAATAAACCCGTTAAAAGCAGAAAGGAAAAAAATATTTCCATTTAAAGAAGAGGGCTTGGTTACATGGGGTTTGATTTTGGCTTAAAATAGTACCAAGTGAGCTGGTATGAACGATGAGATGTGGATAGATGCACAAAGCTTGGTGGAAAGAAACAATTGCATGCGGTTACTTTATATGAGATAAAAGCAAGATATTCATACTTGTACAATACCAAAATCCTTCTGACGTGAAGCAATATTAATTGCACCTATTTCAGTTAAAAATTTAATTCTTTACCTTTAAAGAAATGGCAAACAGAAATGTGTTACTGAGCAAAACAGCCACACCTGGTATTCCCCCTGCACTGTCATGGGGCCAGGTCACCCACAGCCAGGTTTTCCACCTGCCAACAATTAAGTGCCTCTTCTTGTAAACTGCATAAAGCCTTTGGAAAGACATGTCCTCATAACCTGTTTTTCAGCTTTTTTTGGTGTGTGTTGGAAGGAGGCAGGAGACAGGGGTGTGCTAGGAAAACATCTGCCTGAATAGGGAGGGCTGAAGGGTCAGTCGTTTCTCCAAAAGATGGGGCGGGGGACGGGACAGTTTGCTTTGTAGTTAGAGGCAACAGAAGTTCACGCAGTTTTTCCTTTGAGATTTTCCCTCCTCTTTGGAGGTGACTGCGCAAGCTAACTGACCTCTCTGGCACGACACGTGCTGGAGAACAGGCATACTTAGCAGTTTCAAGCCTTCTCTTGGGCACGTTCACGAGTAAGGTGGGCTTCATGGTTACCGAGAAGGTCTCCGCTAAACCGTCCTTTGGTCATGAGGGGAAAATACTTCACAGGCAGCCCTCTGAGGCTTCTAGGTCTGCTACTGGCATTTCTCCACCATTCCTGACCTCCCTGCTTCCATCTGTTCTCCAAAATGTGCTTTTGAGAGGTGAAAGGGGATACTTTTGTCTGTGTATTTTGCTGTCAGTGATCACAATAACAGCTAATCCCACAGCATTTAAAACATGATGATGCCAGTTGTACGTTTAACAGCCTTCAAAGCCGCTATTAGGACATTTCTTTTGCCAACGAAAAGAATATAAATGCTTGTCAGACAGCTTTGGAGTCAGGTGTGTAACGTGCTGGATCTGAAATGAAAGCGTTTCATTTTCAGCCCTGTCAGCCAACAAAGCCGTGCTGAGCTTTTCCAGTCCTTCATAACCCAGAGAGGTATTACACAGAGCTCGCCACCGGCCTTGCAGAAGGAAGGAGTGAAACCCAAGAGCAGAGACTGACCCTTTGCATGACCCTGGCTCAAGGGAGCGGCTGGCACGCACCACCTCTGCCAATAGCTGCAAATGGGTTCCTCTGGAGCCAGCCTCTTTTTTCGCGTATCGCGTAAAGTTATAACTGTAACTAAACTAAACTTCAACAAGTGGGGATTTTTGGAAACGCGTTTGATTCTTTCTTTTAACCTATGAAACCCTATTGCTGTTACTGCTGGAGAGAACCCAGCAGTTGTCCGAGCGAGAGTCCTTGCTCATTTTCTAATTTATCCCTCACCATCTTGGTTTCCTTCAGTTTGTTCTGAGAGGGGAGAGGAAAGTAATGCCCACAGGCACCAAAGCACCTCAGTTTCTGGAGGGCCAAATCATTTCCATGACTCCTGTTACTCCTCTTGGAGGAGCGCGAACGAGGAGGATTGCTGTGGGGAGAGAGGTTCTGGCCAGGTAGCCCATGTGCTACCAGAATAGACAGCGGGCAGCAAAAGGGCAAGCGAGAGCAGTGGGCAGCTCTCCTGACCGTTGGCCTTCTATGAGGGAGAGTAGGGAGCGGACTGAAAGGGAAGAGCAGTGTGGTTTGCGACGGTGGGACAGGGAGGACGCAGATGAACTTAGATGTGGGAGCAAGGGAAAGGAACGGGAGGCAGGATCGTCTGGTCAAGAAAAGGTGGCTTTCATTGGAGTTCTTTGGCTGTCTTTCAGTGCTGTTAGAGCCAAGTCGTCTTAGTCGGTTTTCTCCTCAAAATTTCAAACCTTCCCCATTACAGTTCTCCAAGACACCACAGAGTGGTGCCTCCAAGACATCTCACAGAGACACCAAGGCTTCCTGAGTAGTGACGCTCACCTGCCAGAACTCCTACCTTCTGTAGGCTTTCACTCAGTGTGCTGGTCCGCTTATCCCATGGTCCTTACTTCAGAAAGTCTTGAGCCCTTTGAACGTGTCAAGCAAACACTTGTACATTTGGTAATCAGATATTGATCCCCCCAAATTCATATTGTTCACATGTTTTTCTGTAATGCATTGTGGTGTTGCCCATAATATAAAACTGAAAAAGTGGGTGTTGGTCTCTCAAGGTCTTGGCTCAGTCACTTTGCCCCAAATAGTCCTTCTCGCATTAGTCTGTGCTGAGGGCTTCCACGCAGGGAAAGTCTCTTCATCAAATAGGGCGAGTGCAGAAGCTGGGTGTTAGCTCCTGTCTCTCGCTAAGGGACCACGGCTAGAAGAAGGGCACAGAGTGCTGGGGCTGTGCGCAGCTGAGCTGTAAGCAGCGTAAACGATAAGTCATGCAGATAGATTAAAGCGATGTTTGCCCTCATCTTATGGTGCAGCGCTCAAACACGGCTTAGCTAGATCGTGGGCTGCCTGCCTGGGTTCTCACAGCTTCTGCTTCAGGGTCCTCCAGCACCTCAGCCCTGTTTGTACCGCGTCTGCCTGGGCTTTATAAATAAAACTGTTCCGTGACCTCTTCGGTTTTGGCACCTTTTTGAAAATGTCTTTTAACTTTACATTCCTAACAGATTAGTGTTGCTATTGTTTTTAACCGTACTTCCTGAAGGTAAAAATTCTGCTTTTATTAGGGCAAATGCCAGGACGACAACATCTTGACAACTTGAAAGCTCATCCGTCTGTTACGGGTTCTCATAGCACAAACTCGTTTTAACGAGAGGGGAGGCTGGCGAGAATAGCTGTCTTTAATTTTCTGTCAGCTGCAGAATCCCATTGCAAAGATGTGGTAACAGATAAGGGCAACAAGGGAGGGAAGTCCTGGGTAGGGTTTTAACTGTTTCCAGACACCGTATAGCTGGCAATTCCAGATACTGTTCGCAATGACTGCTTAGAGTGACAGCTACGATGCCACCATGGTGAATGAAAGCAGATGCATCTAATCATAAGGCCGCTATGTCTGCTCCAGGAGGGTGACCACAAACAGTAGGACTTCTTTCTAAGCATGGTATACCAGTAACAGACATTTAATAAGTTTTTTTTACTTAATTCAAAACCAGGCATTATCAGTTAACAGCCATTTTACGAGATTTGTTTTAAGGGGTTTTTTGTTTCAACATGTTCTTCCTATGCCTATGTAGCTGAAGAGGAGAATGTAATGGACTTGACTTTCTAGCATATTTTAGGCTGAGAAACACAGTGAGTGGATGAAGCATGTGTACGTGCTTGTACCTGGAAACTATAGAGGCCATTTCTCAGCTGGATCTGGTTAATAACTAAACCCAATAAAATGTTAGGGACAGGGGTATATTGTGAACTACCTCCTCCTGACTGGAGGTCGCTTTTTCTGCTCTGTATACGTTCATCAATGAAGTCACGTTGCACATTGAAAGACCTGTGTTTGTGTGAGTTTGGGGAGGTCAGCGCTGGCGTGGATTACCGATTTTTAAACACACCCATCCCTACAAATAAACAAACTGAAAATTTTATTTAGAGACAACTCACTTGATGATAGGTATGGTACCAGACCTCTGTTATAAGGACGCTGAAATTCATTCACATGATCAACAAATAAGGAATCTTGTTTAAGTGAATAAAATAAGCATGTTTTTAAAACTACACACAAGGTGCTTCTGAATGCTGCCACTAAGACTACAGACTGTGAGTCAGGCAGCCTCTGATTGTTCATTAAAATGTCAAGAAAGGAAGAAGAGGGATGATAAGACAAGAAAAAGCTGGTCCACGGTTGCTTTGCTTAGCCCTTGGGATGCAAACTCTTTAGTGTGTTGTTCTGAAAAAGCTTTCAAGGGAAGAATTGACCTCATTTGTGACCTCTGTGACCCTCAGTGATAGTCACAGGGGTCTGCTCCTTCAATAGGTATAAAGGGTAGCACAGGCTTGTTGTTGTAAGAGCCCAGGAGAAAAACTTTTTTTTTTTTTTTCCTGCAAAACAACACAAATGGTGATGTGTCACTCTGTGGAGGATGAGGTGTTGATACAAGCACCTATTTACATCACTGTGTGGTGGAGTGGCGAGAGAGTTGAGATCATATTCTCATGCTTAAAACAGGAACTTGGTCTTACGCGGAGCCAAAAACATACATTTTTACCTTCTATAGTTCTTTGGTCTTTAAATTAAGCATGGCTTGCAAATTATAATTTATGGCCATGTTCCAGTGAAGAGTTTGCATTATTTAACCTAAAAAAAGGTATTAACAAGAATATTAAAAGGGAGGAGGGAGGCTTATAATTATTATTGCAGTGTTAGCTTTCATTATAGTAACACAGCTAGAGTTACAGTGCTAACAATAATAAAATAGGTAAGCAATCAGAAAAAAAATCATGCCAGCATTGCCTGTCCTGGGGTTATAGATATGTATGTTTCTGGTGGGTTGACCTTAATTCTGCTTTTGACCTTTTACAAATTCAAAAATTTGTTCATCCAGATATCCCCCAAAGGCCAGGATTTCCAAAAAGTTAAAGCTACAGTCTCTCTGAGTGACTGCAGCTGACCCTATCTTCGTTATGGGAAAAAGCAATCAATAGCCAAATACCTACAGAGCAAGCTCCAGGAGCTGAGAGAAGGCTTTACGGCGTCAAAACCACCCTTTCATGAGCTCGTATTCTGGAGGGTCCTCTCACTATCATATTCAGAATGACAGTGATAGCCAACACATCTGTTCCCTAGGCTGACCTCTGTAGAGCTAAGCTTTTATAAACTGAAATTAAAGTGAGCTCGTCACTCTGAACATGGTGTGCCCCTCTTTTGCTTTTACTCCGTTGCATTTATGTCGGTGAGACTTGGCTACTGTAAGCTGCAGGTTGCTTCCCATAGTCTGAGGACAATTTAGTCATTTACTGGTGTAACGGAGCTTAAACAGAGAATTCAGTCTTTTAAAGTTGAAGCTTGGTAGCACTGAGCACTTTCATTTCCTCCTTTCAAACATACAATCACTGCTCAAAAGCACTTTGTGGGAAATTCTTCATCCCTTTTTATGGGACCCTAGTAAGAAGATCCTGGCCTGAGTCTATCATCAAGTTAATATATGAGAGATGTGATTTCATCTACAGAATTTGTGTGCCTGCAAGAAGTCGTTTTCCTAGGAGTACCAGAGGCAGTTCTAGGCAGCCATACCTTAAGGCCTGTGCTTTCTAAAGATAAAGAAAAAAGGCACTTGGTGGCACTTTGTGCCTTAAAGCTCGTTACTTCAAAGGACAGACAGAAACCTTTAGTGTCCTAAGTCTCTCAGGACTCATC
This sequence comes from Aquila chrysaetos chrysaetos, assembly GCF_900496995.4. Taxonomy (NCBI): domain Eukaryota; kingdom Metazoa; phylum Chordata; class Aves; order Accipitriformes; family Accipitridae; genus Aquila; species Aquila chrysaetos. The sequence goes on from NC_044007.1 coordinate 72,885,637, forward strand.
CCTTTGTGTAATATCATGTGTTTGTTCTTGAAATATATTTTACTTTATAGGTATAAATATATGTAAGTTTGTACGTGTATATTTGCACCAAAGGGTGCTGAAAGCATGAAGGTCTGTGGACTTCAGATAATGAAACTGTAAAGAGACCGTAACACCTAGCATTGACATTATCACCACCTCAAAGTCAAAAATACGTTAAAGAAAAACAAACCAAAAATGCTGCAAATTTCTCTTAGTCTTAGCTCAAAAACTAGCTCTGGAGTTTTTCAAAGGCTTCTATTAATAAAAAGTTTATGTAGCTTTTTCTTCTTCTAGTAAGTTCTCATTTCTTAATGGTGTTATCTTAAGAGGTAACTCTTAGAGAGCCTCCACCACCCTCATCCTCTGGGAAAAGAGATCACCGCAACCTGAACTTCCAGCCTCACTTTGTTACCCACCGCTAGGCGTTGCGAAACGAGCCGAGTACCTTTACGGAGCTTTTGAAGGGTGCGCGAGTAGAAATGAAACAGCTGAGCGATTTCAGGGAAACAGCCCTGCTAAAGCGAACCCCTGCCCCAGCCTCGATACAGTCTTGGTGGAACGAGGGGAGCCTGGGCTGGGCAGGACCCCATCACCGCGTGAGGTTGTTGCTGCTGTTCTGTGGCAAAAGCACTCCAGTCTCCCTTCGCAGTAAGCGTGACACGCGGATTAGCCTTAACCTACCCAGCTTAGTATTTGCAGCAGTCCAGACGTTCAAACCTTGGCTGCCGAAGCTCCATGAGGAATTAGCTAGGCTGGGTGTGATGCTTGAGCTGGCTTGCTTGCCTGTGACCCATATAAACTGCAGTCTCAGCATTCCTGCAGCACACAAAGCTAGAAATCACTATATCTGCTTCTAATGAATACAGGCTCTGTCCACAGTTGGCAGGTTTCTTCAGCTCGGCCGGTTAGACTAATAAAAGATACTATCTCTCTCTCTGAGTTTTACCTTGCTTATATCTTGAGATTATCCCAGCTCTGCCACTTGGAGGTCAGACGGAGTAACTCTGTGAGATTAGGCAAAGCTATGGTGATACCAGAAACGATAACTTGAGAATTATGCTCTTAAGCCAGTACAAAGTTTAAGACCAGGGAGCGGGCAGTTGACAGGGCTTTGCAGTCCCCAGGTGTGCTCTGTTTTCATTTCGTGCTGCCAGAGGTTTCCTACCAGTGAGCTCCTTGGGCATCACGCCACGCGGTGTTTCTTCTTGGGGTGCGTGCTCTGCCTGGGCTCGGGCAGGGGCACTTGCTTCTTTTACAAAAACCTGCCTGTTTTTGCTGGACTTTGAAGCAAGCCGGTCTTCTTAGAACAATACCAGCATGAGCTCTCGAAAGCAATTCTGTGGACTGAGTGGGATTTTGAAAGCTATTGTGTGCGTTCGTTGCATGGATTTTGCCTCTCTCCGCTTCTTACTTCCTAAATCATAACAAATTGAGGATTGTGTTTCATACTCTTTACTGCCTCGGTCATATTTTCAAAAGCTATTTATTTTTAGGATAAACAAATGAAACAACCTGCCTTGCCTTTTCATATCTACAAACCCCCTTCCCCCCGCTCCCCATGTTTGCAAAACACTGCAGCAGCCTAACAAAATACAGTGTGTGGTGTTTCCTGCTGTGACCCGAAATACTCACTCACGCGCTCTAGCCCAGCCGTGATACTTTGCTGCTTTTGGCTGTGAGCGGTGGATGCTTTATGGCAGTTAACTATTATATTCCATATACACACATTAGCCCATCCACATTCCCTGCCAAGGCAGTTTCCTCTTGCAAAACTTCCTTCATCATTTTCCCACATCTTTTCCATGTTTTTTTTTTTTGTTTCCTCTTATCCAGCACCATTATCCGGTGTTCTGAAAAGCAAAAACAACCCATTGCTTGTAAACCTTTCTTTCTTTTTCTCTTCTGGTGCACCTCTGTTGGATTTAATATTTGTAAGTCCTCATTTCCTATGTTTTATTTGCCATATTTCATTTCTGAAATACCCATGGTTCATGTCTCTTCCAGATGCCATGTGCTATTTGTCTTATTTTTACATTGCAGTCTCGTTCAATACATTTCCCACTTCTGTCTTTGTCCACTTGATCTTTAGTAAGAGACAGTGGTTTGCAAGCATTACAGTAAAGATTCAGCTAAATGCCCGGTATTATCTGACTAAGAAATGGTTGGATTTCCAGGCATTGTCTTCCATTAGGCAGTATGTCTCAATATTCTGGTAAAAGTCCTTATAGTACAATATAAATGGCATGCTGCTTTTCCATTCCATGCTAGTATTTGTTGTCCATTAAAAAGAAGCAAAAACAACAACACAAAAAACTCCAAAGGAAATCAAAACCAGCTCTCAGTGAGTTTAACGCAAGCGAGCAATAGTCGAACCTCATACCGTGCAACAACTTCTAACGTCTGCTTTAGGATATGAAGTTTTTTGCAGGAGTGCTTTCCTTTGAATTGAGTTAGGCAATAAAAAGGGAGCTGGTGGCTGAAATCATTGGCCCTGTTATGGTGAGTTGCAGAGATCTAAGCCATGTTCAGTGTCCTCTGCATGGGGAAGGGTGCGGGAGGACTGCCCATACTGGACTGGGAGTTCCCTAAGTGGAGTGGCACGCTTTCTTGGGGTAGTCAGACGTCAGGTTTCATTGGTGTCTCTCCAATCCTCTCCATTTATTTACATTTATTGGTATAGTTCTCTGAGTTACCAGAACAAAACCCATGCCTCAAACTTTTTATGTGTGTTACAAAGCTGCTGGAGTATGTAGAGTCTATCAAGCATGCGTAATAAGTAAGGGGAGGGGGAGAGAAGAAAGGGGAGGGATGTGTCATCGCAAATTCATTCTAATTTTGTCCATTAATACAGACAATATTTTGAGAGGGTTGCAATAAGTGTGCAGATGGAAAAGTCAAACCAACTCATTAGAAAAACTTTGGAATATTTTGTAAAATATTTATGAGCTTGAGTTTGTAAGTCATAGGAAAGTTAATTTCATACCAGCTTGCAATTGATTGCAGAGCAATGGTGTTACAAAGTCTGTAGATGTAAGTCAACAGGAATAATATGGACGTTGCGCTTGCCAGAACTGTTTTACTAACGAATTGTGAGCAGAAAACAGATCGTTTTGTAACACACAAGCCCTCTGCAACTTTAGTTAAGCAGTAAAACCAGAGATCAGCGAAAGGAATGACTGAGTCCCAGCTACGTCGCATCCTGTGTCATTTGCACTGGTGCTAAACCAGAATGAAAATGTCACAGTTTGGATTATCTGCCCACTTCTCAGGGCTGCAGCGGCTAACACAGGGTGTGATACACCGGCAGTTTTGACACCAGACATTCAGATTCATTACACGTTGCCTGTGAACTGTGCTTAATCTTGGAAATGGGATCCCTGATTCGGGATCCCTATTTTCAGCGAGGTGAGGTGCCCTGGGAAATAAAATTAGAGTTCCCTGTTCATCAGCTTTGTCCCATTCAGTTATGGGGACCAAGAGAAAGCAAAGTGAAGTGGTTCTCTTTTGGTTTGTGCTGCATAGCCCAACCAGACGTGCAAGGAGATCGAAGCCCCGCCACTAGCAAAACCCTTACTGGCCTTACTGGCAGAAGGGGCAGAAGAGAGGCGCGCCGTGCAAGCAGCATCGCATTGACCTCAGCGAGACCTGGGGTCGCTGGAGAAATTTGCAGAACAAGGCTGAAAGTGAGCACATCCTCCCCATCCCCGTACTGTGGGGCTTCTGTGGGGGGGGGGAGACGGTGGCTATATGTACAGGCTGATACACTAAGTTTTCTTGCCAGGTATCTAAAGTTTTTGTAAAACTTCAAGGCTTCTGGGTTTCCTTCCAAATTACCTTTCGCGTATCTCAGGCACAATTTGCGTTTATCGACAGGCTTTTCTTGGGAGAGCTGAGCAGAAACTGGAAGTGACTTGCGAGGACAAGAGCAGTTTCTCCTCGCCAGAGCCCAGGTCACGGCCAAGGCAGCGGGAGACGCACGGGGCCGCAGTCGGAGCGGTCCTGCCCGCTCCCGAGCGACCGGGCAGCCGGCCTCCGGCTCTGTCCCGGCGGCTCTTTCCTCCTTCATCACGCCGCGCTTCCACGGAAAAATAATTTCATACAAATTTTAGAGGGACATCCAGTTAATCAAAACACAGCAGGCTGCCAGCGCAGCCTGAGCAGAACGGTGCTATCACACACCATGGCACTTTCAATTCTGCTGCTTCATTCTCTTGACAGAGATATTAACAAAAAGAGGAAACGGGCTATTACCGTGACAAAGGCTTTGACAGCACAGGGAAAATGGCACGTTAACTCGTCACCGGGCAGGCTGAAGCTGGCTGGTAATAACTTTGCTCCCCGCTCTGTACGACTCATGGCACTTGAAACCTTCCTCACCGTCGCGTGGGTTTGTCTGCTGTGGAGCAGGGCACATTTTTCCGTGCAGCGATACCCACCTGAGTACTTAGGCATCGCAGCCAAGAGCCCCACTTTTAGTAGCACAGGCTATTAAAAGATCATGTTCAGTCTGTTTTGTTTCAGATCTCAAACCCTCCAAGCTATCTCCACTGCTGTACATATCAAGCAAGCAAAAAGTTACACTCTATTTAATGGACAGGGGAGTGCTTTTATTTTAACGGGGAGTCAGCTTGCACTGTACGTGTCGAAGCACTGTCATCTGCTTTTATTGCGACCAGATGTCGGAGTGTGTTTGACTTGGAAAAACCCGCGAGATTCAGAATTAGCTACATTAATAGAGGTCATTTGGTAAACTGGGTATATTTTAGTTATTTCAAGATCCAATTCAGATTGCGACAAATAAGGATCAGTTTTCTCTGGGGCTCTAAGCAAGCTCTGGAAGAATGGCCATTCCTCTGTCCGCTTCTCCCTGTTTGAGACACACTAACGATGGGTGTTTGGGAGGCCGCTGGGTTTGGTCTCTGCCGTTTCCGTGTCGTGGGTCGTGTGCTGTCGCAGTATCATGCCATAGCTAACCCTGACATAGTGCGTTTAGCTAAAGGTGCCCTGGGCAGCACCTCTCTGCCCGTGATCTGTCTGTCGAACCTCTATCGTTAAACTAGCCAAAAGATGAGGAATTCCAGCTTTGGATGGCACTCTGGCCGTTTTTCACTTATGGCTTTAATTGCTGTTGCTGTTCTCTGGAGTTCGATATCCAGAATAATTTTCCTGACCTCCTCTCTCCCACTCTATTTAGGTCCTGAATCCCTTAAGCCAGGAACTGCCTTTCAGCCCACAGGCATGACCGGGCTCGCCGTGTTCTTCCTCAGTGTGAATAGTAACACAGAGACCACTTTTATATGAAGGTGTAGCATCTTCTGTTGCATCAGGTGATGCGAATGGAAAAGGTAGACAAGCCTTGGGATGTTTATCTGGTCTGACAAAGCAACAGCAAGAAAAACCCAAAAAGGTTTGTAAGTTCATGTTCGTGGGAGGGTGTCCGGCTACCCAATCTTTTTAAGTGATTTTTCAGAATAAAAAAATTTTATTTTTTTAGAGAGCTTAGAGAATTTTATTTTTTTAGAGAACAGAATAAGCATAAGCAACCGATAAGTCTCTTTTTTATTCTTTTCCCTTAGTGATTGAAGTTGGTTTGGTTAAGTCAATCCAAGCCCAAGCTGCTGGCCAGGCCCTCTTCCCCCCCGCCTCGTATTCCTGTTTCCTCTGCTGTGCAGGCACTGGTGCAGAGACAGACATCCTGAGACCTGCTTCAAGGAGCTCATCTGTCTCAAAACAAATCACTGGCCCCCAGCTGCTTGTTCCTGACCCCAGGCTAGCCCCATGCTAACGCTAGCAGAAGTACTTCAGCGGCCATCCAGCGGACCAAGCTGGGAAACCGATCCAGCTGAAAAACAACCTGGAAAACATACTGCGTTTTTCTCCCAGCTGAACCGGTTTCCAAACCTGGTGTGCCGAGCTGCCGCGAAAATACAGCGACAGGCAGAACGCGGCGCAGGGGCGAGAACGAGACGACCGGAGAAGAGGACAAAGTGAACGTGAGGACGTGCGGGTCGAGCTGCGTCCTTGGAGCTGGGAGCAGATCTAGGCCGGGGGAGAAAGCAGGGCATCGCGACAGCTCTGGCTCATCCCGGGACGAGAGGGGACTCTCCCGCGGCAGCTCTGCGAGCAGACGCAGGTCTCATTGGGAAACCCAATAATAGCTACACGCTCGGACGCCAGGTCTTCGGAGCGGCTGTGGATACGAACGGAGAGGCGGTGATCGCAATTAGGGTCTCTAAATAACATCTCCTCGTCTCCGCCTGGGACTCGCGGCTGGGGGAATTAGATGTATAAGGACTCCTGCGAGGGAGGAGGCCGTGCCGTGGCTCCCGGCTGTGGCCGGCCAGAGGCTTTTTTTGCTGGGGAGCTGCTGTTTCTTGCTGGGGCACACAGCTGTTGGTTTCGGTGTGTTTTCTTAGGCTGCGAAACAGGAGAGAGGGGGAAGACGGTCGGAGAAAGGGTTTGAAAACGTAAGGAAGGAATAGGAACGGCCTCTGCTACAGGTGGGAGCAAACGCTTCCACCTAGAGAGGAGTTTGTCTCTGGCCTTAAGGACTGATGGGGTGCCACCACCTCCCTCTGCCCCCAGTGCTCTGCCAGTGCTGGCTGCCAGTGCCGTCCTCTTAATGTCACCCTACCCCAACCCGGCACAACATCCAACCCAATAATCAGGAAGCTCCAGCTCTGTGTTTTGTAAAAAAAAAAAAAAAAAAACAAAAAAAAACCAAAAAACCCAAAACAAACAACAAAAAAAACCCAACAGAAAAGATAGAGCTAAGGCTTGGCTTTTAAAGTTTTTTTTTAATGTCACTCCCAAGAAGAAGAGGAAGTTTAACTCGGAGGTAGATAATGATTGCACAATTACATGAATAACAAAGCAGGAGCCCGTAAGATGTATTATAATGTGAGTGTTTATCTGGAAAGTATGTCAGGGTCTTACAGGAAATCTGTCTATGACAGAGTATTTTCCCAGACTGGTAAAATTCAAGAGATAACTAATAGCGTTTTCTTTTTATCTAGTGTTTACTTAAACCATGGAAATAAAATATAGCACAGACACTATTGACTGTTCAGAAATACAGCTACAGCCATCAATATAGGAAGAAAGATGCGTCGGAAACTTCTCCTTTCTTCAGTGTGAGCTTTGAGTGGCTGCAAAATATTTAACGATGTTGACACTCAGATGGTCACAGTGAAGCTTCAGCGTGAATGTCTTCTGGAGACGAATGAAGCTGTTTATGATTCAGAAATATTATTTCAGCATATGATGGGTGCTGTTTTCAGACACCACATCAATTACACCCTTTCTCACGATAAAGATTTTCCTCACAAGCAAAAGCATAAAGACTACAGAAACCATCAACCAAATAAAACATCCTTATATTCTGAAAAAGAAATAACAGTGTCAAATGAAGGGGAAAAAAAAAAAAAAAGTTTACTGAGGAGTTTTATTTTACTCTGGGTGAAAGTTTTCGTTAGCTATAATAAATGCCCTGCTAGCAAGTATATTCTCTCTGCTTTCCTGCTGACACTGTCTCCCCTATTTTACTTCTCTGACCCTCAACCTAAAACTTTGTCTGTAGGCTTTTGCTTTGTTCTGTACCTTCTCCAGGTTGTTGCAGAAATTGCGTGTCTGCCTGTTTCTGGTTAGTAATCCTGTGCCGTCTGGAGCACGTTCACCCTTGATTTTTTGCATTTCTTATTGTCTGTTTCTTTATAAAAAACAATTTACGAGTTAGTCATACAAAACGTAAACTTATGCGAAGCTGTTGAAAGAAATTGCCCTGACAGCAGCCAGTTTGCATCGTCCTGCCCCACTGACTCGGGGCTGCTCACCAGTGCAGGAGGGTGTGAGGTTCTGGGAAAAAAAGGGGATGCGCTGCCTGCGACCTCCACCCCAGCAGCCACCGCCAGAGGGTTTCGAGATGCTCGTTCCAGGTGTGTGGAGGAAAGTTAGACTCCTAATGGCTATGAGACACTGTAAACGTGGCGTGAATATGGCCGTGTCGCAATGGGAAAGTATCTCTCCTTAGGATGGTTTGCCAAGGAGGAAAGCGGTGTACAGCGTTGCCGGAGCTGGCGTCCACAAGAAATGTCGCTTTGAGGTATGCCATGAAAACCTGAACTGAGCAGCTAGCCCGTCTGCATATCAGAGAATAAGCAATTAAGGTGCGTTTTGTTTTGATTTGTCTTTTTCTGGATATTCTGTTTGGGTGTTTTTTACGCAATCGGTGCATCTACAAGGGATTGTATGCTGATGGTCGATGAAGCTGTATTTACGTGATTACTGAAATTACTTATTCAACAGGAAGGCGACCTAACCAATTCATCATTGTTTAAATTTTAATTCAGTGAAAACGTAACCTCAGGAAAACACTGTTCGCATCTATAATTAATAGGTTGTTATGCAGCGTAGTCTACAATTTTATATACTTTCCTCAAACTCTGTGAAGAAGTGTTTCACGTGATCTCTTTCTGAATTCACAACAGACGAAAATGGCCTGCCTGGTTTCGTACAAGGAGGTTCATTTGCAGGGAGATGCAGATCCAGTTTGCTGTTTGCTGTCTAATACAATTCAGGCAGAGCGGCGCAGCGCTCCCTTTTTCTCCTGACAGTGATTCTCCCTCCAAAATGAGGTTCTGGCAGTCTGCTTTCGTACAAAGTAGACACAAATGTAATTATGCTGCTATGACAACTTGGTCTTCTAGCACTCACAGTCCTCTTTCTTCTCATCTCTGTAGTGCTGCTATGGGTAGAAACTGATTCTGTTTTTTCTTTGTCCAGTATAAATAGGAATGCACGTCGACAAAGTCTGAGTTGTACTGGTATAAGGTCACAGTCAGCCCTGGTATATTAAACACTTCTCTCAAAAACAAGGGAAAAGAAGGAAAAAACGCAAGGTGCTCGGTCCCCCGGCCCTCACTTACTGCGAGCCGTGTTAACCGCCCCTATCCGCCCGCCTGCACGGGGAAGGAAACCTTCTCTGTTCGAACCTCCACGCTCACGTAGGAAGAGAGCAGCCGTGGCCACATCTCTCCCCTCCTCGCCATTGCGTCGGGAATAAGCCGCATCATTTCTTCAGAGTCCTCGCCGAGGGGTCCCGCGCCCGCTCTCGCCCGGGCTGCTCCTGAGGCTGGGGTGGCTCGAGGCACGACAGCGAGTTATTGCCGTGCCCGCGTTGAAGGAAAACAAAACCCAAACGAACTTTTCTGGCCGCCGCACGCTGCTTCTGAAGGAAGGCAGACCGAGGGGCTGGCTTCGTATGGGACGAGCCGGTGAGGGGAAGCTGGGAGGACTGTGCTGGTCACCCACATTAGCTGCTCCGGTGGGAGAACGTGACGGGAAACGTTCAATAGCTGAGGAATGTTTTACGGAGAACGGGAACCAGCTTTCTGTTGCCTACCGCCTGTGCCTAGTCCTTGTATGGGGTCTGAGCGTGCTGTCTCCTGCTGTAAAAGCAGAACCCCTGTTGCAACAGGTTTAACTTCCCCTTGGATCTTCTCCTCCAGCCTTTGAGGCAGGCAGCAGAAAGTGCCTTTCGAGGGGCACTTCAAAATTCGGAGCCTGGTGCGGGCATGCTAACAGAGAAAGCCTAGGGCCAGCCCTGCGGGAACATGTGGTTTCGTCATCAAGACGTCTCCATTAATTGCTACCAAAGCCAGAGGTTTTCCGTGTGTTTACCTTTGATGAGTTATGTTCAGCGAAAAATTCTAAGTGTAGCCAACGTAACTTAATTCGCAGTGACACCCAGGGAGCTGTGGAGAGGTGCCAGAGGTGTGATAGAGAGCATTTTAGTTTCATGTGGCTTCCTGAAGCTCCCCAGAGCACACTGAAAAGAGTCCTGCCATTTTTTTTTATTTTTTTTTTAGGCAAAAAATATTCCCTTTCCAGCTGTGAAAGCAACTGCATAGGCCAGAACAGAAGGTGTTCGTGGTAAAACGACACATAGGCTTAGCCAGACTATTTTGATCTTTTTTTTTTTTTCCCTTCCTGAATTCTCCAGGGAGGAGAGGAGCCGGCATCAGATGGCAGGAGAAAGACCCAGGGCTCCTACTGTCCTGCTGGACTTCTTCTGACACGCTCCCCTACCCTGAGGGCTTGATTCTGGGCGATGCTGGGTGCTGCAGCCCCTGTGCCTCCTTTCCCTGGCTTCACCCTTCGGCAAGGTCTGTCGGCGTGAGCATCACCTACAGCCAAGGGTGGCCCGGAGCCCTGTGAGTCTGGTAACACCGGACACGAAAAAGCCGCTTTCAAAATGGCATCTGGCAACCCCTTCTCTTCCCCTCTGCCCCTGCCTCAGAAACGGAGAACAGACACCGCTGCGGGTGTTTTCCCTGGGTCGCTTTGACATCTTTGAAGCGGCAGCCTCAGAGAGATGTCTTTTCTGTGAAGAAACACCTCCTTTTCCGCTTGCTCCTTGACATTTCTGTGGATGAACTCAGAAGTTTACTTTAATCAAGTAATGCAGATGTCAGGTACGGGCTGCTCACCCTGGAGCTCGCTACAGCGTATGAGAGATTTCTTGAGACCTAAACCCGGCACTGACTTTCCCAACGCTGTTTCTGCCTCAAGCCCCACATTCGCTTGCGCTCGTGTTTCTGGCCAGCCGTGATGCTGCCTGCTAAGCACCTCCTGGCCGAGACCTCACGTTTTCTCTGGTGGGTGGCTCTGCCGCCGTCTTGCTGGGTAGACTTCTTGTGTCCTGCCGACGAAGAGTTTGCCTGAGACTCTCACGAAAGCCAAGGCAGATCCCTGGCAGAGTAATGGGATCTGCGGGATCCCCATGGTGGGACTTGTCTGTAGCTGAGTGAGATGAAACTGGAAGGGGAACTTGCTGTGTTTCCATTGACCTACCGGTAAGACGGTTGCCAGCTGCGGCCTTCCTGCTGTAAGAGGTTCCTGAAGGACTTTTCCTGGGGGAAAGCCTTAATGCATCTCCATGTGCATGGCAGCTGTTCTCCTCTAGGCAATCGGAGTGTTCCTGAGCTAATTTTCTATCGTGTCCACATTCCACCCAACCTCTCTCCCCTCTGGCACATACTGCTCCCGACACATCCCCGTTCCCAAAGGACGGCCTGCCGAACACCAGCCCGCTTTACCGCTCATCCAGGTTGTCCTCGGCTCTGGAGGGTGCTTGTCCTGTTGCGCACTAGGTCTCCCAACTCGGGATCCGTGTTCTCCTCCGGTTCTTTCCTCAGAAGTCAAAACCCCGCTCCTGCTTCTGTCTGATCTCCGAATACCTAAGCATGTTCATTACTAAAAGTAAGCCACGTTCGCAAGAAAAAAAGGCGTATAAAAGCTTTATGTTCTCACGGTCTTGATTCTTCCGCAGTAAACTGTCTCGTACCATCAATCACATCCCTGTAGAGAGTGCAAAACAATGCCCAGTGCTGTCTCTTGTGTTTGCTTTGTGAAGATGCTAATGACTGTGGGACCAAAATGAAGTGGGTCTTCCCTGAGGAGATAATACCAGTTTGTTCTGAGAGGCAGGTCATAACAGATGGGATGTATGTGCACTTACTTTCTTTTGTGTGCTTCTCATTTCTTCTTTCCTGTTTTCTTACAGAAGCGAAGTTAAGAGTCACTCACACCAATTGATTGTTGTTGGCAAGACAAATATTCTCTGTTTTGAGGGTTTCATAAGAAAAGAAATGGGAATCGCACTCTTTCCTTCCTCTCTGTAGCTCACATCACAGCCTCTCGAGAAGTGGTGGCTGTCTCCCAGGTGATGCTCATGCTTAATCTTAACAATAGCAATTTGTGATCGATAAATTAGAAGTCGAGTGATTCGGCACCATAAAAAAAGCTTGGAGCTCATTGGGATTCTTGTTTCGTTTCCTTTGTTGGCTTATATAGTAGTTGGACAAACAACGTTTCCTGGTTCTGATTCTGTATTAGATTCTGTGGCTCTGTATTTCACAGCTACCATAAAAGCAGGTACAGCAGTGATGGGAGCCGTGTAAGTACCTAGATAGATGATAAAAATATTGTCACTGAGGCCTTCAGGGAGTGCTTTGTGAGAGAACACACTTAATCTAAAGGAGAAGGGATTGTTAACTTTTATTACATAGCATATGCAATACTAGAATTTATTAGTCTATTGTTCAATACGGTAACTGATATGCTGTTTAAGTGGGGTTTTTAAAATCTGTGAGATAAAAGAAGTTCCCAAGCTTCCTGCCTCAGTTTTCCCGTTTGCAATATGTGAATGCTGGTGATACTAAGTGAAAGTGCAGTAAATTAAACACCAGTGTACATACGTAGCACACGGGTGGAGCATGATTCACGTGTGTCCTTGAAAGGGTTTGGTTTTTCCCTGGGTCAATAAAGGATTGATTTCTAGTTTAGCTACGGCAACGTAACCGCGTACAGTGGACACCATTTACAACACTCGACGCTTGCTGCATTTGAGAGCGTGCAGGCGAGCTGCTCAGGGTTGTAGGCACTGTGGCACTCTTCAAGCTGTCTGCAACAAACAGTTAATAAAACACTGTTGTGCGGATGTCCAGCGCTGTCCCCAACAAAATAACCCGCGTGAAGGATTAACGCAATCTTTTTTTGGGTTTACACAGGCCCTCAGGCGGGCTAGACCTCGTGCACTGCCAGGTGTTGTCGCTGCTGCGTGTACAGTGCAATGACGAGGGGCAACAAATAGAAAGGAAAGATAAAGAAAAGAAACATAAAGGAAAGAAGGTGGTGCTACCACGAAGACAATTCAGCAATGCAGTCTCAGAGAGCTGTGCGTTCCTTATTTGCCATATATAATAGTAATTAGTAGAAAGTATTGCCAACCTTTTTTTTTCATGTATGTCATCCAGCACATTTTTGTATTTTTGCATTTACATTCCGTTTCTTTTTCAAACTGAGTATGAATTGGCAGGTTTAGCCCATAGCTGCTTTCAGCACGCTGGGAGGGGAGAGTGCCATTTCTTTACCTTTCTGCCATTTGAGGGAAAAGCAGTCATTCTTTATACAAAATCTACATCAGTGGCAGTTTTTAAAGACTTCCCTGCTTGCTGTTCGAATTTAGTTTTAAAAATTTTGAAGTGCCAGCTTTTTCTGCATAAAAGCTGCTTATCCCTCAATTGCAAGAACTTCAAACAGTTTGCTGACAGCATCTAGACAGCCCCAACTGAAATAACGTGAGATGGTTATAGCTTCTCTTGGCAAGTGGGGGAGATTAAGAGCAAAATCCTACGGTGATGAAGATCGTTACGCTGAAGTCTCTCTCCGCTGTCGATCTCCACACATCTTCAGGCACGATCGCCACTTTCCACGTTTCCCTGCCTCGCGGTGAGCGTACGTTGCCGCTGTGCAGATCCATTTGCAGGAGCAGCCTGTCCCTCTCTGCTCTCCTGACGTTGGACCTCGGCTCTGCCAAGAGCCAGCGTGTGCTCCGCAGCGGTGCTTGCACGGGGCTGGTGGGTGTCTCACGCCGCTTCACGCTAGATTGCAAAGCCAAAGCGGCTACTTCACCCGTTTCAGTGTCTGACATCAATTCATCCCCGCTCCGTGCCTCCAGAGTAGTAGAGGAGCACAGCGCATTTATGCTTTGTTAGGTCTGCATGACAGGTGGTGAGATGCATTTCAGTTATTTTCACCTGGATATGCGCAGCATAGAGGGACAGCGTATCGATTTTTCTGTTTATTTTCCCATCTCTGAATGAACAAATATTTTTCTCTCAGCAGCTGCAGGCTCACCGATATTTGTTCTTTCAGTTGACTCTCCCCTCCAGCTTCCACTTACCTGTTGCACACCTTGGAGATCTACCTTTACACGGTACTCAGAGACATAAAATTAAGAAATACGTTGCTACCAGCCCTCTGTTTGCTGGGGTCTGAAAGGGGAAAGCTACTACAGGAATAGGGGCCCACAGCGGCGAGGAAGCTGACCCCTGTGACCGCAGCATGGACAAAATGCCCGAGTACCTTTGGGAATATGAACCTGGTGTCTGTGTAAATGGTCTGCCGCAATACCAGTACCAGGGTCTATGGCATCTCTGCCTGTCCATCCGTGCCCAGTTTCTACTGGAATAAGCAGAGGCTGCACAGGTCAGTGGATCTGGGCAAGGAATTTTTCACTGAGGGCTTTTGGAGGCAGCTTTTGGATGCTGAGCTCCACATATTAGAAGAGAACGGGGCCTGAACTGACATAACACAATTTCAAGCAGCAGGGGCTGTGATCCTTCTGCGTCTTACCATCCTTTCGGCGGCTCAACTCCGCACGCGCAGGCAGTGGGTATCAAACAAGCGTTGCGGGCTCATGGCGAGCTGTCTCCTTTTCGACATAGTGCAAGCACTGTATGTCTAAGGAAATAGAAACTCCTTTCCAGTAACTGTCTCAGTCTAAAAATGCTGTTTGTACAGATCCCCATTTTAGGAACCATATTTTCACCTGGCTCGCAGGGAAGGCTGCTCTACCACTGCAGGTGGAATCAAGACAGGCAGCTTCACAAACATCACGAAATTTTACTTAGCAGGCAGACCAAGGCTATCACTGAACGCAGAAAATATTTTTCTGAAAGGAGTAAAAACGTATCTTCTGGTTTTTGTGCTCAAGATGATAGTCTAGGCTAAGACTAGCTAATGACTCCTGCAGCCTTGCTGCAAGTTGTTGCTTTAAACCTGGAGGAAACGAGCACCTGCAGCCTTTTGGGGCTTATTTGTAACAGCTGCTGTTTACTGGGGCTCTTGCTCTTCCAACTTGCAAGTGCTCCTTTCCTTTTCCCCCTCATGAGGTGAGTTTGAACTCCTTTCTTCCTCTCTTTTTATGCCCTCTGCAATTTAAAAGAATTGGTCATGAGAAAAGTTGGGTGGAAGACTCCAGCAACTTTCTTCCCAGCGCCTCTTTGTGTGGCAGCATCCTGGGAAACCTTTGTGAAGCCCTTTAGCCCTGTCAGGAGGTAAAGATTTGTAAAGCACCAAATCCTACCGTGCTCCTCTGCTTTATCTCCCTCCGCCCTACGCCTGCCACGGGGCCATTGGTACGAAGGTTGGCCCGCGAGCAAAACCTCCTTCCCCTTCCCAGCTCTTTGCCGGCAGCCCCCCGCGCAGACATCCCCGGGCACGGCTGTGCCAGTGCCACCGCAGGGGAAATCTCTGCGCTGGCAGAAGATGCTTCAGCAGCGGCTTTCCTTGCCAAGCCCCTAAGCGTGCCAGTCACCGGTGGAAGCGAGGTTTTGATTTGCTTTTCCTCGCTTTCTGCCAACTCAGCGTACGAGATGGTGGTACTTTTTGTGATATTTTCGTAGTTAACAAACATTGTGTGCGTGCTGTGAGAAAAATCCTACGCTGCCGTGAGATAGCGTGTAATGTACGCCTGCCTTTACAGTACCTTTTAAATGATTTTTCTTTTTCTAAGAAGCCTGTGGGGCTGGAGCATAACAGAGGAAGACGGGACAAGCTGAGAAGAAACAACAGAGAGGAAAATCTTTGAGTTTGTGGCCATCAGAGCAAAAAGGTAGGACTGCATCTGTGCGGTTGTTAATCTTTCACCCGCTTGCACTGGCTGTAAGGTAGCTGCCGGCTCAGTTTTTGCCGCTGCCCGTATACTGTCGTTGGACCCTCGCTTTCTAAAGGTGGAAAGGGACATTAGAAAGCTCCGGATCGGGGAGATGGGAGCCAGATTAAAGCAGATTTTAGCAGGCTTGTATTCCAAATGGCTTGGCTCGAGGGTTGTACTGCTCTGCATGCGAGTTGGCCCTCACAACCCCTTTCCCCCAGCCCAAAGTGTCGCTGCCTCTTCGAGACCAGCCCAATTTCACCACCGCCTCACACACAAACACATGAAAAAGAGCGAACCCTGGGTTTATTTGCTGAAGCAGCTACCTGCTTAGTGTTTAAAACTGTGGTTTCATTTCCATAACATTATATGGCAGCATCGTAACCTTTAACAGCCCATGAATCAAAAGTTGTCAGCTTTTCCCCTTCTGCCATGAACCTTGTGATTCCTGCCGCGTGCTTTAGTTTCTTGTGGTTAGCCGAAGCTGGCTCGCAAATTTTTCCGGTTTGGAAAAGTCCATCGTTTCCTGCGCTCTTTATCAACAGAGGAATGCCAGCCAAGGCAGGCAGCCTTTCCGCACAGCTCCTCGCTCGTACGCGCCGAGGGTGCTCTCGGTAAACGGGGTCACTGCCTCTCCCTGTCTTGCAGCAGACGGCAGCGAGGCTCCGCTTTTTGCCTTTCTCCTGGCGGGAATGGGGGATTGGGAGACTAGAGGGGAAAACTGGCCGGAAAAATGTCAAAACCCAAACCGCCGAAGAGAACCCCACAACTTTTTCACCGGTTGTTGAAAAAAAAGCCTTATATGCTTATGTGGAAATTTTCCTATTATTGTTATTATTTCAGCTTGTAGTTGGCCATGGGAACGTTTCCAAAGAAACCAGTAGTCTGGGAAACCTTTTGTTTTCCAGAAAGGCTGTTGCTCAAAAGCAATTAACATAAAAACATTAAAACGGTCTAACTTCAGAGGCAGAAGAACGGAGGAAGGAAATGGGAGAGTGTGTGTGCGCGCACGCAGGAGGGAATACAGCGGTCTGGGGTATCGCCAGAGGCAGAAGGGGGAAAGCGGGGGGCTCGGGTCGGCGCGATTGCCGAGGAGGGTCGGGTTGGGGAGACCACGTCCGTGGGGGATGCGGGAGCAGGGAGGACAACTGGGGAATGCTGTCACCTTGGAGGGTAGGACGAGCCAAGGAGAGGTGGTGGGTCCAGGGCAGCGGGAGTCCCAGGAGCGACGGTGGAGATGCCCAAGCGTCTCTCCGTTCTTCAGGCCAGGGATGAAATTTGCGTTATGTGTTTTGGTGGCTCTGAGTGCCCGTCGTGATGAGGTGCAGCTTTGGTTTCGAGACCAGGCTTGTGCTCTGGGAGCCCGGGGCAATGCTCCCGAATCGTCTCGCTTCCCACCGTCAATGCCGGGCGAGGGCACCGGCAGCTGCTACGGCGTTGGCGGTTTTATTTTACATAGGTACGGTGCAAGTTTTCCCCGCCGTTTCTCCAGTGGGTTTTGAACCAGCTGGCTGATTGCAGTCTCGCTAGAGAGGGCAGAGGGTCGCTAGATATTAAGGTACTGTCTAGTTGTGTGGAAATGGAGGTCGACCAGAGGGAGTTTCCAGCCGCCCCGAGGCAGATCGCTCTGCCTTTCTCGAAAGAGCACAGCTACTTTAAAGTCTGAACTGCACCGTATGCAGCCTAAAGTAAGGCACTTTGTTTTGCAAGGGGGGTGCAACAGCTATAAATTTACAGATTATCTCTTTAGGCCTTTCGACCTTTCTATCTGTCTTTCCTCCCTGATTTTTCTCTTACCCTGCTCACGTCCACACGCATCGCCCTCAGCCGGCCAGAAATGTGGAAGAGAGCTCGGTCCTCTTGGGCGGGGGGACCTGGGGACTTGGGAGGCAGCCAGAGGTAATGTTGCAGGCAGGAGACCCATGGAAAGGAGAAGTGGCAGTGAATACTGTGAAGGCTGAGATCACAGGGAATGGGAGAGATGAACTGGAGTCACTGGGGTGGCAGGGAGGGACGCAGAAGTCGATTAAGTATCCCAAACCAGCCAGGATTCCCAAGATCAGCGACGCTTAGAAGAACCTACCCGTGTCCCAGAAGCATGTTTGAAACAGAACTCCACAAAGACCTTTGCTTAAATAAAAGCCTGAAACGCGAAAGCTTGTTCTAAACTAGGCAGTGGTCTCGCGCTCCGAAAAAGCCGAGAAACGGAGCAAGAAGCATTGCATAAAAAGACAAAAGGTGTGTGAACAGCAGGGCCGGCAGAGCTGGAAGCAGCTCCAAAAAGGCTTGGGGGAGCACAGCGTGCCAGTGGCATGGGAGGGGGGGTCTGGGACTGTTCTGCTGCTGCTGCAGAAGGAGGCTTTGCAGGTTTTTGGGGCAGTGTTTCTGTGCTGGTGTTTTCCTGCAAGCCTTCCCTTCCGTTCAAAGTGCAGCATAAACTTTTAATAGATCATCAGTAGCTGGTACCACAGGGTGTGTCCCCCCCCCCCCCAACTTCCATCCTTCTGTCTTTTTTCAAGATCAAATTTTAATTGAAACAAGATGTGGCAGACAGGATGGGTTTCTATAAATAGGTTCTAAAATGTCATCTTAAGAGGAATGTATGTGACCCAGTTCAAACACCAATATAAAGAGAAAAAGTGTTAAACACATAGCCCCATTAGGTCTCCTTGTAAATTGTTTTATTCTTTGGCAGATATTTATTTGGGCTGGTTCCAGTAAATGATAACATATTTTCTGCTTTGGTGCCCAGTAAACATGTTTTGATAATAGTTTCCATTCATATTACACTCTGTATTGTCATTGAATTTGTTGCACAGATAATGTGCAGTCTCACTAGATTCTTCTTTCACAACTTTTAAAGAGTTTAATTTATGTAATCTATTACCCGCTATGCAGAAGCGATTTTGTTTGGGTTTTTAACCAAATCCTCATTTAAAATATGTAATTTTTCATGATGCAATATTCTAGGATGACCATATGATTTATCTGAGAAACCATTTAGAACGTTGCAGAGGTTGTGATGGAGGGTTTGAAACCCACGTAGGTTGTTTAACCTTCCAGTTGCGTTTATGTAACACAGTGTTTAAGTCATCTGAGCCCCCCCCAGCAGAAGATTACCTGTATAAGTAGCAGAGGCAGCTAGGATTCAGCTTTTGTTATTCAATCTCTTTTCAACATATGAAGTGCTCTCAAACAGCTGGTTACGTAAGTCGAGGTTTGGCGAGGTTATGTTTTTCAGTACTTGACTCTGCGCTGCGTATTTTCTCATTTGTTTTTCATTTGCCTCGCTTTCCGAGGGGTTGCATGTATCATCCTTATTGCTGAAGTGCTGCAGCAGCACGTACGTTTTGAGGGAAATATACATTAGAAGTGTAAATGTGTTTTCACTATAAAAAATATAAAGCTAAGAGTGGCTAAAATAAGACCCCAATATACATTTCTTAAGCATGCTTATGCAAGTTTAAAGAAATGAAACATAGACTTTTAAACATTATCTGTACTCACTGAGCTTGACACAGTATTCCTGTAGATAGTCAGCACTCAGAGCCAACTACCATTTCAAGACCAGTAACAACAGTACTGTGTTTCTAGGGGTTATATTAAAATGAACCGCTCCTTATGTGTTCCGTGAAGTTAACGAAAACTTTACCCGCTATAGCAGTGCTCGCTGTTTATGTACATGCTGCAGAACTTTTCAAGTATTTTGAAACCTGTGAATATCTCTGTGAAAGCCAAATAGTTATATTACATCAAGGTTAAGAAACAACGCATTCACCAGTCATAAATGCAGAGGGCAGGCCTTAACATTCAAAAGTCAGGTGCTTTTTTTTCTTCTTTTTTTCTTTTTTTTTCTTTTTTTTTTTTTTTTTTTTAAGTTGACTGGGGGATTTAGTCATAACACTTATGCTAATGGAAGCTGTGCGTTTAAATATCCTAGGCAGTCTCTAGCATGAGAAGTCACAGAGCCTAGATTACAAAATGAAATATAAAGTTGCCTCAAGCCACAGACAGCAAGCAGTTTGTTTTGATAAGGTTTTGGGGGCGGGCTGACAGTTTAGTTCATTGACATTGCTATTGCTTGAATTTGGGCATTAATCTTGCTATCTAGTGGATACAGCTTAAAACGCGGTTTAAAATTTGTTAGCCTGAGTACCAGGGTGTACAAAAGCAGGACAAGGGGTTGTGGCCGTAGAGGAGAAAAAGAGAGGTCCTCTGCCTAAAAGCACGTGATATGTCTCCTCTCCCTCGAGCATTAAACACACGTTCTTCAGTAGCAAAACACCAAGGACAGAAACCCCAGGAGAAAACAGCGTGCCTGGCACAGGTCCCCTGTTTGGCTTTCTCACCAGTTTGGAGACTTCTCCCTGGGCACAACATCAAAGGCCCTCGATCGCTTCCATCTCGTCGTGGCTCTTTCTGGTGGCAAAGAGTGGGTGATGGAGGAGGACTTCTAGGGAGGTGAGGCCTGAAGTTCCCGGGAACCTAGAAGATCCACGGGCTCCTGGACCACCTTGTGCCCTTTACACACCTGGAGTGCCGTACTGAACCACGATATAAAGCAGACATGACCCATTCGTAGAACCAGTACGTATGTGAAATAATACGAGGTACATGCCATATGAAAGTAAGCATCTCTGTGAACCTTCAAGTTGGCATTCAGATTTGAAAGCGGTAAACTGAGCCAAACCGAGACCTGTCTGCACCTTTTGCAATAAAAAAATCAAAGCATACATGCGCAAGGCAGGGCTTGGAGTAGACGTGCTGAGTAAAACACGATCTAGACAGGTGTATCTGCAAGTAGAGAAAGAGCGCGGGTATTTTAAAGTCTGAACTGCACATGTACAGCCTAATAGTAGGCACTTTCTTTTGGAAGAGGGAAAATATGGCTGAATTTTCTAAATTTGCCTCTCTCCCTATATCCCCTTTCAATGCCGCCTTGATTTTTTCCAGATAGTCCTGGCCTCTGTAAGAATCTGGTTAGGGAATAGAAACTGTATTGTTTAACGTGGGCGACCAGTCACACAGCATATTTGAATCTTGAACAAAAATGCTTGGAGATAGTGGTACCGTTCAACAACCCATAGGCAAAAATTGCTTTTATTGAACCTCTTCACTACATGGTTATAAGAAAAGACTGTAAAAAAAATGTTATCCATTTGTGCTCAGAAGAAGTATCAAGTACAGCAAATTACTCTTACTGAATACTTCAGTAACTGTACTTGGCAGTGAATTTGCTTTAACTCCAAAAGAGCACTGCAGATGAAATCTTTAGCAGAGATGCGAACCAATTGCGCAATACTGGGCTTTCTGTTCCTCACGCCGTAGTCCTGCTCCCAGTCCCAGATTCACTGTGCTAACCAAGAAATATATTCTATTGAGGCAGCAGAAAATGTAAGCAGCTCCCAACTGCAGAAGCCAGCATAGCAGCTGAGCTATTTGGGATGAAAGCACCACGAGACGACTGCAGTTCCAGCAGGATTTGGCTCGGGGATCGTGTGGGAAGCCTTTCCACCGCCAGACCAGTGATGAAAAAGAGAGGGGGTGAGGAGGACGCGAGCTCCAAGTTGTGAATCACCACTCGTGTTGGCCAAGGATTCCGCAGACGAAGAGGGGAGGGAAGCGACCGCTGAAGCTGAGCTCTGCAGCCTCACCTCCCCTGCTCCCTGCTAGGAAGAACCGCGCTTTTTTGTTGCCCTCTCTGAGATACGCCTTCTCCTACGGCATTCGCCATCGTTAGTTGGAGCATCTCCCTCCCGCATCCTAATCAAACGGTGCTGTCACGGCGGAGTCAGTGTTAAGAGCGACGTGCTGGCCGAGTCGGCCAGCGGATTGCTTGCCTCGGGCCTGGCGGGTAGAGGTCTACGTCTAATTTTATTCAGGATAAAACGATTAACGGCAATGAAGCGTGTGTAGGCTGTCCAGAAAAGGAGCCCCTATCATTGAGAGAGAGAGCTTGACTCTTGGTCTTTCTTTTTCCTTCAAGTATATTTGAAATATTGACCCTTTCCCCCCCTGGAGCAAAACACTCCCAGGTAAAAGACGGCAGCAAACACATTAAAATGGCTGTTACAGCAAAAATCAACAAGAGGTGAAAAAAAACAGCGGAGGAAGAGGAGTTTAAAAATCAAAACTGCGCACATCCCGAGATGTCCCTTATCCTAGCGAGTGCATCTTTCGGCCAGCTACTTCGGAAGCGACTTCCTACGGCAGAGGACAGGTACCCGTCCAGCTCTGCGCCAAACCCAAAGGTCCTGCAACTAGACTTGGCCGGGAGTGGGATTTTGGCCAAGCCTGCGGTGGAAACGCACGTCAGCCGCAAAGGGGCTTCCGAGTCTGGGTCGTAATTTTTCCCCAAATAGGGTACAGAAGTGAGATTTTCGCAACTCTCCCTGTTGTTGGGGCCTGGGCTGATTTATCGAGAAATGCCAGGGTGCTGCGCAGGTACTTACGGAGTGAACTTTAATATAATTGAATTCCAGCCAGGGGCCTGCTTTTCATCCCGTTTCCTGGTCCCGAGGGGAAAGCAGGACCCTTGGCAGCAGGCTTGACCCCCGTGTCGCAAAAGATGGAGCCACCTGCGTCCGTGTCCCCGTGGCCCCGTCCAAATCAAACAGCTCGTTTCCTGGAGTCCCGGCCGGAGGGGAACGTCGCGGTGCGTCACGGCTTGGAGCGGAAAGCGGAGAACGCTGCGGAGAGCGCACGCTGCGACCGGCTCGGATGTAGGCATTGCTCCTAATGGCAGCAGATGGCTCGTTCCTCGACTTGACGGGAGCGGAGAGAGGCACGGAAGCGTGGGGGGGGGACGGGACACGACGACAACACAGTTTTTGTTTTGTTTTGTTTTGTTTTTTTCCCGGAAACCTATCTGTCTGGCAGATATCAAGCGCAGCATCTGTGCGTCCTGGGAAGATGTGTTACACCGCTGATTCGGCCCCTGGGCTCCCCAGCTGCTTGGCTTGGGGTGGGTTTGGCGGACAGTTCTGCGTGAGCCTGTTGCAAAAGTTTAAAAGTTATTTTCTCAGCTCTTCCCCCTTCCCCACCCCCCTGCCGAGGCACCAAACCTCTGGTTCCTTTCTCAGAAACTAACTAAAGCTTTGCTCCACTAAAACTTGGCCGCCACGGGGAAAAAAGGTACAAAAATATAACGGTTGATACAATGAAATGCATTTTCTCTATAGAAATATGTTGCGGATTGGATGGCAGTCACGCTTCTTTCCTTTTTTTATATTTCTCCTTCTTAGCAGCGCACACACATTTCTTCTGGGGGGGCTTCTTCTGGGACAGCCGGCAGCGGATGAGCTCTCTGGGACAGGAGCTGGCCTTTGCATTCCCCCTGCATGGAGAGGGAGGGAAGAGGGACGACGTGCCTTTCTACTTTAAATCAGCATAAAGGTGGTGATAGATAATGGTGAGGCACGCGGAAGAAGCGTGTAAGCCTTTTCATCCAAGATCACCGCTACGGCGTGTGCGAAATACTGGCTTTAAGGAGCTACGCTGGCTCTGGGTGCAAGGGAGAAGGTTTTGCAGTACTTCTGCCTACCCTCTCTTCACCCAGCCTGGCTCCCTGCAGGATAACTTGTTTTCAAGGTGTGTGAACAGAGATGCCACCTCCTTCCTCCACGGCTCAGTAGCTGGCTGATTGGTTTTTTTTAGCGCGAGTGTTCGGAAAAACATTCTTAAACCGTGGTGTCTCTGGAGGTTTGTGGTAAGAGAATAATGTTAATTTGCCCAGCCTAGAAGCAGAAAGATGAAAAAAGAGTAAAATACACTGTGTTCTTTGTTCCAAATACCTGGAATTAGCGTCCTTGTTGGAGACAAGTGCCGTAAATGGCTTTAATTTATTTTTTTTTTTCCCTCTTGTTTATGGAGCAATGCAGTACTGCTGCCACAGCACTGGTGCGCTGTACAGCACAATCCACCTATTTTCACTTTTTAAGGAGCAGTGACTCTAATTACTGTAGATATTGCGTTGGGTGCGCACCCATGCTTTATTGCATTGTCCGGAGGGGAGTGTGTCATATCAGCTTCTAGAAAAGTTCAGGATAGCTGCCTGGGTCATGGAAAAATAAGACTTGATTAACAGAGGGTGTAGGAAGCCAAAGTAAATACTAGAAATGTGTAAAGCAGTTAAGGTGGTGTACATTAGTACATATGCAGGGATGTGTAAATCCGAGCGCTTGACATGATTGATTTTACATCGAAAGGGAAGGCATTGTGTTACTATGTTTTTAGTTGGCGGTCGCTGCTGACGGCAGCGGAGCTGTTTCAATGTCCCACTCGACTCAACATCTCAAATACGGTGAGGAGTTGGGCCTGCATTCAGATCTTTCCTGACTCTCAAATGCGGAAGAACAAGTAACGAGAGGGGAAAAATGAAACTTTAAAAAGCGTGCCTGTCGGCAAAAAGCGCTGGCGTGCGTACGCGGTTTAAAAAAAAATCCCTCCACGTGAAAGGTAGAGGTGACGGTGGCTGGGTAACGGGGCCATCTGAAAGGCAGGAGGAGCGCTCTGCAAGCCTTTGAGTCTTGCCTCAGAGCTGCTCTTACCCCTTTTTGTGTTGGCGACACGCACAGCTGCAATAAACAGATCGCAGACAAAGCAGCAGGTGAAAAGCTGCAGTTACTTAAATCAGTTGCTGAGACACATCCAGTTAACTTGCAGAGAGCATGAATTGTCGTATTCTTACCCCGTCATTTAAAGACAAATGTTTTACAGCACAAACCCCATCATTATGTGTACATATTAAAAAAAAAAAAAAGTGCGTGTGGGGGGGGGTTGTTTGGGGTTTTTTTTACAGCGATCATAAGACTTTTAGACTTGCTAAGAGGTGGGTCCAACTTGTGGTTAAATCCTGCAGACGATAGTCTTGCTGATCTCAGGATTTTCCAAAGATTAAAATGCAGATGTCTGGATTTCTCAAAACCCCACGAAAACTTCAAAAACATTAGACCCACTTCACTCTTCCCCAGATACCCGAGATGGCCATAAACCGCTTGAGCGTCGTGGCAAGATTTCCTGTAATAGACAATCTGTTGAATAGCTCTTAGTGGCTTATTAACATTTTTAGGTTTTTTATTTTAGCAAACAAAATCAAAGTTATCCCTTAGCTTTTGCTTAACTACGATAAAAGATTTATAAGGTGTACCCCCGTGTGTATGCAGGTGCAATAGTTTTTCCAGTCGTGCTGTTTTCATAACAGAGTACCATTCAAAACGGGCATGGCGGGGGGTGGGGGTGTTCTGTATAGAGATGTATATAAAGTCTGAGCCAAGAGAAATAAAGAAACGTCCCGGTGAACCGTGGCACTCCTGTGTCGGTGATCACCGTGCCATCCCCAGCGCTGCTTCCCACGGGAGCCCGAGGCTGAGGTCGGTACCTGCCGGCTGCGCGGCCCTGGACGTGGCCTCGTCTAGATGCGAATTTGTGTTGTCTGAATCAAATGGAAGCCATTACCCAGAGATAAGCCTGAAGTTCTCACGCGCTCTAAGTTCCTGGCAAAATCTTTGCAATGCACATATTTATTTTAAGGGTTCGTACATCTATTTACACTCAGGGTTTGTAGCTAGAGCTCCAGTGTGACAAATAGCCCTAATCTAGACAAGTTGGCAGGAAAGAGACAGTATTAAGAACAGAAGTGCCCACATGCCTGCTTGAGTGAAATCTGGAAGGTCTCAGTGTGTGCGTGTGTCTTTTTCATTTACTTAAGTTGCTTCAAGTTTCTTAAGCGGTAGCTGCGAGCCTCGGGTAGCCATACAGTTCGAGAAACAGAAATACGCTCGCTGATGAAAAACGCTTTCTATATTACGATAGCTGGCTGGCTCCGTGGCAAGCCATTTTTGATTTTCTGCTGAACTCGTTCCATTTTAAGCTTTGCTTCAACGGCCCTTTTGACAGAAGGACTGCTGTAGAGGATGCTTCTGGCTTTGGCCCACCCTGGCATTTTGATTATCCTTCGCAGAAGGCTGCCTTTTTGGCACCATGGGCCGTTAGCTTTCCTCTTGTGGTTTCAGCTTTTCGTCTTGCTTTTCCACTTGGGATTTTTCTTCTTCTAGTGCTTCTTTTCTGTTGTTAGTAAGCGGCTTCTGCAGATCTGCAGGTGAATTCTACTGATTTTATAGAAACACCTTCCTTTTATTAACTTGGTCGTTTATTTTTCAGTCCTCATTTTTGAGATGAATGTCACCGGGCTCTGGTGGTTTGAGGCGTTTGAGTTGGTTTGGCTCTTGGGTTTTTTGGAGCAGGGAAGGGAAGTGGGAGGTGGAGGGAATCACATCTCCCGGGGAAGGTGCTGTTACTATTTATACCTTGGAGATTATTTCTTAGTGGCTCAGATATAATTACTACTTGATCAAACTTGTATGTGCTCTTTAGGCCAAAATAAAGCCTCTCTTTCTGTATGACCCAAAACCTAAGCCGTTACTTCAAATATTCATTTTTAGGGGGTCAGAAAACTGCATCAGCCCCCGAACCTCCTCCCACAGAGGCCACCCCCGCAGCCCCCCCTCCTACCGAAACGTTGCCACGTATCGCGATACAGAGGTGCAAAGGAGGACTTTTAAGACACCTATTAGCGCTGGATTCTGGTTATGTCTTTTGGGAACTGCTTAGAAATGTATGTTGTAGGACAGGATTTTTTAACCTTGTCCGGTGTCTTTTCCAAGTTTGGTAAAGCTGGTAGTGCTAAATAGGTCACGAAGGTTGTAGAGAAGTGGCCTGAAAGGCAGAGAAGTTTTGGGAGAACGACAAGAGGGCCCCTGTCTGCCCTTGATCTTTTTTTTTTTTTCCTCCTCTAAGTGCTCATGCTTTCACCACTTCAGATCCAGTACTGGGAGCAACAGCAGGTACTTCTGGTGACAAGAAGCGCGCGCTATGTGAGCCGGCCAGAAAATACGGGTGTTGAGTCAAAATCCACCGAGTTGGTAAGACTCATTCCCAAGTCTCCAGAGAGGAGCAGACCCCCAAAAGGGATCTGGACTGAGTTTAGACCGTCTATGCCCAAAACCCGCAGTCCTCTGTATCCTCGGCACAGCTGCTGACTGGATCGTGGATGGTTACGCAGACGTCTGAAGCTCTGCCTCCGAGCGTGCTCAGAGCCATGTCAGCCTCAACAAAGCCGAGCAGCTCAGTGCCAGCCTCCTGCCCACGTTCCGTCCTGCAGCAGCAGACGCAGCGCTCTTCCAGATCTCACTCTGCAAAAAGGCTATTGTAAAGGCTATTTTTCTGAAATACAGCCAGTACGGGGATGCTGCTGCGGTTCCTGCTCTCCTTATCCAGGCGCCCGGGGTGAAGATGCTTCCCCCCGGCTCTTTGATACAGGCTCGGTCTCCTCCTTCACCTAAACAGATTTAAATAAAGCACCTCTCCCGTCCTCTGGAGACTGTCTGAGCTATCAGGGCTGTGTAACTGTTCTGCAGTGCGTGCGATCCCATGGTTCGTAGAGTTGGAGGGATGAATCGAGAGACTGCTAAGCGCAGCGAGCAGAGCGCGTGTGCGTGAAAGGTGGAAGAGCAGGATTCCGCTGCTTTTTGCGAAAAATCATCCGTGTGGCTTATGCGTATTTTTTTATGAAAGATATAAACAGATCTTGGGGCGAGAGTCACTGCCCAAAGGCTCTGGAGAGGTCTGCGTGTCCCAGTGGCACTGTATACACGAAATGTAGGGGAAGAATGGCTTTTGCGCTCTCTGGACCAGTGTGATCCTTCAGAAGGACACCTCAAGGTCCACGGAGAATTTGGCTTCCAGTTCATTATTGGGGAAATTATAAGAACGTGGTGACAGCTGCTGAAACAAACCATTTGCACGGGGGGGGGGTTCACGGTGGGGTTCGACGTGCCGTTTCCCAAGGGTTCAGGAAACAGGGGGCCAACCCAGGGTACTGACACGGAACATCTCGTACTTCGCTAAAATGGTGGTAATAATTCTCAATTTACAAAGCTCGTGGGAAGGGCTCACATAACAGTGGGGAGGAGTTGCTGGTACTTATTTCTTAGCGCTCTGATTTTGTACAGCCTGGTACAAGACATGAAGCGTGACAAACAAATTCTTGGTTGTTAGAGGCCAAAAATATTTGGTTGATTGTGCTTCGCCATCAGCTTCAGTAACAAAAGCCCGTTTAATGTGAGGAGAACAAGGCTTGTGCCTATTAGCTGCTGTCACTGGTACACACGAGACTGATGGCAGCTATTGACTCCACATCACCCGCTATGACATACCTTCCAGAAAGGCACAATTTGAAGTAGTGAGTTATGCTCTATTTATGTTCTTTATTCCAAATATAAAACCACCGTAATGCCATATGTGTTATTTCAGAGGATTAAGAATCACCCACGGAGTGTTTTTTAAATGACCTCTCTTCAGCATCGCCTTATATTGTCAGGGCAATCCCTTCTGCGGTCCCACTTCCAGTCCTCTCACCTTAGTCTAAGCCCAGCTCTTGTTGAAATTCCTGAGATTGCCTCTTATATTAAGGTTATTATCAGAGCCCGCACTGCCTCTGCTGTCCCCCATGCAAGAACTGCTATGCAGGCACACTCTTAGAGGCTGCTGGCTTTTTCCAGTTGTTCGAAAGCGGGTGCCTGCATTTTGGTCCTGAGCTGGAGGGCACACTCCCACCATGAGATTGCCTGCACGTATTCGTCCCCCCCCGTGTTCGCCTGGCCAGCTGGTGACGGATGCAGCTGGAGACCCAGGAGAGGGGAGGCACACACTGTACAGCCAGCCCTCCGCCGTCAGTTGTATGAAATGATCCTTAATTCTGTCCCCTCTATGTCACCTTGATGCATGTGGCATGAAACTAATGACCTGACAGAGTATGTGGGCAATGTGTGTGCGTGTTCGTGGTGTCCTTTTAGAGGTATCTCCTCCTTCTAGGAGAAGAGAACCAAGAGAAGCTGTCTCGTAAATCTGCTGTCCCTCGGGATATAAACGGGATCACAGCCAAAATTCAAACATTCCCTATTACCCTTGCTTACCCAGTGCCCAACACCCACCAAGTATTGACCAAGCAGACCAGGCCTGCATCTTTGCTCATAAGGGTTTATTTAAGTAGATTTATCAGATCTATACAGAGGCACTGAATGTGCACGGATACCAATTTATTTTGATAGGATGAGGCAGGAAACATTTTCTTCCCATGCATGGGTAGGCAGCTGCCTTCAGAAATTCCAAAACCTGATGCTGAGAACTTGCTTGTGTGTGACCTGTGTTGAAACAGAAGTACGCACTCGAGGGGCACCTATTTATTCTCCTTTAACACAAACTGTGCTTTGGATTCGAGACTCGCAGAGAAAAGGGACGCTGGTCACATGTGCTGTGTGTGGTTAGCGGCTTGTAAACGATTTCTTCACTTGAGAGAAGGGAAATTTTTGCATCCCAAGTTTGGGACATTGGAGAAGACTTGAGACGGTCCATGAACCAGATGTGGTTTTCTGGGGTGCTGTGCTGGGCGAACGGGAGCCAAGTAACAGAGCCACAGCAGTCAGCATGCAAGCAGCTGACGGGAGCTCTTGCCCAGAGAAGAACACTCTGGCAAACGGTAACCACAGCCAGTCCCCAAACCAACTTACTGTCTAGTCCGCTAGTACTACGGATTTTGTGTAGAGATTATTGATTTTAGGCTATGGCGTCAGAGAAAGCGATGTTCTGTACTTAACACGTGTGATCTCCTAGGTCATAACTGTGTGCAATTACACAAGCACTACTTACCAGCAGTTTAAACAGTGTTTGTTAGTCGTTGTTATTACCTCTCCCAAGAGATTACTGCTATTGCTCTCTGTAGGTTGTGATATACACCAGTGTAACCATCTGAAAAGATGGGATTTGTTAAGCTTCTCAGATAATACGAAACCAAGTCAAGCAATACTTCGAGATACCAAATGGACTTAAACAACATGTTTTTCTTACCTGAAGATGTATTATTTTATTGTGTCCCACCCATCCACTCTCCAACAGGCAAAGTGGTTTTTCACTGGGGACGTATACAAAACCAAGAAAAATATGAAGGGATTTCTGTGAGTTCTAATATTAGTGGTATCATCATCTTAGTGTGACTTAAGTGTTCAGTAACAATACAGATACCGCTTGACCCCTCTTGTTTAAAAGAGCACCAAGTCAGGTTGTTTTTCCCAGAACCTGACATCAGGTCTGTGGAATTCTTCTTCCCTGTAGCGATTCAGAAGGAAAAACTATGTGCTATTTTGTCTCGAGTATGTAAAGCACGTACGTTGTTAGAGATTGTAAGAGGCCCAGGCCTTCCAGAGCAAGCAGATCCACCCAAAGCAAGGGATAAATACAAGCTACTGCAGTCTTAAAAACAAAACAAAACAAAAAACAACCAGAACCCCCCCCCCAAGAAGCTGGAGGTGACCCCCCCACCTCCAGCGCTTGCTGGACCAGTGTGCGAGGCAGGTCGCTGCACGGGAAAACAGGAGCTCGGCCTCTGGTGCGCATCCTCGTTCTTTCTGAAGGATAGGACAAATGAGGCAAGGAAAATACGCTTTCCACCCGTCAAAAAGACCAAGGGTAAAGCTTTGCCAGTTGGACTGTACCTTGCGAGTTGCTGGACGAGCTCACTCCCCATTCACGTCAGTGGGATTTCTGTGGGAGCTTAGCAACTGGTGTGCTGTAAGCCGTTACAGGGGTGACGGAGGGGGATGACGGGGGAACATATTAATGCAAACGCATGGGAAGCTGAAGCCATCTGTGGTCTGTATTAATTAACGCATTCAGGTGATACCTCACTGATAGCAACAGTTGTACTTGAACAAATTAGTCCTCTCCCTGACTGATGGCTTTCTGCTTTACAGATGTCTGTTTGTCAAAATACATTCTCCCCAAGTCTGAAACGGTATTCGTCGCTGCTTCTTTTTTTCAAATGCCTTTCTTTTGTCCTCTTTTCAATTTAAATTCAACTAGTTTATCTAGATAACGTCCCATCAGTGCTTTTAAATACAAATGTACTTGTCAATTTTCACTTTTTCTAAAGCTGTCAGTAAAACATACTTTAAAACTACTCTGTGGCACAGATGAGCTCTTCACTTACCCGCATTTTCTCTTATATACAGCAAGGGAGGTATTGCTCAGTTCTCTCATAGAAGGAGCTGATGAGAGCAGCAGGTCCACATGCTGTTCCCAAAAAGAACCTAGCCAGACTGAACAATGTCGTACATGTTGGCCGCTAGATCTTTCCTGTCCTCAGCTTCCTGCTAAAACAAATTCGTTTTGATTGTTCCACATAGTAAACTGTTGTTGATCAGTGTAAGGCTGAATGGTGCTGGTGGCTGACTCATCACTCTTGGCTTGACTACTGCACAGCCTAATGAGTAGAAGTGAGGTACTACCGACTAAGGAAAAAGGGCCAGCAGCTAACAAAGGAAGAAACAAGGAAGGAAAGAAAAGGGAACCTAGCAGCCATCATATGGATAGAGAGCATTGAGAGAAGGGTCACTAACATTTTTGCCAAATCTAAGCTGGACTTACTTTTCTGATGCCGGTTTATTCAGTAAGACACTTAGGTTTTGAAAACAGAATGCATAAACGCTGCGCAGGAGAAATGAGCTGAGAAGCAACACCTTAATACACAGCGCAGGAGTGCGTGGAGCACTTCTGATGGTGAGGGAGCCTGGGTTCCTAAACAGTCATTCCCAAAGAACGTCAGAAATATTTGTGGGAGAGAACAAGCTGGTGAAATACAATTTTCTGAGCTGCTGTCTGCTTATTTAAAGCATAAATGGTCTTACAGCAGTTCTATGTGTTTTCTTTTCACATCAATGTTAAGCTGATCTTATAAACACATCTTCAGTACATAAAGTAAGTTAAAAACATCCATTCTAAAACTTGGATGCAAAGAGAATGCGGCTTGGATGCTTACTGGCATGAAGAGAGATATCCTGTCTTATTCTTTTTTGTTCTGTGATACAGTTGTAGCATTATCTGGTATCCAGGGCTTTGAAGGATCTATTGTAAGCATGTCAAAGACTTTTTAAATTACTTTGGTTTTGTAAATATTAGATCACAAAAACTGAGGAATGAGTCCCACAGACTTTCATTAAACAATGTGAACCATTACCGTTTTTCCTGTTTTGGAGTTGAAATTAAATGAGCATTAGTAACACTCTGTATATTTATTCCTTCAATGAGGAAAAAAAAAAAAAATCTGGTCTAATAATTACCACGTCTATAGAAATGTGCATTCGAGGTGCAGCTTAGACACTAACTAATCACCCTTGTGTGCTGCTTGTGCAGTCAGAGAGAAGAGGTGCCTTGCACAAGATCCCAGTGTCCACGATGGAGCTTGGGTGAGACAGGACTGCCGTCCCGTGATCCGTGTCTCACCTCCTTAGTGAGTCCTGGGCAGTCCAGGACTAAAAAGCTATGGGACAAGTCTTCCAGTTGGCAGTTTTGCCCACGGGAAGAGAGCATTCCCACAGCAAGTGGTAAGTCGCCTAGCCACCTTTCTGGCTAACACCCACCGGTTCAGAGAGATAAGGAGAGAAGTGCCACAGCTACAATGGCTGTGCCTGAACTTGGAGTCCAGATTAAAACCTGACAAGAGTCTAAGGCTGCGATAAACATGCAGAAGTGGGAAGACCACAAATCAGCAGCGTGTCAGAAGGAAGAGGACAAAAAGAAAGAATAGGCAGAAAACCCCCTGCCCCCTTGCCCCTAGACTTAAATTTCAGGAAATCGTGGTCATTCTGACCATTGGCATGTACTCGTCAGCACCCCCCCCCGCAGCAAGAGTCCAAACTCTCCTTCTGTCTCCTTCCTCTAAAGGGTGACAACGTTCAGTTGCTATGGGTTATTCTTCTGGTACCTCATGGTGCAAAGCTCAGTGTCCTGACACAGGAGGCCTCACCTTGCTGAAGTGACACCATCTGGGTGTCAGAACGCCACTGGACAGTGGAATTCCTGCTTTTTTTAGCATCGTTTATAAAACATCTAGGAAATTACTACTTTTTTGTACTAATTGGTACTAATATTGTACTAACTAGGAAAGGTAGAAGAATAGTCAGGTTGTGAAATGAAACACTCAAAAACTACCAAGTGTCACGATTAAGAGTTACCTGGTGATTTGATTGGATCCTGGTATGTATATTCATTGGGATATTTTAAAAACAAGTTTGAGTCCAACTTTATTTATGCTGACAGTTCTTCGTTGCAAATATTTGTGTGAAGCTGTTGCAAATATTTGTGTGAAGCTGTTCATTTCCACAGTGCTCAGTACCATAAAGAGTCATCACAACAGCAGCACTTGCTAGGTATTTTAGCTTCATTTTATAGATGGGACAAACTTCTTCATAGCCAAGTGGCAAGCACATCTGGCAAGGCAGGTTTAGAAGCTGGGATATCTTGGTACCTTTTCCTTAATTCAAATGACTGTTTCTGCTGAGCCAGAGCAGTACATAAAATATACAGGGTGGAGATGAAATCCTGTCTCTAGAGAAATTAATATAACTCAGACATTATGGTACAGATACATATCCTTAAGGTCTAAGTTATTCTGTTCACCAAATCAAATTGCTTACAAATTGGCAAACTAACAAATATCAGCATTTATCAAAATTAAATCCGTATGTTCTTCAAATCCATGTATCATCAACTACTTCCAGATGTAAAAACCCATGGATAGTCTTAAGGAACCTCAGTCCCGCAGTCAGTTTCCATCATGATTCTCAAAATTAGCACTGTTCACAAGCGGTGTACAACAATATTTGGTCTCTTCAAGAAACAATACTTGTTGCTTTCCTTAGAGCTAGGTATCCTGTAACCACATCTGAAGGGAGCATCCGAATATAGGCAAATTCTTCAATAGTACTAAATCTTAGCTTGCTCTGAGGATCTGTGTAATTTGCCTGAAAAAGAAACAATGGCAGAGACACTATTCACATAAAATCTCGAAAGAGAATGTTAAAAAAAGCGTCTAATTACAAGACCACAAAATAGTGAGATTCTTTTCCCAGCAACAGCACTGCTGTGCTACCATGTGACCAAAAGTTTATACTTTTTTCCTTCTCCTTGAGTCAGAACTTATGAGAAGTTAACAGACCCCTATAAAATCACATTAGAAATGCATTAAACATAACAGAGGGCTGAAATAGTTTCGTACAAAACACAGTGCAAAAGAAATTCCTCAACACTCTAAACTCACCCTAGCAACTCTGTGCCTTGTGCAGTCTCTCTCAAGGCAGCTCTCCAAAGAGTCAGGCTGCTGCCAATAAATTACCCACAAAGAGGCTGAATTATGGGTGCTCTGATAGCTTTGGACTGATTTTTCTCTTCCTGCATACAACTTAGCTTTTAATTTACTTTAAAGTGGTTGTTAAAGCAAGGGAGTCTCAGCTTATGGTTCTGTGACTGAACTGATAAGAAATTCGAACTCGGCGTTGTGCTCTGCTACAGATGCCTGCTTTCGGGATAGCAGCCTGGCCAGCTAACCCTGGGCTACGCTTGTATCCTCTGCTATATTTGGACCCTGGGTGCCTGGGAGCGGTGCCAGTTTCCTTCCATCCTCTCCCCTTCCCTGTTGCTACAGAAACCTTGAGCTCAGATGAGCTCGGGGGATCGCCTCTCCACCTTCAGCCTCCAGGACAGTCAGTGCCTGTTCAGCGCTGAACTACCAACTGCCTGCCAAGGCTCTGAAAGCGTCTTCTCTACCTTTCTTTAACAGGAGATGGTGGCAGGCTGCGAGGCACAGGCAGCTGAGGTCCCTTAAGACATTGCTGCTAAAAAAGGAAAGGCCAGGAAGAGCTGGAGCATTCCCCCCATCCACACTGTCAAAGCGCAGAGCCCTCTACCATTTTTGTGTTGGGAAGGATCTGTTGGCCATGGTAACAATGCAGTTAATCGTCTGGCCTGATAAGACTTAGCAGAAAATTAAGTGTTATCTGTAGCTTGTTTCTTTACAAAGAAATGCCACGAGGTTAATTAAATGTAGTCAGCTAACAGTCAAGCCATCAATTCATTTTCAAACAAATGGCAAAGTTATGACGTTAGGTGTAAATTTATCCGTGGCAGTAACTTTGCGGTTAGAGCAGGTATGCATTTATTTTTATTTCACACTTTAAATCTGGCCTCATGTAAGAAAAAGCTAACCAAGTAGACTGCTTTCCAAATACGCATGATTCTGTAATAAACTAGCCAAGCAATATCTGCAATTTGTATTGCGCACCAACCCAGGTTGAAAATGTTATGGCAGTTCTTCACCCTTCTGATACTCCGTATTGGGCTGTACTCTTTGCACACACTAATGTATGGTAACTAGTCATTTATGCCATGACTTCAGTCTGAAAACAAACTTAACCACTACTTCAGCAATAATTTAAACAGATTAGAAAAGTGAAGTCAGGTGATTTTGCAAAGGAAAAGTTCTGTCATGTTTAGAAACTAAACCAAAGGCCACGGATACATGCTCTTCAAATACAATAAATTAGCTACCTCAATCTGTTTTTATAAAACTACTATAGTAGCAAGGCTGATCCATTTTCAGAAAAGGAAGAGAAATAAAAACATTTGAAGGTTTGGGGGTTTTTTTAATCTGCTTTACAATAAATTACTCTGTTTTGCATGTTAAAATATCTAAATACTTATCTTGCAAGTTTGGAAATAATAGTTTCATTTTGCAGTGTCAGTATAGTAGATAATACCTTTTGAATTCTAGGCTGCCTTACAAATATAAATAGGCTGCTCTGCTTAGACCATTGGTAAATTTAATTCCATTTGTGTGAAAAAGAACAGGATCAGTAGAATTTAATTGTGGCTTTTAATATAATTGCAGGTATACTGATGAGAGTAGTTTAATGTACTTCTCTCTTTTTGTACCTGCTAGACCATTTAATTCGTCCCTAAATGGGTAATGCTAAGGATTTTATTTTACTTTTTTTTTTTTTTCCCCCCATGGGGAATCCAGTATTCCCATAGAAAATATACTCTTACACAAATGCTTTCAGATTTTACACAGAAAATACAGGGACATTTTTCTTATACTAGATTTCTAAAATTTTCTATTACCCCACATACCTTCCTACTAGAAAATGATCTTGAAAACATATTTAGTGCTTCTTATGAAACATTTCTAGCTTAGCAATTTAAAGGACACACTGTCTCAGTTACCTTAATAAAAAAGATTTTTTTAAACATGGTATTTTTATCATAGTCTGGAGAAACCTTCCAGGCCAGGTAAAATAGGAAACCTGACTCACGATGCAATTAGAGGATGGAAAATTAAGAAAAAGAAAAAAAGTAGAAAGAGACAAAAAGGAAACGAAAGCAGCACTGAATGGATTCGTACAGAAAGGAGAGTATTTATACTGAGCTAGAATAGTTAAAGTACATAAATCACTGATGGAAAGGAGGAGCTGGTAAAGAAAAACTGAGGAACCGAGAGGAAGACTCTTACTTGCTATGGCTAAACTGACCCTTAGCTGGTAGGGACACGGTCTTCACTCACGTCTATAACCTGCATCATCGTCTCGCTACAGGTGCAACAACTGACCAGTTTTGAAATGCATCAGAGGCCAGTGCTGGAAAGCATTATTTGCTTCCTTGGAGACGGGGCAGTGAAAGGGACTTACGCCCTTATGCCTTCTGCCCCACATAAGCCCCTCACAGGTCAGAGATGTGGCAGCAATGCTAATAACACCTGGTGTGAATGCTACTAATACTTGCAAAGTAACTCTAAGGGGAGAGGAAAGGAAACGGATGAACACCATTAAGCGAGCCAGTAGGGAATTTTTGCTATTTTGGTGAAACCTACGCATTATTATATCACGTGTCCACCTATCCCCCCTCCCTCCATCCACTGCTGCTTTATATAGACTAGAGGCACTTATGCGAAGTTCCTTATTCGACGGGCCCCTGCTCCTTGTCTGAAAACAAGCTGCTATTATATCGAGTACAAGACTGTAAGTCTGCCTGGCTGGAGGGAATTATTTTCCCTGGGTTTGTGAGCAGTCTCTTCCATTTGCTGTCTGCCAGTTCATCTGCGAGGGAGATGTTGCTTTCCCATTCCCTCTTGAACACCAAGGGTTACCAGCCTCGATCCGAGCAACCCACTCCATTTCCAAATCATGCTCAAAGGCACAGGCTGGAAACATGCCACCTCCTAGGTGCCTTATTTAAACGTGTTACTTCTTAAAAAATAAAAAAGTCAACGAAAACATACGCTACCAAATCAAGAACTCAGACGTTAGGATGTGCAGGATTACAGTTGGCGCTACAGCTATTCTTTGATGCCTTGCACTGTGTATCCGCTATAAGGCAGTCCT
This sequence comes from Aquila chrysaetos chrysaetos, assembly GCF_900496995.4. Lineage (NCBI taxonomy): Eukaryota > Metazoa > Chordata > Aves > Accipitriformes > Accipitridae > Aquila > Aquila chrysaetos. The sequence goes on from NC_044007.1 coordinate 72,922,423, forward strand.
TAATTAAGTGCTCACCCATTTTTTTTTCCCAATGGGGACTTTCACCTAATTCAGTGTACAGAATCCAAGGTGCTGTGTTAACCTGCATCAAGATAACAAATGTGTATATTTACAGGCATCTCTGTGAGGTGATACCGAGTCTGTGAGGTGGGCTAGTGTCCTATCGATGAGAAACAGGTTAAACTGGGGGAAGGGACCCAGAAATTCTGTCTAAGGCTGTTTGATGTTACAAAGTTTTCATTATTGTAGTTATTTAGTGTAACCATTACTTAACCCTTTTTATTAATCCGAAATACAACATTCCCATTCATTTCAACTGTAATAAATGCATAGGCTTCTGCAAAATAAATCACGGGTGAAAAGATATGCTGTTACTAACACCTGTTTTGTTTTAAGTAAAATTATTCATGTCACATAAGAACAGTGTCAGCAGCAGATACAAAGGTTTTGTTGGGCAGAATTCAATGACTTTACTCCTGGTTTGTGCCTACAGAATCTTTGGGGAATTCAGGTGCCAAATTGTAACTACCGAGACTTTTTGGAGCATGTGCAAACTGTATCTAAGTCAAATGTGGGAGGTTTTTTTCCCTTTTCTTTTTCTTTTTTCTTTAACAAAACCATGTAAAAGAGCCCATCTGTGACACACAGGCTATACATCTGCCAAACTCCAAGTTCCAGCTCTGAAGCATGGGGGTATTTGAAATTCTCAAAAGTCCATGCCAAGTGTCTGTCTCAGGCTGATTTGTTGGAGGGAAAGTTTGAGAGCAATGATAACAAGTTGGGTTTTTTAACCTGGGCCAATCAATATAATTTTGCCTAATCTCATTCTCGGAAATTGCTGAGCCATCTTTTTAAAAATTTCTCTAAAAGATATAATGAAATAAATCAGCCTCAGGCAAACACTCAGCATGGAAAGTTTCAGTCTGTGTGGTTAAAGCTTGGCAAAGTTAGCAGTCATGGAGACTGTGGGCTACCAGCTCCCGCTGTAACAATCTAAAGAATCAGAAATGATGGGGACCAATGCCGACTCCACAGCTGGGAAAGTGGTGTGACAGGAGCCACCTGGCAGAACCAGGTATTTAATCTGTCCTGACATGTATTAACAACCTAAGGATTTTGTGGGGTAGCGACAGTATTTGGGGTTTGGCCCTAAATCACTGGACAACTATTAAGCACAAGGCTGAATAGGAACCTCAGCAAGTACATCTTTTACAAAGCACGCACCAGCTTTATTTCATTGTGGAAAGTGAGATGCCAATTCTGAAGAGGAAAAATAAAATACTTACCGGAAGTCCTGAAATGTCTGAATATTTCTTGGCAGGCTTAAAAGAAGGAGGAGCATCAATACTAAAATCTAGAGATAAACAAAGGGATAAATTCAGTGTGCTATACACCCAAAATGTAAATAGGTAACAATACTTCTTTAAAGCACTGCCTTGAGTTTCTGAGGTCTCTATTAACTAGCAACACTAATGCAAAGAAATAAGAAGCAGAATTACCTCTGAAAACATTTAGCCTGTTAGCACTGTAAACAACAGCCTGATTCTGCTCACCTCTCTCATACGAGTTCAGTAAGCAGAACTGCCCTCCCCAAAAGGAAAAATGTTAGAGCTATTTGAAATGTGTTGATTTCTTCCAAGTCTTAATGAATTCCCTTGCAGTCAGTTATTTGCAAAGAATAGCCGTTATCATACGCATGCTGTATGTTAAGACCACAAAACGTTGCTCAAGATTGCAGCTCTGAAATACTGTAATCCAGAAAAGCAAAGTAATCTTTTAAATCAGCTAAATCTTTAAGCATGTACCACTTTAAGCCCAGTCAATGACCTAGAAAATTGTCTGAATGTTTAAATTAAATGACGGAAATTGCTGTTCTTTGGTGCCCTTTGGATAGCAACTCTGATTCATAAACATTTTTAAGATATGGTTGGTATGTTTAAGTAGTTAAATCCCCAATTTTGGATGTTTACAAAAATATCTTGTACCTGACTCATTTCTTTCCTCCTTCCTGATCTCCCTTGCACCTCATTCAGATGCTATGATCAATTCAAATGCTCCATCCATATCAAATTTCTAACCCACCACCTCTTAATTCAAAAGACCCTAATGCCACAGACAGCTGGTTTTAAATATGCAACTGAATTTCTTTTCCCACCTTCTTAAAATAATCCTGTAAATTTACGGTTGCAAACAGAACGTAATAGAAATAGCAACATCAGCAGATTGTCAGTTACAATAGCCAGGAACACACAGTAGTCTGCATTTTTCTCTAACAGTTGCGTCTAAAACACTTCAAAAAATGGCAAGCTATTTTTGGATAAAGCACCAAGTCTGACAAAAAGTATATGCATATGCTCAATTCTGCAATGCCTCCACTTGCTTAAGTAAAATCTGAGGATCACATTCTGCCTCCAGCTACGCTCAATAGTATCCTACTTTACGAGTAGACTTGAAGTCTATCTAGATTAAGACCACGGCTGTAACTCTGCTCTTGTAGATGTACACCACTAGGACTGCTAATCAGGACTGCTAATAGTGAGTGTAGTTTCAGCTGTGCTGATCTAAATAGAGGATGTAGGATTTAAGTCTCCCAAGAATCTAGGATAAGGAGCTGGATAGGAAGCTTGGGCTGAGGTCTAAGCTACTGCAGGTATGTGGCTTAGCAGAATCTATCTGAAAATAGTTCAAATGTAGCTAATCAAGCAGCAGCCACCCGTCAGAAGACATTTGGGCTGTATGCGGAGGAGAAGGCTCCTCAGCAGTGCAGAGGTGACAAAAACCTGGTGGGAGTAAGGAGTCTCTGACCTGGTTTGGATAAATACATTTCCTTTACTAAACTCTCTCCCCAAATGTATTTGAACTTCGTCACGATACTCCAAATTATTTGCTTCCCCTTACTTTCCACTTAGGGCTGGCGAGTGTGATTGGACTAGTCTTAAATGGCCTACTGGACCCTGTTCAAGCAGGATACTGCATGCACTGATGAAATAATTTAGGTTTGTTTTAAAGAAAGTTATTTGTATGGATATTATTATTTATAAATACATGCAAAGCGTCTAAGCAGCTTACAGCTAGGATCATTTAGTTGCCATGGCAATGCCCTTTCAGAAGCAAGAATTTGTTTTAGGTTCTTCCCAAGTTCTGTTCTTCTTGCCAGCTGCTGCTCCACCAATGCCGGAGTGCTAGAATTAAAAACATGGTGTTTAGAGAAAAAAATAAAGAAAGAATACTATTTCAGAGCGTGACACTTCTATTTCATAGTCTTTCTGATACGTCTCATCTTGCCATGAACCATTCATTATCCTCACTTATTTCATCAGCAGACTAATATACTGCACGCTTTAATCTTGGCTGCAAGAAAAACAAAGCTTTTTGAACACTGTCAAAGCTACTATGTTTACGATTAACTGAAGGAAATGAAAATCTGCTTTTTACATGGAAATAGAAAATCAGTGTGGTTAGGTTTAGCCTGCGATTACAGGATTCTGTATGTATTTCCCATCGTATTAGAACTTATTACTATGAAGTTGTGTCTAAAATTGTGATTACACGGCTAAATTTTCTCTCTCCTTTATATGGCATATTACAGGTGCAGCTCTAGCTCTTCTACAAATTATCCATGACTGTAGAAAACACAACTGATCCTGCAAAATGTAATGAATGCTATGAGAAACTTTCTGGAAATTTTATTTTTCTTTCAAAGGATAGAAGACAGAAGAATAGAAAAAGAGTAATAAATAGAATGTTGGCTGCCAAGAAAATTTTGCATTTTGAAAGGTACACTAATGGAAGGCTTGCCACAGGTACTATAATGGTAGTTTCAGTTATCAAACGTGATTGCTGCAGAGTAATTTATTTATGTCCCTCCAGAGACAGAAGCTGCACAACATACAATACTACTTCTAAATGATCAAAGGACACAGATTTACAGCTTTACTTCAGAAAAGAAAATGTTCTTACAATTGGGGAGGTGTTGTTATTTCTGTTAATAATTACTACCTGCCACATCAGTCTCATCAAAACTCAGCAAAGTTCTGCAAACATACTTCTGTTGTGATTGGTTTATAAATTAGCCTGTTAAATTGCTGAGAATGATAGGAGGAAGGATTCAGTGAGAAAGCTTTTTTTCTGTAGACATAAGATATATTCAGAAAGGATGCTCATGAACTGATGATGTATTGGGTTTTGGCAATGGATATCCGATACAGAAAGTACATGCAAATGTTTGCTCTGAGGATGACGCCTTAGGAATCTAGAGATCATTGTAAAATAGAGACTGCTGGAATATGAGATGAAATTAGATGTACTACCACATTACTAATTCAAATTCATTACACGAATTTTCCCCCAAATCATTGCATAATGATATTTTTTTCAGTAATCTGGTTTCTCAAAAGCAACTATTGGGTTTATATGAACTTATGCCTCCTAGGAATGGGGCTGAGTATCACCTCACATACCTACAATCAAAAGGCAATGACTGCCAAGTGCAAATGAACCAAGCTGCCTCTGCGCTAGTGAAGTTCAGGGAAAGCTGGAGCTGGGACAGGTGGAACTATTCATTGCTTTACACAACTGTCAGAAGGTCTTCTTCCCCTTCGCCATTGCCAAGGAATGCAAATTCCTTTCAGGAAGTTTAGAAAAAGGTAATATCTTCCTTCTTCTCTGCTTTTAAGTCTATCCTCTGCAGTGAGCTAATGGTTCAAACTTGGGCATATTTATGAGAGATAGACTTATTTTCTTCCTTTTACGGCAAATTAGGCTGAAAGGATGTAAAAAGTATCCAAATTGTTACTACCAGTTCATACCGACAAAAAGCTAGTTAAAACTCAATACATTTCTTCTCAAATTAGTTACTGTATTGGGGAGGACAATTTCGTCTTTTTAGTGTAACTGCCTATTATTTCTGCAGCAGTTGCCAAAGGCCCTGTACGTTCATTACCATTTCAAGCATGCAGACATTAGTATTGCCTCTTTGGAAACGGTGATGTCCCTCTAAGAACTGAAGGATCAGCACAAGGCCTCATGGCTACTTAAATCCTATATGGAAGCTACACGGCATGCCTCTGGGCACAAGTGGAGCTTTTCCAATAAGCCCCATTTCTCAAACAGGCTGGTGGTCACTGGAGGATTAGCGTGAGCAACATATACCGTCGTTTGAATGCCCCTCTCGTGACAGAAGTCGCCTGCAAAGCAGACATAGAGCAACTCGCAAGTCAGAGATTAATTTTACGCCCCCTGCCAAACCTAAACCTACACTTAGAGAGCTGTGCGATGCCCGATTACTCAGGTTTTATGCTGTGGGATATTGTATCTTATTCATACAGAATGAAATCTGGGATGAAATCCTTCTTTCTAAGTACTGGCTTAGCACCAGCAGTCTGAGAAGTTTGCTTGTCTAGAAAGCATTTGTACAGTGTGCCAATGAGTTGGCCCTGGCACAGCAAGATAAAAAGATATTAAAACCAAACCCAGCCGTGACAACATTACTAGCTGTAGTCTTCCTTCACCTTCTCGCCCCGTATAAACCTCAGAGTATTTTAGCAGCCTGTATTTCGTCAGCTGTCAGAGTTTACGCGACTTCTGAAAGCTGGCAGGCCAGCCTTCTGGGGAGCACGGCGTGTTTGCTTCTACATCTAGCAATTACTGGAAGAACAGACACCACAGGTCTGTGAAGAGTTTCAGGGACCGGGAGAGGAGCAAAATGCCACTTGCTAATGACTCTCTGGCTGATTTCTATTTCAATTGCTTTGCAGCCTGCCTTGGCTAGGAAGTGGGAGATGGGGTTCCTACATTCACAGTGGTATTAATTGTTCCTCTCTAGCTGTAGTAGTTTGTGAGATAGCACACCATAAAACTTCTGCACTTACCTTGATCAAGCAGGTTTTCTGACTCTGTTCCAGAATTTAATATAATAGTTCTGCCTCTGGACCAGTGCCATTTTCATGCTATAATATAGTGTGCACTTTGGACCATAGTGTGGCATGGACCTGAGGTGAATTTCTTAAAAATTGTCGACCTTTTATTTGGCTGTTAAGCTGACTTTCTTAATATTTACCTTAGCAGTATGGTTAAAAAGAATCCTAGTTAATGTTTTATTTGAAGAGTTTAGAATTTCAGATTGTTAAAATAATACACTTACGATGAAGTTTGGATCTTTAAACGGTAACGGCTTGACGGTTGTTTCCGCTGATCCTGTGCTGGAGTCTGTGTTCAGAAATTTGTTTTCATTCATGGCCTCTCCACCTGCACCCTGAAGAAAAAATACAATTTTACTGCTTGTTACTCTGAGCAAGTTTAACCAGAGACAGAGCCGTCTGCCGTATTACCTACCTGTTGCCTTTTTAGCCTTCCTATCTCTTTTGAATCTTTAATGATGTTGCATGCCAGCAGTGGGGAAGCATGAAACAGAATATTTGTCAAGCAATTTACAACTGACACATAAAGGGGAGGAGGGGAATAGAGTGGCCAAAGCCTACCGAGTAAACACAGCATCAGGTTTATTTCAGTATTAATGAAAGCCATCTCTATAAAGTGCAAGACAGCATGTGAAACCCAAAACAGCAGAAATGTACATTGGATCTATTTCAGAATGTTCCATATTAGAGCATTAACAGGAATATATAAAATTTATAAAAAGGGGTGTTTTTCGAGGTTCTAAAGAAAAATTGATTAATCAGTTTATTCTCCACCCTTGGCTTCATCCATGCCTGAGTGAGGACTGAGAGAAAAAAGTATTTTATTATCTATACTATCTTTATATGCAAGCCTCACAAAATCTACATGGGTACCAGTTGGTGTTTTCTAGGCTTTTCTTTATGGTTTATTTATTTAGCAGGAAGAGCAGTTGGAGAAGGTGTGTGTGATTGGAAAGCTAAAAAAGTTGTGTGGCAGTCCAACCAATTTCTGATAGTTCTGCATGGCTGAGTTTATGTTGTTTTTTATTTTGTGAGCACCCTGTAAGTCTCCACACTACCAGAACTAGCCTATGCTACATACATAAATGTTCCTCGTGAGATCCTGATCTATACTGAAGCCAATGAGAATTTTGCCATTGAGTTTGGCAGGTCAGTCAATAGGATTTCATACCTTGATGCTTTTTTTCCTGAAGAACAAAAAGCTTGGTTAAAAGCTAAATCAATATTTACTGAATGGGTGGTTAAAATGTTTCTTTACCTTCAGACAGATAATACTTAGAACAAAAAAATAGTTTCCTGTGAAAACCTGCATGGCAAAACCTTCTGTGTTGATACAATACTCTTTTAAGTAGGAGAAAAAAGGATCATTATTATTAGTGAATTATGAGAGTACCTCTAGAACCTGAGACTATATGGCAAAGGCCATGATTCAGCATATCCTTCTCCATGTGATTACAAGGGAAGTGTTTGTATTCTTAACTACATGCATAAGTAATTACAGGATTAGGAACTAGGCAAGTTGAACTCTTCTTTGGGGAAATACATCAGTTATTCAACAGTGCCTGTTCTTAACATAGCAAAGAGAGGTCTTAAATATTCAAAGTATGGTATAAAGGAGCATTCAAGTAAAATAGGCATGTTTCTAGTGTCTTATTAAAATAAAATATATGAATATAGATGATCTATTTTCGAAACAACAGTCTGTCCTCTGCAAGCTCCTAGTAGAGGGGATACTGCCATAGTAACATCAGTGAAAGCAACATTGAATTCTGTAGCTTAAACTTAATTCTCCCCTTGCTGAGGACAGCATTAAAAGGCAGTGACTGTCAGAGAAACAGAAGAAATGCAGATGGATGTTTAGAAACATGTGCATTATGTGACAGCGAGCAGAGAAAACATCTTCAGCAATCCCGAGTAAAGTGGCTTTATACAATGATTTGCTAGGTTTCAGACTATATTCTTGCACATGCACGCTTCCAGCAGTTCGAATTTCAGCAGCAAACATTAAAGTCCATCTTGAGAAAGACAAGGCTTGACATACAAGATTATTTTTGATGAATAAATTATCTCTGATACTGCCCATTATGAGTGTAAATTCTCTAAGTGGAGGGATCAGCATTCACGGTTATTCTTCAAAGCGTTCTTGCCTTTTATTTGGTACCATTTGGTCGGTTTTAAATCTAGTCCTACAGTTTTTTATTAATTACTTTATCACTTTTGCCCCTTCAGTGATCTTCTCCTAAGTATTCTGTTGTTTATGAAACAGGTTTTGAGTAGCATTTCAACAATATCTCAAAACAGTATCTAGTATTTTGAGGCGGAGCAAATAAAAATGGTTAAACAGTAAAGGGGAAGAAGCTTCCTTATACATATACTCCTTAATTTCTGCAGCTGGGTACACTTACATATTACACTCACTCTCTTCCGTGGGTTTTTCTGTGTGGATTCAGTGCTCATCTTGCTGGCACATTGGGAAGGAAAGTAAGGAACTGTTCCTGGCGGGACAATTCCTGAGTGTAAATTCTACACATCCTTTCTTTTCCGGACCAAGCCTTAAGGGATTTCAGGTATAACCGCTGCTGAGAGTCAGGATAACTCGTGTTACAGGCCAGATGTTAATTTTGGTTGTGCCGGTATCCCTTGCACGGTGGCAGAGGCAGCAGGATCCGGAGGAGCAGCAGCTGCTGCTTTTCTGGGCCACGTGGACACCCAAGTCATCCTCCAAGTCCCGCGGAGACACAGCGCCAGCAGCAGCTTCTGGGTCTGTCAGGGACAATTTGAGAGCAGTGGTTTCCTCTCCGAGGCAAGGGGTGCAGGCTGGCGTGCAGGACTGTAAAGCAGCGTGCGTACCAGAGTGGTATGCAATTGATAGCATGATTTCAGAGACCTGTGATAAGACTGGGAAGCAAATAAGACTGAGTACTATGATCCCAGTTAAATGCCGGGAACTGAGATAAAGACATACTATAGAGGCATGCCAGTTCCCTCACTCAGCGTTGCTTGTATGAAAACTGATTTTTTTAGCAGTAGCAGTAGCACTATGGAAGAGAGATACTCAGCTAATGTGCTTTTCTTCCTGGAAAAACATTAAAGACTTGAGTAGAAGCACTGCTTCCAGGATAATGTGCTACTGCACAGAGGAGTGAACTCCAGCAAGTACAGCGCTTTGAAATGCTCTTTCCGTGCAGCCTGCAGAAGTCTCAGCTGATATCCTCTGCAGTTTTATAGCCACAAACTGAAAGTGTCTCAACAATCTACAAATCTATCCAGCCTATGTTTTAAAATGCCAGGATTTAAAGCGTAAGAAACATCATTTAATGTTTCACGTTTGTTTTTTGAGAGGTTTCTTAAAGGCGGGGGGGAGATGCCAGATGAATTTTAACCAATACAGACCTACCTTTGTACTGCAAAACCTGTGTTTCCTGAAAGTGAATAATACGGTGGTAATGCAAAATAATATTTACAGCCCGAAAGATTCCTCGGTGAACAATTCATGTACAGGAAAGGTAATCTTTTACTTTTAACATTAGTTAAACTAATCTCCCCCAAACGCGCTTGTTTGCTTGGTCGCTTACTTTGGAAGACAGTTCATTCCTCACTGTCACGCGTTGGCTCAAACGCACAGGAATGACTTCAAATCCCCTTTGTAGCCCCGCGAAGCGATGGCGGTCTCGGGAGCAGAGCGAGGCAGTGCCTGTCCCCAGGGAAGGGGTACTGCTCCGCGTGTGCTGTGACCCCCCGTGACGCGTGGGGAAACTTCACCTTCCTGCCCAAGTCACCACCAGTGCCCAGCACGTTTTTTTGCCCAGCCAGTCTCTTAGATAACTCCCTCGCCCCCAGCATCCTCGGATAATCCCAGATGCTTTGCTGTAGGGCTAGAAAGAAAGCGTAACCATGGGCTGAAACTCTCGATCAGCTTCTTTAAAGCTTCTTTCTAACCGATCTTGTAATGTAAACATCCTTTATGGGGAGCTCAGTATACGCTTCAAGGAGAGCGACAGCGAAGCAGCTTTTAATGTGCACTTTATAACTAAATTGTGCCTTTTAAATGGTGGTTTACGTAACTCGGGCGACAGGGAATTTGTGCTACAATAGTCACGACGCAGCGTATGTTTTTCTCCATAGGCTGTTGAAGATTATAACCACAAAGACTTTGGGGTGGCTTTACGTTTACAGGGTACATCTGCACTGGCAAATGAAGGTGTGATTTCAGTACAGCTGAACTCGCTTACGCTAGTTTTATCGCAAATAACAATAAAAACACTACAGTAAAGACTGCAGCTAAGCCATCAGTAACTCTGTTCATCCTTTCCCATCAGCTCTTCCTCTGGCACTTAACCTCCACAGAAGTCCATGCTGCCACCGCTTCTCTTGTTACCTCCCTCTCTTCTCCTCCTCCTCCTCCCAGTATCCAGCCACAGTACAGCAACCTCGACTGGAACTGCATGTTTTAAAAGTTGTAGACGGGGGTCAAAGGCTTCATATAGGACCACTTGTGCAATTTCATTCCCTCTATAAAGTCGTGCTTATGTGCTTTAGCTGAACTTTAACTACAACCACAGCGTGACAGGTTGGCAACCTCTATCCCCCCGGGATAGCCGGGAGCAAGAGCGAGGGGTGCTGCTGCTTTTTTGCATTTCTTTCCACGAGACCATCTATCGAGCATTCAGTGCATCCCAGCTGGGTGGGACGCTGTCCTCCCTGTTACGGACTAGGACTGGGGGACAGTCGCCAAGGGAGGAGGCTGGCTGAGGACTACACTTGGTCAGGAGACGGCACAAATTCGAGAGCGAGCGAAGACCTGCAGCAAACACTTGGGAGTCCTAAGAGGTTTGTTTGTAAGAGCAGCCAAGTCTGGGGAAGAGACCTGAGCTAAGCTTTGCTACCTTAACACTGGTTTCTTTTGAATAAAGCCAAACCCCAGGAATGAGCCTAGTTTGGACCCTACTGTATGTGCTGTCTGTACTGGGAGAAAACACACGCTGGGAGGCTGCCTATTCACATACTACCCTCAATCTTAGGTTTTGGTAGATCTATTAATTTTTTCAATATATTCTGTTCCAAATTCCCTACCGCAGATGTATTGGTTTTCACATGATTTCCAAAGATTGCTCCATCTGTCTGGTTTTATTTAGGGAGAAGACAAGCAAAACTTGTAGACTGTGGAAGCTGAATTCTTTATTTTGGCTATTTCCAGGTGGAATCAGCATTGTGGGGTTTGGGATGGGTGTCTGTGATGGGACTAAATACCAGGTGGAATTAGCTTATTATGAAAGTGCTTGTCTGAATCATCATTCCTTTTCTTTTTTTTTTTTTTTTTTTCCCCAGCAAGAATTAAAACTGCATAACAGAATAACTGATAAATGCTGAAGTATCATTTCTTACCTATTTATTCTTGGATTATATTCTATAATATTTTTTCATTATTTTAGACTAACATGATTTTACAAAGTATAAAAAATATTAAAAATTATGAAGCATAAAAGTCAAAGACATAAATTTGTGCATTTCTGGCATCCTAGCACTGCATACCATGCGTGTCATGGCTTAGAAAAAAAATGGACTGGCACATCACTGAAGGTACACTACAGTCGTCAGTGGCCATTTTTGCTAGATGTTCCAATTTTACATGGTAAAACAGAATTTAAAAATAGAAGGTAAACTGAACGGTGTGTTGGTAAAGCGAAACTAAATGCATAAATAAATTCCGTAAGAACAGGAGAGGGAGTTTCTAGTTTAAGGGAGCAAAAACAATACTGTAAACACTGATTTTTCTCAGTTTTGTTTTCTGCAAATCATTCATTTGTTAGTCTTAACACTATATTGAGTACAGCAATTGTAGATGAAGGTGATTGCATATGTAGGTTTTTGGGTTGGTTTTGCTTCTGCGTTCAGTATTTCTGATACTCTGGCTTTGTCTTACAGTGATGACTAGGGGATTGTATGTCACTACTGAAAAATAAGGAATAAGAGGGGTCTGGTTCTAAATCAAGCCCTCACACTTGGTGATAATTTTGCCCCAAGCACCCAGTTTGGCATGATGAGGAACCCACTTGTCTCCAACCTTTGTATGTGAAGTTCAATAAATAGTCTAAATTATTTTTACTTACTTTTGGCAGTTGATTTTCATAATCACGATAATACTACAATGACATTCTTAATTCCATTGACACGGTTGTTTTAACTCAACCTCTACAATGGTATGTGTCTAATTATTTCTGTAGCAGGTTACTTCTAAAGCAGCAATATCCAACTTGTAGCAACTTACTCAGCTTTTAGCTGCGTCTAAGTTCTGTGACATCCTGACGAAGCTGTGGCATGCAGCCAGGGAAGAAAACGGTAATTTATAAAATAGATGGATAATACCTGTATTTTCACTAGCAGCCAATTACAGTGAGTGAGAATGCCAGGTGGAAACAGAGCACGAATGTCACTAGATGACAGCAGCAATGATAGAAGCAGACTTTTCAAAATTGGGAGTAGACTTTGAATGTCAGCTATTTAACAGAGTCCCTGGTAGTACTGCTCATACTGGAACATATCTTAAGCTGTTTGATTAATATATTAGCTCTTACTGTATAACAAGCCTGGCACAGGCTCTTGCACATTCTGAATATTTAATTCATTTAACTTTGCACGATGACATGACAGGAGCCATTAAAACTTGAACACGTACACTCTGGCAGACAAAAATACAGCTCTACATTGCTGGGAACAATTCACAGAGAAAGGTGTCAGAATTAGACATGCTTAAGCTCAAGTTAAAATGATGGCTAAAAAATTTCTCATCACCAACTTTATTAGCATAGTGTATTTCTGAAAGCAAACTCACTGAAGATTCAATAAGAATGTAAGATCGAAGAAATAGCACTCTCTTGAACAAGATTAACTCCCTCCATGTCTGTGACAGAAAAGTTTGCTGTCAGGGAACAGCAAGGGAAGACTTATTCAGTAACGTGTATAAACATGTCTTCCCCATCTGGTTGCATTTTACTGCTTCTTGGATTCAGCAGGAAAAACTTTCCCTCTTCCTTTCCACTCACTAAAATGAAGCCCACTACAATTTCCCCAGCCTTTTGTCTCTCAGCACTCTGGTACATGGTAGCATTTTAGGAACGTTCTCCCTTTACAGAAGGTCCTACCTTATTTTGGGGTAGGACAAAAAATATTTCAGCTTGAAAATGTTCAAATGCCAGGAAGGAAAAAAACCTAATCTTGCATATTCACAGCAAATTTTGTTCCACAGGGTACTGAAAAATTCAATTTAGTAAACAAAAAACCCGAGTAGTAGCCAGCTGAAAACAGGTATTAAGTACAGTGCTGATCAATGTCCTTGATTTTCAAGCAGCAAGTAGGTTGGGCAAGACAGTCGTGCATACAGTGTAAATTGGGAGTAAATCCATTTAAGTCGATGGGTTTCATCATTGCCAACTCGTCTTAAAAGACAAGGTTCCTGGTACAGGTTTCTGCTTCCATTGACACCAAAAGTAAATCTCTCAAATGCCCGACAACAAAAATATTTTTGTTTAAATTACAACATTGTCCTCAGATGCTGCTGCTGCTTTCACTTACAGAGAAAGCTGAGGGAGGGTTGTTAAAAAAAAACATAACACAAAGCTTGAAATTAGATTGTTGAATTATTATAATAATAGTTTATAATTCGAAGTACGTGTCACTAAATGTACTTCAGCTCCTTCTAAGCATCCCCCAGAGGACTTCTGGGTCACGTGTCAAACTACTTTTCTGTGTGAGACTTACAAAATCTGCCCTTCCTAAAGCAGCAGCTCTTTAACTTGCTGAGTATTTCTGCTGAGCATGCAGAGTTAATCAACTATGCAAATTAACTCCAAACATATGACTGAAATTTAGAAATAAGCTCGCCTGTTGGGTGTATGGGGGTGAGGGGAAGGTGTTTGAAGCAGGACATGGAAAATGTTTCAATTGCAATCTAAATAAATAAAGACAATACATAAAGACGCATATGCTGTCCAGAAAGCAATCTGTACATGATGCTTTCAAACTTTTACACTGCTGTTCTGAGGTGAGTTAAAACATCTTACATTCCAACTGCCTTAGAAGGCCTGAATAAAATTTTACTCATGCGCTAAAAGATTGGACTGTCACAAAGTGATGGATGGCTTTTCTATGTTCTCTGTAGGGCATTTCAATACCATAGACTCCAAGTGCTCTTGATTAAAGGGCGACATTCTCATTTAGGATCCCGTCACTGCCTGAGCTTCAAACCATTATCATTCACCTGCACTGGTGCTTCCAGTGACAAAATACTTACCAAAATGTATAAAATACTAATTACTTTAGTCACTTTGATAGAGGTATAAAACACCCTAAAGCAAAGCTCTATTACGCTGTGTGAGGGTTTGAATTCCAAATTAAAAATGCAGCCAAAGGGAGAATAAGATTTTAATTACATTCCCCACCTCTCAAAACATTTCTTGAAAACGTAGGGGAAAAAGACCTAGCAATTTTATGACACAAGAACTCCATTCTTACTGGTACTGCTCACTTAAGGAAAAAAAAAAAATCCAGAAAAATTCAAGTTTACTTTGTTCTCTTCAAAATTACTAAACTTTCAAACACAGAAAGAGACTAACAAGCTTCAATAAAAAGCTTTGATTTCTTCTCAAGAGATTTCAGATGCCAAACATGTTTTTCCATTTAAAAACTTTCAAGCACTATGATAGACAAAGTTTTATAACTTACAGATATTTCAAGGAAAAAAAATTACTATTTTCTATGGGGAAAAGCCTCAAATAAAATGTAATTGGGACGCAACTGTGAATAGCTTCACACTATCCCAGAAAAGCTTGGTTTAATTTGCATTTGCCACAAAGCTCCCTTCGGCTTAAATAATTGCAAAGGATCTCTCACTTTTAGATTTCGTTTGGTGGATTGGGACTATTCCTTGTTTATAAATTTTGACAGTTTTCTTTATTAAGAAAATTTTAACTTGGACAAATTCATGAGCTGAATGGCATGCTGAAGCAGCTCTAGAGCTAAAAATTTCAGTATATATGGAATGAAAAAGCACGTGTTAGTTCCTACTTCCACCAAGGGTGAAAGTGAGCCCAGCTAACAGAATATTTTGATTCCCCAGGAGACAAAAAGTCTTCTAAACTGATGGGCCTTAAGACTGAAAATGGATGGAAGCATACTAGCAAAAAAGACTAGAGTAAATCACAATTGAATTTTTATAAAAACTGCCAGTACGTTCCTTTCTCTGTCAGAAAAATTCAGTTCACTCAAGGACTGTGGCTAAACGGCTTCTTAAATTTTAAAATACATCATTTGATATAGAACAGTTAAGGTCAAAGTATTTCTGGAGAAAAGACTGGAGGATTACAATATGCTCATGTGCTGTTAACACTGTAAGGCTGCTCAGGGAGCATATCAAAATCCCTCTGTCAAATAACAGGCTTCAGCCAAGGTAGAAGGATCCAAGTCCATTCATCTGCATGTGACTGAACCAGGAGCAAGGAAAGCGAAAAGATAGCAGCTCCTATGGCTGATGGGAAAGCAATTCCATTCTGCAAAAAATACTCACTTTCCTGATTCTAGTTTATTCTGTAAAACATTACCCATTTTGACAGGAAACAATGTTTGAGTAACAAACAAAAACAAGACAACATTTCTTCAAGGAAAGGCAATTAATTAGTTTTGGGTAAAGACAGGGTGTATTTTTCCTCCAGAGCTCCTATTCTACCTCTTTTTCTTAGGAAAAATAGACCTGAATTAGAATAGCCAAATTTTACATTCAGATGTTATGGACTAACTGGTAAACCGATACAGAAAACAAAACTTTACTTTTGCATCTTCCCTATTTTTTGCACATTTTAGCATTTCCTTCTGTCTGTCTTAATTGTCACTTTAAGTAGATAAAAATTCTATTTCTATTACGTTTCTGCTAACTACACCTACTGCTGCCATGATGCATTAGTAAATACTAGCAGTTGTACTGCAAAGGCTTAGCACTGCAGTCTAAAGTTACACAGAAGAAGGTTTTTCCATTTGTGTACAGGTACTTAAGACTGCCATACCCAAACACAATGTCAGAAAGACAAACGTTAGGTACACCTACGTATGGAACATTCCACTTCTACAGCAACTGAGAATAAAAATATCTTTCTTCAAACCTTCAAAAAAGTTATCAAAGGCATAACGTATCAGAGAGCAGTAACTGTATCAGATGCTCCAAAGGTCTTTAAAAGATGACAAGAAAAGAAACTATACCTTAGTTTTTAAAAATCTTCAGACTACAAATGTCATCTTTATTGTCTGTCTCATACTACGGGACAAAAAAATACCTGGCTGTACATGCCCTGAATACTACATCCACTTTCCTTCATCTAGCAAACTCAACACCAATCATTCCTGCTTTGAATAGCACACCAGGTCTTCTGTACTCAGCAAAATTGTAGGTGCATTATCCTATGGATACCTACATTTAACTGGATAATGAAAAGAACCTGATGACTGAACCAAAATAAACATACGGCAAATTCTAATTTAGATGAAAATAAGGTAATAGAAGTATCTATTGTCGACTATTTTTAGGCTGCTCAGGAGGAAAAGGGAGGAGAGAGTTGTATAGTGATGCTATTTTCAAGGCAAATTTCTGAAATATTTCTGCAGAAACATTTGTACACGTAGGCGGTTGTTTACTCAACTATGTAAGTTCTGTGGCCATACACTTCACCCTGATACTATATATTGAAATTGAGGAACTGCAGCACATCTGAAAAGTGCCAGACAGTTCAGTGTTTTGCGTATAAACTTGTATCCCGACTGCCTTTTCTGCTGGACTTGAAACAGAACAGAACTATTAAAAGACTTGACTTTTCCACTGCATTAGAATTAGTGAAGTTTTGGTATCACATCCACGATCGTATGTGAGAGGGAAACATAGTGTTTAATATTTTGTGATGGGTTTAACAGGATATTTTAAGAAGTTTCCCACAATGAATGATTTAGCAAATAAAAAAATACCTTTTGGACAGACGGAAAGGAGGAGGATAAAAAGGGCAATTCTGTGGCTGCAACAAAAGGCAATTCTGGCTGCAACAAATAGGTTTAACAAAAATTAAGGAGAAAATGGAATTTTTTACTTGAGAAAATTTAAGGTTGTTAATGTGAGCCAACTAGCATTGCTGGTTCTAGACGATGTAAAAAGAGATAATCAACTTAAGGAATAAGGACTTTCCAGCTAACTACTTTGGTTTGAGAAGCCTGAACACACTGTGCATATGTCAAGGAAAAATGGCCTTCTGTTCCAGTTTGTTGATTTTAAGAGTTAATTTTGCTGTAAGAACACTGTGCTGTTCCTCCCAGGGAAAAGCAGTTCTACTATAACATAACCGTTGTTACAGTGTGGGGATAATTAATACTGTCTAAATGTAGTCACTGAGTTTTGGGCTTCATTAATACACTATGGGGAAAAGTACCCAGCTGAGGTACCCCGTCCTGCCTATGGAAGGAGTGTATGACTGCTCGTCAGGACGCACCCATCTTAATCGCATAAATCAGACATCTGAAATGAGACATGGTAACACCGAATCCCTGAGGCTGGAAGGGGTCTCGGGAGGCCACTGGCCCACCTCCTGCTCAAGGCAGGGTCAAAACTGACCTTGGACCAGGCTGCTTTGGGCTCTGTCCCAGCAGGTCTTGAACACCTCCAAGGACAGAGATTCCACAGCTCTCTGGGCAACTCTCCATCTCCCTAGTAAGAAATCAATATCCTATAAAATAGAAAATACTGGTTTTATTAACAAAAAGCTCTTTTGGTCACGAGCAGTCACATAACTCACGTTAATTACTGCCCTAATTTCTACATGTTCCATTTCAGCAGTATTTTGCTGTAGTCCTGATGGTTTCAGGGCATAAATGTAACAAAGTTTCTAGGCAGAGTGGTCATCTTTTATTAAATGTACCTGTTTATCTGGAAAATTAAGACAAGCTTCTGGATGGACTGCATACCAATACACCACTGACTCAATAGAAAGACTGTTTTTATGGCACATAACTTTCACGCTGTTTCCTACAGGGTTTTAACTCCCTCCTCCTCTCTCCTGGATGATGAGTATTTTATTTTCATAAATACTCTCTCCCTTCCCTGATTAACATCCCCTGTACTCCTGGGATGCCACTAACCTTTTCTTCAAAGATGGCCTGCTTGATACATACCTAAACAAACTCTAAGCAGTTGTTCTGTATTTAGCTTGGGAAGTTGCTGTTCCATTTTCAGATTTGAAAAAAGACTTGTATGCTTGAAAGCTTATTTGCTTTTTCCAGCTGTACCACTTAAGTGACACTATCCATACCTTGTCTAATTTATGCAGAAACTATCATAGGTGTCTCAGCCTTTTCTGCCCTTCTTCTCATTCTTTCGCTAACTCAGAAAAGCATAAATCTGAGGAAGCAGTAAATAAGGCTGTCGTGATAAGCACATTGCATCCTTATGAACACAGGGGTAAGTAGTGCTACAAGCATGCCAACACTGTAAGGGCAGAAAAGTAAAAAAGTTAACTTGCTTAAAACTACGTAGAAGGTTTCACCTCTAGGCCTGTGGAAGTTTGCAAAATGAGGTATCTATCTTTTTAAACTATGTCAGATTTTATGTAATTCACATATTAGGCAGGTTGTGCACAGAAGCACATGGAAGTGCGATATTTTGTCCGTTTATGAAAATTAAGGACATATGATATACAACAAATCATTTTTCTCTGTTTAATAAATGATAAAAGGACAGATACGATACCGGAAGTCTCTCTTCATGTGGTAAATCCTAGCAATGGCCTGCAATGCTTTACAGAGGATTTTTCTTTTAATTCCCCAAAACATTCCTTATCCACAGCAGGGTCTTATAATCAGCAAGGACAATTTTTCTTCCTGAGTCAGCCAGCACTTACATCCTGGGGCAGGATGATTACAAACCATGTAACTACCGATATTCACCCCTCCCAGAATGATGGACTCTGCTACGGTTTAATTACATATTACTCACAAAATAGTTTCCTTCTACCCATTTCAAATTTGTTTCTTGAATTAACAGTGATGCATTTTTATTACAACATAAACGCCTGTTATTAGACGGCATGACTGTGTAGCTTTTTGGCTAGAGTTTTGGAAGGAAAAGATTTCTGATCCCTGTTTGCACAACTGTGTATTTTGCATTAAAATTATCATTAGACAAAACACGTAACAGAAACAAACACCTGAGATGCATAAGCAGACCTATTCTGACAACTGTGTTCAATACCAGACTACGGAGTCGTTCTCTTTGGAACAGACAGAACCTCTATCCTCGGCTGTAGGGGAGAAAACATTTCCATGCTCCCCTCCCACCACACCAGACTGGCTTTCCAGCCTGGTGGTTAGGGGGTGCGTGGGGAAAAGGAGGGTTTGAGTCCCCTCCAGCAGTTGCAGGAACAGGACTAACTACAAGTGGAGGACACAGCAAGCACTTGTAAGGACACATGATATAAAAAGCAAGTATCGGTGCTGTAAGTGTGACTTCTGTTCTACTTTTGAAAGAAAGGATTTAATATCTGCTTTCACAAAGGCAGTTGTTCATGGTTCTGAATCCCAAGTAGAAAGAGTTGCCTAAATCTTCAGGGAGAAGTAGAATTAGGGCTAGTCCACAGTATTTCCTACTAGCTTATTTTGGTGGCATCTCACAGAGCTTGCTAGAGTTTGTAGAATCAGTTAAGGAACTTCAGAGCCTGACAGACAAGCAGTATGACAGATGAAGCTGTTACCCTCCAGGTCTTCCCCCAGGCAGGGACACCGGATCTACTCCCGAATCAAACCTCCCTGTGAATCAGTCCCGTTCACCAATGCAGCAGGAGACAACGCAGCTTCCTGGGAGAGGGGGAAGGTTCGGTCGGTTTGTCTTCTGACTGCTGACCTCTGTCCGTGGGCGAGCAGGTCTGGTGGGTACCAAAGGTGGCGTGATGCAGGCGGCAGGAGCATGCAGCTGGGACGTGTGGAGGTAGGTAAGAGTGAAGAAGATAGGAGGAGACTGGGACTCCTTCCTTTTTGATCACGAGAAGCTAAGAGATAGCCTAAAGGAGCCTCTTGAATTGCAGGTGTGCTTTGCAGTAAGACATGCTGTTCATGGATATGAACTCTGCTGTGAGGGCCAGGTATATTTCACAACATGGAGCGTCACAACTTTTTATGGCTTTCTGCAGGTCTAAATAAATAGCCAATGTCTCCATTCTGTTTTCTTGGAATGCTTAAAAAATGTGTTCAAAACCCTCCCAGGCTACCAAATTAATATTTCTATTAGCCTTTCTAAATACAACTACTAACGCCTTGCTAAAGCAAGAACCGAAGTTATTACCTAACAAAAGCATTGCACTTTACAAAAATGTGAAAAACAGTCTGACACCTCTTCAGATCTGCCATATCTAGGCAGTTAAGTTATTCCAAGTTTCCTTTTGTTAATCTGAACCTTTTAATGCACTATCTGGATTCTGAGATCGCTTTTTAGGAGCACTACCTCTCAGACAAAATGTCACGCTGAAGTGCATGCATGCAGTGTTTTAGATTGCTCTTTCTCCTTCAAAAAATAACCCATCCTATTTCATCTCCTTATGATAGAAGCAGTGAACCATCTTTATTATCTCTCCTCAGTTTCTTGCATGTTTATTATGAATCCTGAAGTTAAGTGTGATCATAGTAAGACTCTCCATTTTCTGTTAGCTAAAGGAAAAATGAAAATTCTCTACTAGGATAAGGGGAGAAGGGTAAAAAAACCCATGACACCAGCATACTGACGCCCATAGTAAAAGTCAATACGCATATGCTTTTGCTTTTCTACAACATAACACATCTGTGTTTACTCTAAATCTAAAATCTAATCACATTTGGTTGGGGGGTTGGTAATTCTCTGAGACTGGCACAGTCTGGTCTGGAAATTCACATACTTTTATGATTACAGATCATCTAAAGCCTTCAATATGTGATAAATGTCAAGCAAAGTCAATTCTTAGCTCTCAGTTTTGACAGTTTCCCTTTTAATCTAGATTCCTCTATAAAAGCAATTCCCTGTTTTTTAATAAAGCTAAACTTAAAACACACATAACTTTTGCCAGATTTCCCTAGAAAATCTGCTAATTGTCTTTTAATTATCATTTTTCCCCATCAGGGACTGGAGGGATTCTGATTCTTTGACAGATTTGACTTCAAATGTGCAAGTGACAAAAACTGGTACCTCAGGATAATCCTGCCTCTCATTAGTGGACTGCCTGAAAATCAGCTGGTTTTGGGGAAGAGTACAAAAACCCCATGGGAGAAGAGATGCGTAATATTTCAGCTGTTCACTGTCTGCTTTGTTGCAGAAAGTATCTTTATGGTCACATGTTTGAAAGGATCAGGAGGTGTAAGCAGTGACCCCCCGAGTGCTTCAGACAGAGAACTGCAAATTTGGGGGATTTTCAGTGCTCTGTGGTCTGGTGACATGCAGTGTGATGCCAGAGTATGTTACCTCTCTGTGGGATAGCTATCCCAATTTAAAAACTACCTGCTAAAACTCTTGTTAAGACATGGCAATTTGTTTTAAACTGGCTGCTAGTTTTGTAAGAGCCAAGACTCTTGGGTAGGGTTGTGAATAAGTGTGCAAGTGGCTGAACTTGAAGAGCTCACCTCAGCAGTTCCTATCAGTAACTAACAATCGACTGCACCGTTATCGTGATATCTATACTTTATCCAATGAAAGTGTCATTTAAGTCAATTTAATTAGGTTTGAGTTAACGTCTCCTGGGAGCACATTACATCTTTTAAAGATATCGTTCCAGGCAAGCAGTAGCTTTAGACTGGCACTGCTTCATTGGTTAAATTCATGTATTTTCAGTTACTGTCATAACCTTAAGGGCTGAGAGATGGTTAAAAAAAAAGTGTAGTCTAGAGCATAATGACGTGATAGCTTTTTAATAAACTGGCAAATACATACGTACTAACATCGCCCTACTATCATGCTGTATCAGGGTCCTGCTGTCTCTTTCAGGGCAGGTGGATTGGTGAGAAATGGAACTTGTTTATTAAATTTTCATCTACAAAGGAAAGCCATCCTTTTCTGTTACAGAAAGTCTTATATGGAATACTGTTATAATAATTAGAATAAGTTTAGTGTTTTACTGATTGGAGTAAACAAGGTCTGAATTCTTAAGTAGGTAATTTTTAACTTCAGATCAGAAGTTATGATACTGTGACACGCTAGAGGAGGTACTTGTCCCAGAACATGGTGAGAGCAGCAGTTCAGCTCACTAGTTGCAGTGGTACTCACCAATTCTGTGGTTAAACTCATTTTCCTGAACCTCATTTTTCAGGAAATTACAGCCAGATCAAACGGGCTCTTTAAAACAAAGTTATTTTAAAATGGATTTGATGGTTCCCTACTTACAGTGATAGCCTTGGTAAAATAGCATAACAGGAGAACTGACTAAATTTACTGATGGTTTAGAGTCCAGTTCCATGCTATTTATGTACTAGGGTAAGCTCTCTGTCTAGTGGACAGCTTCTGAGTACGTAACAGTAACCATGTTAATATGTAAGTCTCCTTGTTGAACTTAGAGCTGTCTACCAGAACTCTAATCTGATGATCTTCAGTTTACAATATAAAACATCATTGTTCAGTCACATTTAAAATAAAAATGGAGTCCTAAGCGTATGTTAGAGTTGCTCCTTTTATTTTCATGTTGTGCATGAGAGGAGCTTATTTAAGAGGATGATAACTTTAAACTGTTTTGACTTTGTTTTCTAATATTGTTGTATAGCTTCTGGTTTTAAGCATAGAACAAGAAATACAGGAAGTGTTAAGTATACATATGAGAGCTAGTTACATAAAAGGAAGGTTGCCAGTAGTACTGCTGCAATATTCACAGTTAGAGATAAAATCAATATATTTAATAATTTAACTCTTAAATACCATTGCAGAAAAGGAAGTTCAGTCTTTATTTTCTAAATGGTACCAAGACCTACTGTTGCTACAGCAATGGAGAGGAAGGAAGCAAAAAGCATTCTTTGTGTATTTCTGTAGTTTACAGGGCAGTTTACATCAATTCAAAATGTAAGATGAAACATGTCATTCTCGAAGTAAGGCATTTACTATACTTCATCACATAAGTCTGAAGTTGTTTCACAAATAACGTCACAAATATACATTTACCATAATATTTACCATATTTTCTCTCTTTAATTGTCCTCTGACAAAATCAGAGACTTTTTTCTTCCAAATCATTCTCCTATCTCACTGCAAATTTTATCTTTAAAGCTTGCTAGCTGTCATGGGCACGAGTTTTGTTTCATCAATAACATCTTGATGTAAAATATACTCTTTTAAAAGCTTCCTGTTGCTGTATAATCTATAAAAATAATGGTGTGAACATTAAGATAGAGGAGCTGATGGCATTTTAAGATCAGTGTCAAAGATTCTATCCCAGGTTAAGTGATAGTAATTAAAAAGACGGGAGACCTGGACACAAGTCTGCACAAAAGCCAGCGATGGAGCTGAACCAGCACAGCAGCTATTGGGAATCATTGGGCAAGGACATCTAACCGAACGGTGCTATGTAAACCACTAAACAGCATTGGTTTTGACACATGCATGTTACCATTTAATATGCATAATAATCCTCAACATTTAAAATCTCCTGCTGCAGTGAAGACCGAGGTACTTTTCAGTGGCACAACTGCATAGGAGGAATAATTGTGTAATGCTAATGAAAGTGATGTAATCAATTTGCAGTCATGCTTTCCTGTAAACTCGCTTTTAATTTCACATTTGGTAAATACAGGCACTATATCCAAAAAGCATGCGTCTCCTTCTGTAGACATGACTGACAAGCCCTACGTGCAATGTGCTTCCAAAACAAACATGACTCAATACCTTTGGGTCGGTAACTCATACAAACGATGAAGAATGTTTTTTGGTAATGTTCCTAAAGTCTATCTTAGCAAAACTAGCAATTCATATGTTGGAAAAACATAATGAAAATTGGGTTTATAAAAATCTGTATGCTGTGTGATAATTATCCCTTCTTGTAGGATACACACAGTTACTCAAACTAGTTGATTACATTGCTGTACTTAAGGAATTTTGTTATATAAAAAAATAAACACATTTTTGAAATCTACGGTTTTACCAGACCAGCGTGTCTTTCAGCGCGAGCACTGTGATAGCTACTTGTGACATAAAGCACACGAAAGAAAAACAAACTATGTGATTTGGGGAACTTGCAGAAACCCATTTTTTGTTTAATTTCACAGTGATGGAATCACAGATGTGGGAAAGTTCACAGTTGGCACAGTGTGAAGTGAATTTTCATGTACGCCAGGCACGAGGTTCTCAGCAGAAGTTACCAGTTAATATCATGGGGAGTCCCCAGATCCTAAGTTGACCCCTGCAAGTAGTTACAAACCTCTCAGTTGGGATCCTCTTACCTATAGTTTGCTAGTTAACCAAGGAAATAATTCACTGTTTCTCTATCTGTTTCACAATGTCAGTTTACTTAAAATAGAAACCGTTTCGTGCTGAGCTATGGCACGATGTATTTGGCTTCTGAAAGGCTGAAAAGGCTGTTAGAAAATATCAAAGGGGTTAATTAGGAAAGTGAACAGTCAGAGGAGTAACAAGCGCTTCCTCCAAACCCGTGCTCAAAGTGATGTTTATTAAAGGTGTGTACCTATCAAGACTGCCAGATGAATGTTACTTGTTTGGAGTTAAAAAATTAAAATAAAAATCCCACAATGATTGGGTACTTGGTATAGAATATATTCAGAAAAAGTATTTAAAATTCATGTATGACCTAGTCCCTGATTGGCTGAGCCACTTAAAGATTGGATAAGTTGTAAAATAGAGCGTTCAGTGCTTGTTGACTGGCTGTATTCTGAATAGCTCAGCAGACTAGAATTATTGTTTCATTGTGTCACAGGTTTCCTTATCCAGAAAACATACATTACTCAACAATTAACTAAGGACTTTATAAGGACTTCTGGAGATTAAGATTAAATAAGGTACTGCAGAAGAAAGTGTCCAATGATCAACGTTTCTAAGTCAAAAAATGCAAAGCCCCCATTTCATTTCTGTTTGAACTGGCTTGCTCCAGAGCTAGTCAGCAACATTTAATGTGATTGCTAGAAGATCAACGAGCTGTTTCTTGTCCCATTCCTGAGGTTACACATTTTCTGAGACTCATTTTTTTCTTTTCCTTATGGGATTGATCTGCACTGCTGAAGTCAGTGAACGCATACGCCGACTTGGACATAATGTTGAGAAATTACTCCTTTCTCCACTGAAATCACTTGTGAGAAGAATTGCAAAAACTGTTTATCACACACTATCGAAACACAGTTTGAGTAAGAAATCATGGATTGTCTCATAATAGTGGAAGATGTCCACAGGCTTAAGTTTGGTGTGAACTTCAGAAAACAGTTTTAGAGGCTGAAGGGTTGGGGGAAGTTTTTTAATAGAAAAGATTTTATACGAATTTAAATTATATGTAAGTATATAATGTTTTATATCTGCATACACACGCATGTGCACACATGCACAGAGCAGTCCTCTCCATGCTGGAAAATCCAGACTGTTATCTCTAGCAGACCTTGAAAAAGTTGTCAAACATTATCATGCCAGGCAGTAATTTTTCACAGTTGCAGTGCAGTTTGTTAGCTACATTAAGCACTATGGTTCCTACTCCCTCTCCTAGGGATAATCCCATCAGAAAAGGAAAAGAAACTATGTAACTGCCATAAGGTGAAAACAAGCATTACAAGAGCACCGCTCAGAATGAGGAAGGGTTTGTGTCTGTGCTCTGGTGTGCACGATGGCTTTTAATTGTCTGGAGAGAAGATCTGCTGAAAAATGCAGAAACGTTCCCTTGATCTGATGGCTCATGTGAAAATAAGCAACCTAACTGGCAGTAGGGCATACTTTGTAGCTATGCTACTGTTACAGTTCATTAAATACTAGGGAGAAGAATCATTTTGGGGAGGGGAGGGAAGACAACCATTTTTTCCAAGCCTTTTTTGACCACCTTAGCTACTGAGATCTTTCTAAAAGAAGTAATCCAAGACATACCGCATCTGCGGTCTCTATACAGATGTCATATACAGACTGACTCTGAACCTCTTCTGGGAGTTAGTTTTGGAGCACGAGACGCTACCTCATGGTGAGGGGGCAGATGTCATCAGCTGGGGATGGTTCTGTGGAGCTGCATGACGCAGAAATAGAGGCCGCCCTCCCCGCTGTGACTGGGGGTAGGAGGTTAGGAGGAACTCGCATCAGCAGCCCTTCTCCCTCCCCTGACCCTGTTCCCCAAAACTCAGGCTCTGAGGTTACACCTTCATCTCACATTTAACTCTTAGGTCCACTTAGCTCAACCGAGAAGGCCATATTGTATTTGAGCTGCACCCACCAGAACTAGCAGGTGTTAAACTGAGCTCGTTCGAGCGCTAGTCCCTCCTCCGTGACAGACCAACTACCTCAAATTAAAATCATCATCATCATGTGCGATCAGAGGTTTGTTTATGTAGGTGTACCTAGAGAGCTCAGGTATGGCATAACGTCAGGTACAAAGCTACCGAAGGCAAGCACGGAAAGAAACGAACGCCTGCAAGACGGTTTGATCAGAAAGCGTCACCACACACAACGCCGACAGCAAAGTGATAACTAAAGGCCTGAAACTCGGGGTTCCAACGCCTGGAAAGAAACCGCCAGCCCGGGGGGGGGGGGGGGGGGGGCACCGAACCTCCCCGGCCCAGCGGCAGCAGGCACCCGGCGGCCAGTCCTTCCCCGGGGCTCGGCGGCTTCCACGGGCGGGAGTGGCGAAGAGGAAGGGGGGCTGAGGAAAACCAGGCGAGGGGAGGCAGGAGCCGGCCCCGGGGAACACAGAGAGAGACGACGGTCCCCGCCGGGGGAGACGAGACTCCCGCCGAGCCCGCCTGAGGTAACGGGGGCCACGCCCCGCCCGCCTCACCGTGAGCATGCGCGGAAGGGAGGGGAGGAGGGGAAGAACCGCCACCGCGCATGCGCGCTGCCCGCCCCCCCGGCCCCCTCCATTACCTGCGAGCCGCCCGGCGCCGTCGTTTTCTTTTTCTTGGCGGGGCCGCTGCCGGTACCGGGGCTCGCCGGGCGCTTCTTGCTACGGGATGGAGCGCCGGCGGGAGAAGAGGCCGCCGCGGGGATCAGACTCGCCATTTCTTCACACACACACGCACACCCCCCCCCCTCCCCTTCGTGCCCGGGCTGAGCACGTCGGTGGGGCGGAACCGGGAGAGAGCGCTACTCCCCCCCTCCCCCCGCCGCGCGCGCACCCGGGCGCGAGGCAGCGCCGCGCACGCGCAGTGGCGGCGCGGGCCGGCCGGCCGGCGTCGTTGTGGCGCGGCGGGGCATGCGCAGTAGCAGCGGCGCGGCTTCCCGCCTTCCCCGTCGTCTCGTTCCCCCCCCCCCCTCGCCGGGCTCTGTGAGGGGGAGGTCATGGCGGTTTGATCTCCGCTTGTGAGGGTTTCCACAGCTGGCGTGCCAGCCCCCGGTGCTTTAGCAGCTGGGGTGAACCTTGTAGGAAGCAGCCTGCTTCCTTATGGCTTCCCCACCTCCACCTCCCGGGCCTGCGGTAGCCCGGGCCCCTTCGCGGAAGCCTGGCTGTGGCGGTAGAGCCGCCGCCGCCGCCCCCCCCCCCCCCCCCCGGGGGAGCTCACCTCATTTCGCCTGGCTGCGCGGGCCCGGGCTCGGCGTGGCGCCTGATGTGCGTGGGAGGTGACAAAATGTGGCAAGTTTGGGGTTTGCTAACCGTAGGAGGTTGTAAGTGTGCAAGGGTGGAAAGGGTGCTCGCTGCCGCACAGTCCCGTATATCACAGAGGCCTGCAGCGTGCAGTCATTTGCAAAGTGTAACATAAAAAGCTGTGTAAGACTCAGCTGAATACAAGCTGTAGTTTGGGAGATGGGGGGCCTAGCCCGTTGCACGGCGTGAGCACTGGAGTACAGTGCTGGGTATGCAGGCAATTGCTGTCTTAAACCTGCCCAAAGTGAGGTAAAGTTTATGCAAAATCCTTTCAGACCGGAGAAGGGGCTGTGAGTCTCTAAATGCATCAGCTTTTTCCAGTTGCCTTGATAAAACATGCAGCGGGTTTTAATTGTTCCCTTCAGCTCTAAGATCATGAGCTCCGAGAAGCCTACCAATAAGTGTTCTGTGTTATTGTCCACACTTAAACTGTATAATCTTTTTATATGTAAGTTGCAAGTAATTACGGTTGTCATTAAATATTTCAAAATATGACTACAGATAGCTGATAGTGAATGTCTTTCTGGGTAGTTCATACAGTTACAGATTTGGTTGCTTCCACCCTGTTTTGACGTGGTTAGTGAGCCAGTCCAGCAATTTTTTCCTCTTGTTGGAATCTGGAGTAATTTTGCACCGGAGCAACGTACCAGAATAGATTTCCAGTGATTCGGACTGTGCTCCAAAGTCTTTTCACAGTCCTCTTGCTGTCTGTGCTGTTTCATACCCTGTCCCAGAGAACTGGCTGGTGATAATATGGGGTTGCAGACAGTTCTCAAGCTGCTTGATGGCTGATAAAACTTTTTTTAGCTTCTTTATGCTTGCATATGCAGCTGCATTCAACATACTGGTCAACTTACTACCATATTTGTTTGAGCTGACTCTATGCAATGCCTGACTACTAGGTTTCTAGGTGCAGCTGTATGAGATCCTGACCCAGTGCATGCCTTGGGGAGAGTCAGAGGTCCAAGAAGTTGATATTCAGGCATAAAAATTGGGTCACGTTTATAGACGGTGCTGTAATGAGGACTGAGCTTGGTCACAGTAGGGGTGCCAGGCAGTGCTATGTAAAACAAAAGCTTTGAAGGTGGCCTGAAAGAGAGTTGAAGACAAAAGCCTGGACTTCCAGGCTTCGTTCCAGGCACCTGTGTATGTAGCAGAAAAGCAGGACGAGATTTGCTTTCCAGGGGCATAAGCGAGGCCTTGCACAAACATCCAAGCCCCATCTTCTCCTTCCCAACTGTAGTTGCTGTTGTTCTGTCTGAGCATGCAGGCTGCCAGCAGCACTGCAGAGCAGGCTGGTAAACAGGATCGCGTTTGCCCTTAGTGATTGTTTTAGGCTGATGTGTGCTGTGCAGTATGTGTTTCTTCTCACTGCAGATGACAGCGTCCCGTTGCACGCTCAAGATGGTGACCTGAGTTTGAAATTAGCAGGGGCACTGGGAATTGCAGGGGAGTCGTGCCCCCTGACAAAGCCAAATCTGCTTTGCTGTATGCTCGAAGCGTTGATCTTGTCTTAGTCAGCCTTTTTTCATTCCCAGGGCTGGGTCCCATCTCTTTCCCACGCCCATGCTGTGTGCTCAGCTCCCAGGCATGCCCAATTAAAGAGAAAGCATACCTTATCACAGGAACACTTTTACTGAGAGGAGCATCTTTAATGCTGCTGCAGAGTAGATGTTGCATGTGAATCATGCAGAGCATTAACGTGCTGCATCAATGAAAGTTTTTAAATAGCACTTAGCCAGGCATTTTCTTATCGGTACCCATTTTTATCAATCAGTTTACTAAAAACAAAATCACAAGGCCCATGTGTATTGCAGCAATATTAAGTACAGTGCAATTTTACACGGTACCAAATGCTTTCCAATCCCAGAAGGCCTACAACTCCTTGGAAAATAGCAACAATGGCAATGTAAACGGCAAGAGTGTCTGCAGGGGATGACTAATAGAATTAAGGATGTGGGAAGGGCTGTGGAGTTGCAAGGCTGCCTTCTCCCCACTCCTTGAGTGGCTGTCCACACCCAGCCCTGCTGCAAATTAAGAGGTGGTGTTCTGGTGAATAAGTGCAATATCTGTCTTGCTAGGTTCCTGTTACACACTTAAACGGGCGGTTGCTTTGTGATACGGACAAGGGCTCGCCTGAAGTGCAAATTGCAGTTGCTAGTCTGGCTTGGTGTGACATGGCTCTTCCTGCTGTTCATTTTGAACCTGGCTCGAGGTGAACACAGTTTCCCTCGCTAGTACTGCAAGGTCTATTTTTTATATGCTGCCTTGCTAATAAGAAAATTAAATACAGCTCAGCAAGAACCCTGCATGCTCTTTGGTGTGAGCAGTCACCCACCTGCCTGTTAGTGAACTGTAAAGGCTCCTAGTACTTTTCTCCCTCCTGAATTAGGGAGGAAGATCTCAGGCTCCTATCCCAGGCTTATGAGGTGGGATTTTGGTTTTGTTGTTTGGGGTTTTTCCCCACCCTTTGACTGGATGAAAATTGAACACTAACGATAGTTTTCTCATCATGCAGAGGGGATTACTCCAGTGTGAAGCTGTTGAGGGATATGAAGGGTGGTGGGTGCCTCATGATTAGGATAATTTAAGATTTTTTTTTTTTTTTCTCCTTAATGAAGGCAGAAAGCGATGAGAGAAGAAAATGTTTGGAAAACCACCAGAAGGATCTTTAACATGAGTTAGGATAAAGCAGAGTAGAGAGAGCGAGGCCCCCGGCAGCCACGCTCTGCCCCTGCACAGGCTGCGTCCGTGAGCTGCGGGGGTCATAGGAGGGCTCTGCCATGCAGGTGGCTCTGCTGTGGGCTGCGAGGTGTGACATCAGCCGCCGGGACAGCAAGGACCGACCTGAAATGGAGGAGGGTGGCCTACCGTCATGAACGTCAGTAACGTGTATGTGGAGGTGCAGGGACAGCTGATGGAGAAGATCCATAGGCAGAAACAGTTGGGGCAGCATACGCTTTGTCAGATCTGCTCCCTGCCCCAGCCCCAGGAGTGGCTTCCTGGCGAGTAGAGAGTTGTGCCAGCTCCCTTCCTACCGGTACTGGTGAACTGGTCGAGCGGAGTGGCTGGCTGTGGTGGGACAGCCTCCGACTGCCACGTCCAGGCTGTGTGGGAGCAAACGCCTTGGATACTTTCAGACCAAATGCACTGGTACTCTTCTGCTCCATCAGAAGGAAAAGGCCAGTCTCTGCGACTGTGAATTTATTCTGTTCCAAGCTTTGTCCTTAAATCTCTCTCAGTATCTAATTTACATCCCACCTGGCTGTTTAGCTTTTAATATTCCTACTATTCTTACTTCTGTACTACCAGAAAAATGGGTGGGTTAAAAATGAAATTTTCTGTGGCTACAGTCATTGGCCATATTGCACTTTATAGGATTATTAGGTGTCTAAAATGGTGCGCGAGAATATGCATAATCCCTCTGTATACCACGGAATTAAAATGAAGGTTTTAAAATTCTTACATAACTTCTTTCTGCATTTTTTCGTATGTACAAAGCGGGGATAACTTTTTACTAGATGGTAGGTTGAACTCAATGTAGGAAGTTGTGGCAGTTGAGAAGTATCTCCTAGCAATGGTTACATAGTAATTTGTACCATTACAATTTCCTGGCAATACAGACAACTTTCCTGTTAATTTATCCATCTTTAGCAGCATTGCACAGATGCAATTTGTGCTATAATTTGTAAGTTTGTAACTCTTTAAAAAGACTTAAGTTTTACTTAAAAAAAAAAAAAAAAGCAGCTTTTTTTTTTTTTTCTTTTTAGTTGTGTATGTGTCTACTGGGTGTCATTTGCATTTTTATAGAGGCTCTGGAAAAAGAAAGGATTGAAGTTCTTAGCTTCACCGCTCTATCAGGTAAAAAGCAGTGGTTTCCTGCAGGGTAGCTTGTGAGGTCTGGTGGCATTTTG
This sequence comes from Aquila chrysaetos chrysaetos, assembly GCF_900496995.4. Lineage (NCBI taxonomy): Eukaryota > Metazoa > Chordata > Aves > Accipitriformes > Accipitridae > Aquila > Aquila chrysaetos. The sequence goes on from NC_044007.1 coordinate 72,954,052, forward strand.
TACATTATTCTTTAAAAGTACTTGGAGGCTTTGATGACTTTTCAGAGCCTGCAGTGTGAACTCTTGTGATTTGCATTTGTTCCCTGCAATTTGCAGCTGCAGGCACTGCACTAGCTTTGTTTAAATATAATGCCGAATGCCTTTAAAATAGGTATTTGAACTTTGGATTAAGGAGACTACTTTTGTAATATTAAAGGCCTTTTTACTCCACACATCAAATATCTAACTTGCAATGCAATCTTCCTGTTAGAAGTTTTGAAAAAAGCCATTTCTATGTTCTTAGTAACACAAAAAGAGAAGCAGGGTCTTTAGAAATGCCTTTTGTGCCATTTTCCTAGTAGCCTCTCCTTCTCGAAGTTTATTTTAAAATGTGATGAATTTGACACATCAGAAATGAGCAGTAGGAGAAGAGTCAAAGTGCTGTTCTGTTTGCAGTTTAGTTGTACTTTACTTGAATTTTTTGCTACTAACTCAGTAAAGTTATGTTGACAGCACACTTGCCATTTATCAGTGTTGTTACCTGAAGTGTGGACTTCTGACCAAAAATTGTATGTATGCTGTGTCTGGAAGGTTTAACCAAAATACTGTGTAGGCAAGAGAAATCTAACCCAAAAGGTTATGTTAAATGCAGATTTCGCTACGGTAAAATAGAGTTCTACACTGGAAAAAAAATTGACATGTAGTATTTGACTTCGATTTTAAACATTATTCTGTCTGCGTACACTGTGAAAGAAACTGGCCACTGTGCAGTTAATGGAACCCTGTATTCTCTATATCCTGGATAATTATTTATTATGCAATACTTAACATATTTACCCACTGTCTCAAAAGATGTATGAATTAATTTATCATATTAGATTTAATCTTATCTTTTTGAAAATGAAAATGGGTTAAGAATTTCCTTATTTAGTTTGCATTCAGATTCTGATGAATGTTTTCTGCAGTTATTCATGTGAACAAGTTCTTGATTTCTGAAATGCTCAGCTGAGAAAGATAAAAATGTCATGGTACTCATTTGCATAATCTTTAATGCAGTAACCACCTTGAAAATGCTGTAGATTTGTAGACTGAAAAAAATGTGGATTAGCTGAGTAAGTAATCTGATTTATGAAGATAAGATCTTGGTGGGCTGGGAAATAGTTTGCAAGCAATCTGGAGACTGAGCATGGTCATATAATTAATTTATTAATAATTCTAAATAAAGAATAAATTCACAGAAATAAAAATGTCCCATTGAATTCATTAACAGAACAGGGGTTGAAGTCACTGAATAAATTGCTCACAGGGATTATTAGCTCATGCATCTCTGCTTGTTAGAACAAGTCTTCTAGTGCTATAGCACTTTTAGTTCTATAGTAATTTCGCATTTGCCTGTAGATTAAGGCTGTGATATTTTTATTGCAATTAGGATATAAATTTGAGTAAGTTAATACTGCCAACAGTATCTCTAAGTGTTAGTGGGCCATCTGTGAGTGTTATCTGCTTTGCTCACTATTATTTTCTTGATGCAAAAAACCCCAAAAGATGAAGATACAGAGTGCAACCAATACCTGTCATCTGCTTGATAACATCTTGACTTTGGTGGTTATTTGTCAGTCACACTTTTTTTTTTTTCAAATGCAAACTAGGAATTCAAGTGCTAGATAAACTACTCCTGTGGGTGCTGAGCTAGTCAGACTCCACCCAGTGTCTTAGCCAAGGTCTCTGCTCTGCTGAGTTGCTACTGTGCAAACCAGATGATGGGATAGACAAAAAAAAAAAAACCCTGACTAAATTTGCAGATGATACCAAGCCAAGAGGAGACTGGAGTTGGAGCATAAGATTAGAATATAGAGAAAAGGTTGGTTTGTTTGTGTTTTTTTAAAAAAATTTTGTATAAATACACAGACAAGCACAAATTCATACTTTATTTCTACAGCCAGTGATTTTTAAGAGTCTTGTCTGCTGATCCTGGGAAATCCCTAGAGTCCATGTGAGGTGACCAAGAGAAGCAAATCGATACTGCTCAGCATCAGTGTAATTTTTGTGACATTTCTAAAAAAGATCATCTCTTGTTGAATAAAAAGTGTTCTACAAGAGAGAAAAAAACTGAAAACAATTGGAACTACATAAGTCACGGGCTGGGGTAAAAATGCGTAGATAACAGTTGCAGTAGAAGGCATCGCAGAGCCTGGGTGAATTACGAGCTGGGTGTGAATCAGCAGTATTGCAGCGTGTGCCTTGAAACGTACACGCAAGCAGGAAGCCTGCAAGGCACACGCTGTAATCCTTTCACTTGTCAAAGGTTTGGTTAAGCTCAATTTGAATGCTATGTCTAGCTTTGGGCATTACACTTCTGGACTCTCTCCAAATCTTTCTTGTCTTTCTTGAAGAGAAGAGGATGCTCTGAGGTCTAGGAAGCGTCATCTGTGAAGAGCGATTGAGAATTTGGGTTACATGTGTGGCATAAGGAGGAGAAGGGGGCTGGAGGAGATTTCTGCAGAAAAGGAAGAACTGTTCTCTGTGCCCATTGTAGACAGACTCAATTTACCAAGCAATATAGGCCATTCTTTATACACTAACCATACTCCACACACATTTTTTTTGTGTGTGTGTGTGCTAGTAATGATCCTACTAGAAGAATCTGTTTTGTTACTTTCTGTGATGCGCTCAAGTGGGTAATATGTAGAGGAACTTTGGTATTTAGGGGTTGATGTTTGTCTTTTTTCTTTCAATGATTAGTTGACTACAATTTGAGAGGGCTTGGGTTTTCTTTCTAGGTTTTGGTAGATGAGTCCAAGGACATGAAAGGCCACTGCGAGGCGGGAGGGACCATCTCTGTGTCTGTAACAATGAAGAAATAAAGGGATTAACTTTGCAGCAAGGAAGATTCAGGTTATATTACAAAGAGCTTTTTTTCAGAGAAGGCCAGCTTTGCACTAGAATAGCTTGCTTTTGAAGGTTTTTGAAAAACAGGTTAGACATCTGCCACAAAAAGTCATGCACAACTGATTCTACCAAGAGACAGGAGAGTAGATTAGATGACCTCTCAAGAATTTTTCCAGTTCTGTGTTCTCTGATTCTGTCAATTCCATCGTTATTCACAAAAAGGCATGTGCTTTCACACAGAGAAGTGAGAATGTGAGGCTGGCCATACGGGGTCAGACTGTTTAACCCGGTACACCATCCTCAGGGGGAGCTGAAAGCAAATGTGCGGGGAAGACTGTACAAACGGGGCAACCGCACAGGACGATACTTGTCCTGTAGATGGTTTCTGTGTATTTAGTAGCTCTTGGTAAATTCCAGTTCTATGAATTTGTCCGGTGCAGCTTGAACAAGCCTGAGCTGCTAGTGTTCATGGTATCCCACAACCAGAAGTACTTGCCGCTGAATCACGTGTGTGAAGACCCACCTCTTTCTCTTGGTTTTTAACCTGACCCTCTTCTAGCTTCGTTTGGTGCTTTTTGGCTCTTGTTTTTTGGAGAAACATTAAACACCCACCCTCTCCATTGCCACTAAAGACTTTATAGACCTTGACCTTATTCAGTCTTAAACATTTCTGTTTCTAGACTCAAGAGTTCTAGCTTGCTTAGCTATTTTTTATATGGAAGATGATGCTTGGATTCTCCTTGTTGCCTTGTTTGGAACATCTTCACCTCTACATCCTTTCAGATGGAGGGAAAAAACTGCATGCAGTATTTAAGATGCAGGTTCTCTACAGGTAGCAAAGAGGTGTTCCCTGTTTTATTCTCAATTCCTTTTCGAATAAGTGATTTTCTTTTTTTGACTGTTGTTGCACCCTAAGCTTATGTTTCCATAAGCTGTCTGTCCTGACCTCAAGGTCTTTCTTCCGGAGTAATACTGGTCGACTCATTGTATATTTGAAATTTGGACAGCTTTATTCTCCTGTGTATCTTTTTATGTTTATCTATATTGAATTTCCTGTGCTGGTTTATTGCCTAATTACTAAGTCACATAAGGTCTGTATGTAGCTCTTCATTATGAGCCCTCACCTTCACTACCCTAAATAATGAAGTAGCATCAGCAACTTTTGCCACCTTGCTACACCCCTTTTCTAGCTTGCTTATAAATACAATGAGTAACACAAGTCCCAGGACAGATCTCTGTGAGGACTATTTACTTCCTTAACTCTTTTAGGCGATTATATTCTATTTTTTGACAAGTTCTCTGTCTGTGCAAGAACCTTCCTTTTTTTTTTTTTTTTTTTTGGTAGGTGCTTGGGTTCCTTAAGCCTTCTGGAAATCCAGAGAGATTGTATCAACTGAATTTCCACTGTCCATGTGCTTGTGGGCATAAAAATACAACAGTAGTAGCAAACAATGTGATTCTCTTTTACATGAGAAACTATTCTTTTCACCAAATACAAATTTGTTAGTTAAGTCACGCTATTACATTCCTAGTTCTGATGCATAGACTTGCTGTGCTTTTTAATGCTCAGAATACAATGATTTCATCATCTGTGTCTTCATTTTTGGAATACTGAAATTATAAATGGATGCATTTTACCGCTTGAAGAAAGATTTTGATGAAGAACATTGTTAACTGTGTGCTGTTGAGTCTGTCATGTTATACAGTAAAAAATTTGCAAATCCATTTGAATCTTTTCAATAGGCATGATTAGTATATAAACAAACTAGATTTTTTTTCAGCACTTTTTAATGTTCTGTTATTGCTGGGATTATTGACAAAAAATAGGTGTGTCAGCCTGTCGTAGTGTCTTTTTTATTTCCTAGTTTGTAGTTGAATATGGCTCAGCAAACTTGAGTGAGAGGAAAAAGAAAAAGTAGCTTCAAGTCAGGGTTATGCTCTCCTGGTCACATCCGTTGCTCGGAGTTTGGCGAAAGGGCTGAGTTTACTTGCTTGCATTAGACAGATATATACAGCCCTTTGCAAATGAGGAATTTTTGCTAATTATTTCATTGTATGAGCAAGCTAAGATCTCTGCTCCTTTAATGGAGAGGAGCCCATCATTAAAAATGTAATGCACGTTTTCGAGTAATTAAAAATGGTGCATCTGAATACTTTTCAAGGTTTTTCCCTTCCCCCAATTCCTTCCTTCCTCCAACACGCTTCTGGCGTGGGGGTGTGTTGTTTCCTGTAGCAAATATTAAGGGCTGATATGAATAGAAGATATTGTCTTGATCACCTTTCATCTTTTATGATTGAAAGCAAATGTTTTCTGCGTGATTTTGAATTTAAAAAAACCCTGCAACTATCATTCAAATTCCTCTCTTGAAAGGTTCCAAGGAATCTGTCTTCTCCAGCTAAAGATCTGAGAATGCATATAATTATACCTAATAATTTCACCACTGTCAGATTAGATTGATTTTTAGTCACTTTTGTGCAGATTAGATTCAACTCAGGTGCTCAAAGAGAAAGAAGGTGCGTTAATCTGCAGTGACATTCTGTCTCTCCCAATTAGCGAGTTCTAAGAGATGTTAGGTACTGCAAGTTTGATGGTGTGAAGCATTTTCGTTCTCCCATGGATTTAGTAAAGTTAAGGAGGTTTAAACCTTCAAATACAATCATCAGCAACTTAAGGGTTGGGCCTACAAAAAAAAAAGCGTGAAAAATTAATGGAAATAAAGAATATTCCAGACAGATTTAAAGGCTGGGGACAAATGATGGTGGTTAAATTGAGATTTTGAGGGAGACTTTTTTAAAAATTATATTTCTGTAATGTAAGCCTCTACTGTATGCATCTTTGTGCAATCAAAATCTGGTTTTCAAAATTTTGGTTAGCATATTGACATTTATAAGGTGTGTAAGTCTGGACGTAGTGGTTTCTCTAATGCTGCATAACCTTGTTATCTGGCATGTATGTGTTTCTGTGTAGTGTTGAAGGTCACGCACTAATTTCTTCGAACTGCATGTGGTCAGACCATAATTTTAATTATTTTCAAAGCAGTAGTACATTAGCATTACAGAAGTAAACGGTGAAGGACAAAGTACTGAAAAATGAAGTGCAAATAAATGACATTGCAATGTGTGCATCTCTTCTGATTTGGCAGAATTAATGCTGGCAAGGCTTTGCTGTATCTCAAAGTATATGTTTATTGCTTAATTATCTCAGTTACTGAATATGCTCATTGCATAATCTGGGGAAGCAGTAATTGAGTCCATTACTGTAGATAAACAATTGCCAATTTATAGTACTTCAGAAAAAAAATCTTGACTGTAAACAGATGTTACAAAATCTAAAATATTGATGCTATCTTACTTTTACCATGATGAAATTGTAAGTGATTTTCTTAATGTGCATTCTGCCAATGCTTGTTGAAAATTGCCAATATTTTCTTTTTATTTCTTGGAGAAAGGAGTCTACTCCAATTATATTAAAATATTTTTTTCCTTTTCACACTTGCCTTAATTTTTGGATGAGCTATTCTTTTGTTTGTTTGTTTAATGTTGGTATTAGCTAATGTCAAGAAGCCAGTTCTTTTTAATAACTTAAGATTGGCTTTTGATTAAATGAGAGCAATATGGGATGTAATTGTAACTGATGGAGCAATGATGATCCGTAGGCATGTAGGCAGTTTTCAGTCTCCTACTTAAAAAGATATAATAAGTTCATCCTATTTCAGGAATGTTTGCATAAATCCCAATTTAGTGTTAAAACAAACGAAAAGCCCAACCTGGTAGGAACTCAGTATCAGAAACTAGTTTGAACGGCATGGTGAGATGTAGGGTTTTTCCTGCAGATCATAATCCCTTGTAATTTTTAGGTTTAATTCCTTATATCTTGCCAGATAATCCCAAAGCAGTGGTCAATATCCGGTTTCCCACTTTCATAAAACTCTGATTGTTTAAAATTGTACCATAGGTTGGAAAGAGGGAATTTTGCTACACCTGAAACAATCCATATAAGAAATAGGTTTGGTTGGGTGTGGCTGGTTTTTTTGTTTTGCTTTGTTTGTTTTTTTTTCCTTTGGTGATTATGAATTATACGGTGCTTTAAAATACGTAACTACAAGACGCAACTCCTGCATCGGCAGGGACTCCATAGTCTTTTCTGATTGATTTCTGTTTGGATGAAGCAAGGCCTGGGCTGATTCCTCTTGGAAGCAGAGTCAAACTCTCCATTGACCATAGCAGGAGCTAGGATTCCTCCAGAAAGAGGAGTTACTTCATATACTCAAGAAGATTATGTGACTCTCAAATTGGAATTGGGCCATCTAATGTCTCATGAGAATGAAGTTGCAATCTGTATGAAAGACTTTCTGTCTTCTAACCGCCCCATTGCTTTGTTAGCTTACGTATTCTCATATTACAGTATATGCTATACAGCAGTGATAGATTGGGTTTTAATATATATAAAAATACAGAGAGATTTTAATATTTATTTATGTAACTGGAAGTCAGGCAGACAGGCATACATATATATATAAAGATAAAACTTCTATATACATATATAGAAGTGTGTGTGTGAGTGAGTGCATGTAAAAAGCACTTCAGAGGGCTCTCCTACTATCATTAAAGTTTTGCCATTGAGTATAGTAAGAGCGAGTACATGCCTCCTGTTATGCAGAATTATTCTCCCAGTCTCGGGGGGCAATTTTGTATCTTATGTCTGCAAAATGAAACTGATCTCACAAATACTTAGCCCAGAAGTGTTCATTTAATTTTGGCAGTAGTCCCACTGAATTTAATGAGCCCTTAGATGGTAAATTCTTTGGGGCTTTTATTTTCCTTTGTGCCTTATTCAGTGGTAAGCACAATCTCCATTAGCTTTTACATTAACAGCTACTGTTACTTACAGCAAAATGCTTTTAGGTTTTGGCTTGAAAATGCTAATTCAAACACATAGGCACAAAAACTCTGAGGCGAAAGACAACAATTAAATTAGAATTATTCCAAAATTACATTTGAAGAATCTGAGTTGCCTTTGTGAAATTTCAAAAGCTACATTTTTGAGTGCTGCTGCAGGGGTCGTCTGATTTGGCCTTAATTGGAAAAAGAGTCTTACAGCCATTGGGATTTTCGAGAGGGGAAGGATTGTAGACCTCGGTTGGTAAACACTCCAACCTGCTGATGAACGCCGATAGTCAAGGTAACTCTGGCTTCTATGGAGCTGGGAGTAAGTGTAGAAAACCACAGCTTTTGTTAATTCCGATGCTGACAGCCAAAGGTATCCGACTGTTACCCATTGGGGTCCTCTGAAATCCATTCCAGTTAACAGCATTCTTCCAACTGTCTGCACCGGCTCTGGATGAGCCTTCTCTTCTGCATGCTTCCCAAATCACATGCCTAAAATAAGCTTCCTGCAGGCTGGATTTGCTCAGTAGAATTGATGTGGTCTGACTATATATTTATTAATAAGCTATACGAAAAACACAAGCTCATTTTAGATAATTGACACATCTTTTTTTTTTTTTTTTTTCCCCATCCCAGATGGTTTCAATCTTCAGTTTCAGAGCAGAGGATAATTTAACCTTGCCAGCAGAGAATTTCTAAACTTTGCAAGTTTATAAACTTTGCAAGCTTTTTGATTTAGTTAGAACATCATTTCTGTTCTGGTGGTGTAAAACAATGTCCCACACTGACCAGAGCTCAGTATGAGGCTTACACTGCATGACTGTATTCCTTTAGCAGCATGCTTTGAAAGCATTCATGGGAAATTGTCCATGGTTTCTTAGGTATTTTTATCTTGAGGGTTACTCTGCTAGCATCTGTTTATTTTCTCTCTTGAGAAAAGAGGGGTAGGAAGTGGGAGGAAGAGGGAGCAGTAATAAATACAAATGTAGGCAATAAAACCGAACTAGTCTGTCATTGCTATGAGAAAATTAGGTGAGATGAGTCGACTTGTGTATTGGTTTTCTTTTTAAAACTGTTTGAAAGGCACATTATCTACTGCATTGGTTTTCATGTTAAAAAATGGTATTCTCGCTCAGCAGTGCTGTCAAGAAGTACAATGTGTCCCACCTCATTAAGTACCATCTTTTTCCTCTCCATCTGTCTAGAACAGCAGGAAAACTAGTTTTCAAATAGAAAAATAATCAGGTTAGTACATTTCTTTTCTTTACCTCTGTATCTGTATTCATCTAAAAATTCAATCAAATTTCCAGGGAAGTGCCTCGGGAACAACAATCCTAATAAAGGCGCCATTCAGAACATCAGGGTTAGTTGTTTGGGATGTAGCAAGGTGAGCAACTAAGAGAGCCCAAACAAAAAAAAATACATTGGACACATGAGGGAAGGAAAATCTGCCTATTTAATAGAAATATAAACTGTGGTTGATTGACAGCATAGCTAGAAGAAATTTAGAAAGGGAGACGTTTCCTCCTCTGTTTGAATATGTGACCAAGAGTTCATCGCTGTTTGGGCGTTAGCAGCAGCACAGCACTTTGTGCCTAAAACCCATGAGTTTTATGGAAGTAAATGACTGTGCCGTATACAAGAGAGATGCCCTGGAGGTTATTTGATTCATTACAGACAGTAGTGTTCATATTAAGGGCCTGAGCCACCATAACAAAAGTGCAAGACTTGCCACTTGCTTAGCTGAGTAGACAGCAGCAAACTGCAGATGCTGGCTTTACTGCTGGAAATAAGAGAAAAACAACTCCAAAAGTCGTGAAGACAAGGCAACAGCAAAAACAGTTTTCGGGTAATTGCTTTCATTGCCATTCAGCTTTTGGGACTTCCAGCATTCTTCAGGTTAAAGTGGTTCTCCTTGTGGGACTCGTATCAGTGCTGTCTCTCCTTATTCTTTACAGCAGCCGCTCGGAGATCGTGCAAGAAATCAATTTTAAGCCTGCATTGTCTTTCTGAAGAATACTCACAAGGACCAAATGAGGGGCTCTGATTAAACCTTTTGCTTTCAGAGCCCTCAAATCGTACTAGTACTGTTCAACTAGTTGGAGAAGTGATACTGAACGAATAAAACAGTGTTAGCTTCAAAAAGTCACTCCTTTGCAAAGTCAGAGAGCGTGGCTATGGGCAGAAGTTGGCTGCACACAAGGCTGAAGTCCCACATCAAAGGTTGGGTAGAAAATTGTATTTTGCAGCTGAGGTAATACCAGAGGATGTGTAACTGTGTGAATGAGTATTGTTTGCAATACAAAAAGCCGGTTTTAAAAAGTAAATAAATACAGGTTTAGAAAAAAGCAAATAGTCTAGCATAATTTATTCCATGGATCCTAAAATATTTACATCTTTAGTTCTGTTGTAGACACAAAAGGTAAGGGACCCCAGTGTGTAACAAAAGAAATAAGCATGCAAATCAATTTCAGACAACAGCTATCAGTTACCAATTTGTCATTATGTGATGTTTAACAATCTGAGAGTAATGAAAGGAATTTTCTGGGAGAATAATTTACTGTGTTCTGGGCTATGCATGTGCTAAGGATGATGTCATACCCTGAAAGAATAACTATGCAGACCATAAATAGTCTTTCAGCTAGAGAGATTTAACACGTACTTTGCAAGACAGGAGTGTATCTTCGAAGAAATCGCTTTTCTCCTTATCCGAAGCCTTCTCTTTATCCAAAGAAGGATAGTTCAAATCATAAAGCCCATTTTACTGTTAAAACTGCGCTAAACCGTGATATGCTGTAGTGAAAAGTGAGATGCGTGTAAGCAAATAGGGGCATGACTTAATAACGGAGCACAGGAATGGGAGGGGAGGTGGGACCTTGAATCCTTTTGGCACTATGTCACCGACTTGCTTTGCAACCCGAGGCAAGAGCCCACTTCGCCTCCCAAAAAGCAGCGGTAACCTGACTTGCATTACGGGGTCACGTGAAGTTTAGTTAGGATTCAGCGCGCTGTCTCCTGGCCTCGGTGTAAGTGTAGCTCTTTGTCTGACAAGAATGGGACGGGCAGTTGCATCAGCAAAAGCTGTGAGAACCTCGGGTTAAAAACGCGGTGGATGTACAACACGTTCACTCGCCTAAGACTTGCGCTAACCGAAGTGCCGGTGTTCCCAATATTTAATAACACTCAGATCTGGCGTACGTTCAGATGAGTAGACAAAAAGCAAGGCTTTGTTTAGATGCAAAGGTGCAACTTGAAAACAGTATTTTGGAAATGATGATATTGTGCTTACTCTTGACGCTGATGGAAGCGATTAGCCCCAGAATTAGTACAGGGCAACTGGAATGCCGTTTACAACCCCGAGCAGGTACTACGTTACCTTCCATGCCCACTGCCACGCGCTGCATCTTGCTGTTGCCTTCATCAGACCGACAGGTTCACAGAAAGGTTCTCAGACTTTGGAAGGGTTCGAAAAGGAAACGTCACATTCCTGCACTGTCTTTGACTTTCTTCCATTGTCTCTTTTCCATAGCAAGCTTCAAGATCCCACGGGGACTTGTGGTATTTGGGCATTGTATTAAGCACTTTATCTAAGCTCTCTGGAAATACCTACTTACTGAGCTCTACTCACACACATCTGCTGCTCACTTACACTGGAAAGCTCGTAGACTTTTCCTTTTTGCATTATGGGAAACCATCTCAGAAATGGCACTCTGGAGAGTTAAACCTTTTTTTAGAAAAGACTGGAGGAAGTGAAAGCTATGAAAATAGATTCATATAAAATTAAATACATTAATTTAATGCTGCTGTGCTTGTTCTAGACTATATGCACCATCTTTTTCTCATCTCCTCCTAAGTGTATAGCTCACTGCTTGCACAGTCTCTGTGCTTGTTATGTTTGATGAAGTAGTCTTTCCGTACTATCCACCTGTGCTAGGATTTCTGAGCATATATCCAAAAAATAATGATGTGGCTTATTTTTCATTTAAAAACATAATATTTGGGTGGGGCTGGGGGAAAGGGAGGGGAGGTTTCTGTGGCTGTATTGCGTAATAGGGATGAAAACATCGTCTTTCTCCTGCATCCACAAGATTACTCTCCAGGTAGAATTATTTGCACTGCGTAAAGGAGGAGTTAAAAAATGCAGGCAAGCCCCAAGGTGGGAGGGAGAAGTAGATCAACAGTTCAGGCAGGTCTGCCTTATTTTGTCCATTCCAAGCAGTGCTGCTTTGGCTCTGGCAGCTGCTGTAGCTCTAGGGCTGAAACAGCAGCTGCCAAGTACTACCTTGAGGTGCTGGATTGTTTTTTTTTCCCTAATCCCTCCATGCTGGGCTCCTGCTCAGCCACGGTGTGCTCGGTTCTGGTGCAGGATTTAGGAATCAGGCAGTAAGCATTAAAACAGCTCCATACGGAGTGATTTTTATCCACCTTGTCTAAAATCAGTGCAACCCTGGAAGGAAGGCAGTGAATGTCCTAGCATCAAAGATCATTGCCACACAGCAAGACAAAAGAAAACCTGTTAGAATGCCCTTATTACTCAAATGTATCCTGAATAAAACATTTTATACTTGCATATATTTTGAGATTGTGGGGTAGAAGGATTTAAGAATAAGAACAGAGCTGTAAGAATGTTAGACGATTTCCTAATACTTGAAAATTGTTAACAAAGAAGTCTGAGTGATGGATTATTCACTGGTTTTACAGAAAAGCCTCTTTATACTTTGGATAAATTATCTGACCCCACACACATGTCGTCCACTGATTCCAGAAATCAAAACCCTAGGGAAAGTGTGTGAATTCCTAGGGTGTGGGCCAGATCATAAGGAAGAAACTGAATTAAGACACAGAGGTGATACCGCCTTTTGCTTTTGCCAGCAGCTCACAGGTCTACAAAGCTCACCTGCGGCAATTAAGTATTGTCAGTACATTTCAATTAAGCACTTACTTCAGGGGAGACCTAGCTGAGGATGATCTTCAGGATTATTGCCTCTGCAGACTTCAGCAAGTTGTAGAAAATGAGTGAACTGCGAATCACCTTTGTATTGAAAAGAGAAACTAAACCCAAGTTCAGCTGGAAGCTGGGGAGGTGCCACCCTCGTAATCTTTTCCTGGGTACGCACTTTGTGGGCTGTCAGTGGATATAAAGCTAGACAGAGACAGACCTTTGCTCTGACCCAAACCGTCTATTCCTGCGGGCGTAGCTCATTTGCAATGTCATTTAGGTAAATGTAAATGTAATTCAAAAATTGAATTGCAGTGGGTGTTGGCCATTTAAAAACCTTAATTGGGCAATAAAACTGTAATCTAGATTATGGGTGGAGTCCTTTGACTGGAAATAATGTGTTGGAATGCTAATCAACACACACTTTAGGGTAGAAACACCAGACTAATGGGAAAACCTACCAAATACTTATTAAGGACTTGTTCTACCTGAAAAGTGAGGGCTAAGTAGTGTATTTTTATCACATCAGTCCACTTCCTTTACCTGCCAGTAATTTCTTCTGACACTTGTAACTAAAAAGAAATGTTCCCGCTTTCTTCTGCTGCTTGTGCTTCACAAGCCATATATATAACAAATAGCGCTTTTCTAACACAACTGTTTATTAAGTTCCACTCGTTGCCTCCACTAGAAACCTGCTGAAGGCAAATGGACTATTCAGTTGTCACTGAAGGCATAATTTAATGATGCAGCGTATCTCTACGCTGATGAATTTGGCCTTTTTATTCTGGTTAATCTATGATGTGTGGAGCAGACGGTACCTTCGTTTTGCAGACCTGTCTGTGGGAAGCCCGCTTCCACTCCTTTGCTCTTCTGTCTATGATAAACAGAGCCTATTTATCGGAGAAGCTATCGAGGTACAAAGTTGAAGCCCTCGGGTGCCACTTTTACGGTCCCTTTTCAGAAAGTACGTCCTCCTTCAAGCAATTGCTTTCCACATGGCCTCCAGCATCCCCTACAAAATTGCCTGGTTTCACATTTGGCAAAAAAAGTTAGATCGCTGACCCACTGTGTTAACAGGGATGGTAAATAGTGAAGGATAGATGGAAGCATTTGGGTGAGAAATCTGTGACAGGCTTTTATGTGAAAACATTTAGTATCTGTTCTCGCGTTAATCACTTATTGTTTTTAAGTCAGTGACAAAAACATCCTGCTGAAATAGGAACGCTGGGATCCCATCTGCAGGGAGAACAAATGGTGTTAGACAGTATATCAGGCAAACATATTAGTTGCTAGTTTTACTGTTGTTTTTAAGACTGCTTGAGAAAAGTTGCCCTAACCAGGCTTATGAACTTTCAAATGGCTACATAAAATTATATCTTGTCTTTGTTTATCCATAACATAAAGCTACTCTGGTAAAAATAAAATAGAGACTTCATCTTTTACAGGTTTACTACACCTTTATGTTGCCCTCAGGCTGCTTCTATTTTTCTTGGGAGAAAGCTCATTCATATTTCTTCCAGAATAGGACCAGTCACTTTCACTTTGTAAAGGCTAGAGCTGTTCGTGATAAATCCTCGGTCCTTTCGGTCACATGTATATTTGAAAGAAGCGTAATAGTTGTTGGGTTTGTTTTTTTTTATTTTGTGGTTTAAACATCCACATTTTGTAGCTGTGGACATTCTCGCTGGATTAAGTGTTTTGTAATATATTGAAACACGTCATTGCTGTGACAGAAATATCCCGGAAACACAGCACACTTCTTTTTTCCTGTAAGAGAACTTAGAAATAAGTATCAAAACAAATTAAGACATATGGAATAACAACAGGCTGTGTAAGAATGATGAATATGCTCCAGGTTTAATGTAGATGGAAATGGAAGTACTTTCATACCTGCCAAAACCTTTTAACAACATTTTGAAAACGGGTGTTTACATTCTTTGATATGTTTGTATCTAGAAGCAACCTCCTTCTTTGGCAAACTTGGCTTAAAGTCATCTTGGACCTCTGACAACCAAACTGACAAATATACCGATATGCTCTGATATTGTCCTAAAGCTTGTTTTCAATAGCAGAGTTAAGAGAAGTAAAATATAAGGACTGGAATTTGAGAAAGTAGCTCCCGACAAGGAACTAACACTCTGAAAATGTTAGCCTCCGGTGGTTTGCTCCAGTAGGCCCAATAGGAAAAGTGTAGCGTCAGTCAAGATGAATTTTAGGAATATTGAAGAAAAAAGACAGTGCAAGAGTTGCCGACAACATTCTCTTTTATCAGTCGCTTTCCTTAACGATTCATGGTCTCCTGCAACTCCTGGCCCTTCTGCGATACAATATTGCAGCACAGATGGCAGTAGCACAACGTGGCTGCTATTCAGCTTGCGCGTGGTACCAAATGATTCAATAATTATTAGGCTGTCAAACTCACATGATATCTGTAGGGTTACGCTTACTCAGTCCAGTTTCGCTGGTCCAGTCTCGCTGTTTTTCTGTCCTTAGCCTCCTCCTCCGAGAGAGGACAGCGTCCTAGTTCCAGTCGAGTGCAGGGGAAGAAATAGGGTGAAGGAGACCCGTTCTCCCGCTCACTCCTCCCCAGCAAAGCGGACAAGAGCTGCGCACTCGCGGGCTCAGGGAGCACCCACGAGAGGTGAGAGCGCCGGGACCCCTCGTACCTGGGAGATGAGAAGGTGCTCTACCCTCCCCTCTGCGGTACCAGCACAGATCCCAGCCGTTCCCTCCTCCCACCTTTGCAAGTGGGGTGAGATTCCCGAAAGACAAGACGAGTTCTCGTGGCGCGCTCTCTTTCTTACTTGCCATTTGCCCCAAAAGGTATTTTTATCGTTATCAAGAAAAATTCACCCGGTACAGCTGCGGCTCTCTTGGAGCAAATCAGTGGTATAGGCAAGGAGTACAGTGATTAACCTGCTCCTCTTTGCTCGGTCTGAGCAAAGGAGCTTTACCCACCTCCATTCATTGCATGTCACCGGAAAAAAATGGAGGGTGTAAAGCGCTTTGTTCTTGCCCAGGCTGGAGGGAAAAAAAGAAGTTGCATTTAATAGACAGAAGTCTTGCATTCTGGAGTACAAATCGTGTATGGCTACCTCTCAGATGACACTTCAATTCAGGGAAAGCGGTGAAAGGACATCTGTTGGCAAATTGCCTTTTTGGGTTATTGAGAGCAGCAAGTTGAAAATCAGGAGAGAGGAGGATACGTGGGATCCCAGCTGACCATAAGAAATCAAATTGCACTCTTTAAAAGAAAACTGATTACCAGACATATTAAGCTTTAATCTTATTTGCAGTTAGTAGCCCCAAAGAGAATGCTTTGTTGGAGACCTTCCAAGAACAGCTATTGCAGACAGCTTGTAAAACAAAGATAATGCGATGGAAATAATGCAAATACAGTTCAACATTTGCTATAATAAAGTTAGTTTATGACGCCCTTTGTAACAACCTCAACAATAAACGCCGATTTCTTCATTGGCAATTAGCTCTGGTGGGACAAACACTTCCCCAAAGTTGACGCGAAGACAGCATTTACATATTTCTTTCTTTTTTACAAAGCGGATTGTACCTGGCATGTAAATATAATTTTTATTTCTAAGGTTTTCTTTTAAAAACACCATTTAAATGCTGCATGAGTGCAAAATGACCTCCATTAAGGTACTGCTCGTTTGCATTCAGTTCAAATGGGATGCTGCTGCTTCAGATTCCGATGTAGCAAACTGCCAAACGCTGACACAGTGACCTGCTTCAGCTGGGGAACGTTTTAATCCCGGTTCTGTGAGGATTCTTTGGCAAGGCTGCTCCTGGCTGTCGTCCTCACGACGCTAAGCCGTGCTGCTGACGTGAATTACGGTTACACATGCCCTCTCTGTGGGATCTGGCCCCTGGTGCCCCTGTTTACCTTGGAGGTAGCCTGAACTTCAGTTCCTCATCTGCCCTGAGCCTGGCGGCTTTGGCATTTGCTTTGGTCAATTCACCTCTCTGCAGCCGCGCAGGACGGAGACTTACACAGGCAACTGTGCCCATTAGTGCCTGCTGCCGTAGAGATGACACAGGGGGTTCCCCTCCGCAGTGTACTAGCTGTTTTCCCCAGACCTGGCATTTTTGTGGGGTTCTGGGCACATCAGAGGAGTGGCACAGCTTGGACAAACATGTAACCAAAGCAAGAAAAGTCCTTTTTTTTTTTTTTTCCCCCCTCCCCTCCCCTCCAGGCATCCTGCAGGCTGTATGTTAGAGTAACTTGGGAGTCTCATGAAATCAGAAGGATGGCATTGACTATAATTACAAACCATCACAAAGATTTTTAAAATCTATTTATTTGTTCTCATGACTTGGAGATGTACGTATTTGAAAAGATCCCTCCAATAATAATTTTACAAAGCTGACTTAGTAGTGCTCCACAATCCATAAACCTGAATCTCAATATACTTCTCTTAATACAAACGCCATAAACTTAGTCCTTAAATTATAGACTACATTTCTGAATGCACACTTACTCCAAAATTACATCTTTTTATCTACATGGTTTAGTGAATTCATATCACTTCTTAAAGTGTCTTTGGCTGTATCTAGATGTCTCATGCTGGCTTCTTCTTTTCATGAAATTGATACCATTTTTGCTAAGTGAGTTTCCTGGACTCGGTTGCAATGCAATAGAATAGATAATCGAGGTGTCCTAAAGACATTCCACCAGAGGGATCATCAATCACAAAGGAACAAGTGTTAAGCTGCTTGCATACGGTAAACTGCCTGCATACAATAGATGTTTCTTGCTAAAACTTCTCAGCGTAAATTGAAAACACACATTTTTGGCGAAGGAAAGCCTGATACTTCTTATATTATCTGCCTGTGTATAAACACACACATATTCAATCCCCAGCCTATAAATGCTAAATGAAGGCAGCTCTACAGTTCTTGCAGTGGTGTGCATTACCTCTCACGGGGAAGCTGCCTGTCGTAGTACACGGTCCCTGATGAATGTATCAGCTGAGCAGTACAGCAAAGCTCAAACATTTAAGTTGTTTAAGCACACAAGGAATCCCATTCAGCTCACGGAAGGTGAACACATGTGCAAGTCCTGCGCTGGGCAAAGAATGCCTCCTTGTCTGACTGTTTATGCATTGGCTACCTTGGTATTTTTACATGTACGTTTACTCTGTCACCTGACGAGAATTTTAAGCATTTTTCAGAATTTTTTTTTATTTAAACTATTTCAGCCAACATGAGTCAAAGCCACTTTTAGTCTAATCCTCAGTTTACCCTGGCTAGATGTCTCCTCTCCTCAGAAATCCGTCGTCCACTTTTGACTCTCCCCAGTGAGGGGAGAACAGGCAGATGGAGTCCAAGTGCAACCGCCGTGCTGCTGCCTGTCCTCTCCTGCTTAAAGAGGCTGGGCCTGAAATATCTTCTTTAACACTTGCAAAAGTAGGCAAGTATACGGCTGTCAGAACGTGCATGCATCAAAACATTCGGAGAAACAGGACGCTGTATGCTCCCTACCTGGCAAACTAAGTGCTCAACGGATCTGTGGGGGCACAAGAAGGATTCTGAACTCACTGGTTTTGTCTGAGGAAAAAAGTATCCTCCGTGAATGGCTGGGAAACCTAAGTGCCTTTAAAAAAGGCCTAGGTTGCTTTTGAGGGAGGCAAGAGCAAGTAGCACCTGCCTATGTGGCAAACAGAGTAAAAAAATCAATCTTACGGTTAGACAAAATAAAAATACCATAGGGCTAGTGGCAGCTGCAAGTGTGTGCTGGGTAAAGGACTAGAACCAGCGAGTCTCTGAACAGAAAGATCTTTAAAGGGAGAAATGAATGGAAGCACCAGCAAAACTCCCCACAAAATTGTGGGGCATCAGTACGGCAATGTTCGGCACTCGCCTAACTTTGTCTGCACACCTTCTTTCTTTTTTTTTTCTCCTTTCCCTGTTCAAATTCTCTTTAGAATATAGGGTTTCTGCCAAGGAACTTGTTAAATACGTTTATAATGAGCACAGCATGGGTTTCGGGTTCTGTAAACAAATACCTCTTTCGAGTTATACATCATTTCAGAGACTTCAGATTCACTCATTGATGAAACCCGGTGTTTTCTTCACGGAAACTTTGCTAGTTAGACTTTTTAAAGAGGGCACACCAACTTTGATCTATAAACTTTAAAAAGCCGAATTTAAGAGCGGGTAAAGATAAAACACTTCCGAGAATCCAAGTGTCAAAACAGATCTGGGGCGGGGGGGTTGAAGTAATTTTAAATAACCTTAGCACACCAACATTGTCACGGGGCACGCGTCTAACATTCCGACGCCGCAGCGGGACCTCGCTCGGGGCGGGGGCGGGGGGAAGGTTTGTCACAGCCCAACGACCCGACGCAACGCGTCCTCCGTCCGTGGGTCCCGTCCGTGGGTCCTGTCCGTGGGTCCCGTCCGCGCTGGCGGCAGGCGACCTACGCCAAGGCCGCCCATCCCCGCGGCCTAGAGAAGGAGCCGGGGACCGCCGTTGCCCCCCCCCCCCCCCCGCCCCTTCCCTCAGAAAGCGCGGGAAGGGCGGTTGGTCCAGTCACGCAGTTCTCCCACCGCCTCCTCACGGACCAGGCCCCGCGCCAGGCCAGCGTGGGGAGGACCGCGGGCAGACCACCGCACCTCCTCCCTTTACTGCGAGACCCTCCCCGCCCCGCCGTGCTAGAGCGCCGGCCAAGCCGGTTAACGACCCGCAGGACCCCCCCCCGCCCCACGGCGAGCGAACCCCACGCGTGTCCCCACACGGCGCCTCGGACCCCCGCGGGCCGCGCAGCCAGGAACATCCGGGGGAGCGGCGGGGCGGGGCGAGGCGCTTAGGCTCCGCCCAGGGGGCGGGGCGCGGCGGCGGGGTGGGGGCGGGACGTGCCCGCGCGCTTGGCCGGTTACCGCCCCCTCTCTCCCCCCTCCCCTCCCCTCCCCTCAGCGCTGCCGCCGGTGATGGAGCCGCGGCGCTGAGGCGAGCTCGGGCGGGAAGGAGAGGAGCCGGCGGCGGCGGCGGCGGCAACGGAGGACGGGGCATGCGGAGCGGGCGCCCGGCGGTGGGTTCTGAGGCGCTGAGGGAGGCGGCGGTTCCTCCGCGGAGCTCCCTGTGACCCCCGGAGCGCGGCTGCCGGCAGCCGCAAAGGAAGAGAGGGGCCCGGTGGCGGCGGCGGCGGCGGCGCGGAGCTCCTTCCCCCGGCGGCGGAGCGAGGCGCCGGTTCCCCGTAGGCTGTAACGGCAGCGGCCGCCCGGCTGCGCAACGGCAACGGCGGCCGCGCCTCAGAGTCGGTGCGAGGCAGCGGCCGCCGCGGCGAGCGGGCGGTGTGCGCGGCTCGTCCTCCTCCTCCTCTTTCTCCTCCTCGCCGCCGCCGCCCGGAGGATTTACCCTGCGGGACTCTCCTCCCCGGGCGACCGGTGACAGGCGGGGCCGGCGGCGCCCGTTGCCTCCCCGCCACGGCCGGCCGCCTGCCGCCCGCCCTCCCCGCAGCGACAGAGAGGGCCGAGGTGAGTGCGGGGCTACCGGGAGCCTCGGGTTCCGCTTCCCCCCCACCCCCGCCCCGTCCTTCGCTTCTAGCTCCCCGGTCGGGGAAAGGGAAGCGCCAAGTTGAGGCAGCGCCGGGCTTCTCCCTTCTCGCCGGGGGAGACGCCGCCTCGGCCCGTCGCCGCTTCCTCCCCGCCGGGCGGCCGGAGAAGCGGAGCCGGGGGCGGGGGGGGGACACGACACGACGATAAGTTGCTCCTTGCCGGGGATAAGGGGGGGGGGGGGGGCTGGGGACGTCCTGCTGCTTCTGCCAGGGGTCGGGGGGCTGCTCGGGGTCGGGGGGGTTCGGGAGAGCTTGGGGAAGAGGGGGGGGGGGGGGTTACCGGGGCGGCATCCCCGGCTCTACCTCCGCACCGCTGTCACGTCCAGTTCCATCGGTTAATGTTCATTGCGTAACGCCCGACTAATATTTTAGACTTATCTGCTGGAAGCCGGATCAGCCTTGTTTTATTTCCTTTTAATTCATAAAGCTGAAGAGGGTCGGGGAAACTCACGGCTCTCGTTCCAAGCAGTTGCCTAGAGCAACTTAGTTTTCATGTGACTTTACCCGTGTTACCAGAGGGTTACTACCTCCTTCCACTCCAAGAAAGCAGAAGTGTGTGTTGTCGTCCTGTTCCCCCCCCCCCCGTTTATTATTAAGTACGGCCAAGTTTCCTTAGGTCTTACTTGGTTTTAGCAGTCTCTAGAACCTGCCGCTCTGTAAACTTACAGGGCGAGATACTGAAATAGAAACTGGTTTTTGTGCGGCAGCTGCTGAGAGAAATAACTTTTATGGCGGTGAACAGGAGTGAAACAGCCTCTTCTGTTTATATAAATGATGTTGGCACTACATGAACTGTAAATGAACATAGCCAACAGCTGTGCAAACCAAAACTATGTAAGTAACCATGTATTTCTGTACGCTGCTACTCTCGACTTCGCTGCTTTGCAAAGGCAGTGGAGATCATGCTACTCTGAACGCTCGGAACACCACAGAACTCGTTTTTCTTGTAAATACAAAGGATTGCTTATATTGGAGAAAGCATTTCGCTTTCTAGCGCCAGCTTCATCGTTTTCTGTGACTTGGAATTTTGTCCGTGTCCTCCTGGGACGGTGGCCTTTCTTAAGTGGTATTGCTAGTACTTTGAATTTGAATTTGCTGCATTTTCTCAGGCTTGCCTTATCTGTAAAACACGAATGCATATCAGAGAGGAATATTCCTCAAATGGTTGTCCATAGGGAGACCGTGGCAGCATGGTCATCTTCAGAAAAATGATACAAATGGTACCTGGCAAGGATACCACATGCAAGCCACCCTTGAGATCAAGGTGATAATGGTAACAATTGGACTATTATTGGATGCTGCCTGGCGTTTCAGAACTGTAAGCTGCGTGAATGAGGATACCTTATTCCTCATACACCTTGTTCCTGTAGGAATAGGGCAATTCAAAGACACTAATGAAAGTCATAGAAATGTTTTAAAAATACCACATGAGAGTCATTCCATAGCCTAGTGGTGAGGTGGTACTGTTTCACTTTTATACAAAGATTTATTCCTCCCCCCTCATCATCTCAAACTAGATTTGTTCAGATGAGTTCAGGAATAAGCTATACAGAGGAAGAATGGAGGTAATTTAGAATAAATTTCAATGCCAAATTGCTGCTTTAGCGAAATAGTACCCTGATGTCCTTTCTTTGTTGCATATGTGTTGGTAAACTATACGTTAGCTGTAAACTTGTTAAATATTTTTTTCTTCTAGCACAGAAAGAGTGTGATGTTTGTCTTTGGGATGAGAACAAAAAGTAGCTCCAGGGACACTCATCTAAAAATAGGGTACTTCCAAATACTTAAAACATTGGAATGCAATTTACATTATGTTTAGTTCAAGGGATGAGATTCTTGACAGATTTTGCATTTTATATTTTTAGGGAATTTTTTTTCTTTTTTTTTTTTTTTTTAGTGTACATGGTAAGTCTCAGACTATCCACCTGTCACAAAAGTTTGATTCGCAGGACCAGAATGGTATGTCATGGTCTTTGGCTCTGCAGGCCTCCCTAGTCTGTTTCTTTAAATGTCTTGTATGTGGAAGTGCAGGAACCATCAGATGCAAGTTGGCCTGTATTGGGAGCTGTCAGTGCTTAGAAGGAAAAGGACTGGCCTACAAACTGAAATAGTTTTGTTTTTTTTTTTTTTTTTTTAAGATGCATTAAAACACCTTTTAGCAGTTGGAGTGGTGCTTTTGAGAATGGCACTGTTTCATGCTTATAAACCAATCACTTTAGCAAGAATTTTGGAGTTCTTTTGTTTGTTTCAAATTATTAATCAAAATCTGGAAGTCTGTGGTGCTGCCCTTTAGGCCAAGTTATAGTCTATGTTTTGCATTCCGGTGTTGCTCTTCAGGATCTTGATTTTGAAAGTTTGTTTGGAAGGTGGTGGTTTTGGTGCCTACCCCCCCCCCCCCCCCCCCCCCCCCCCCCCCACTTCCTCGCAGGGCCAACTTGGTGATTTTAGCATTGGAATTGTGGCAGTGGAGTTTATTTGGGGTTCATCTAGATGAATAGCTTGTGGCAGATACAAGAAGTGTGAGAGGAGGCAGGTGTTGAATACTGCTGTTATAGTATGGGTCTTACACCAATACTTAATAGAAATAGACTGTTCCTCATCCCAGTCCAGTTTTCTGTCCATCTTTGACTATTGGCAGATTCTTGACTATAAAGCACTTGCCACTGCTGCTTTTGAGTCCTGATACTGTTAATTTTCAACAGCTCTGTTCTCGTATTGAACAGAGATCTTCCTTGAGTTCTGTAGGGATGCTTGTAATCCTCTTGTTTATACGAGGTCTACTTAATTTGGAAGGTTGGTGACCATACTAATAATTCTGTCTTTGACTTTCAGTGATGCTTCTTCTGCATCTGTTAACATTGAATTTTATCTGCCACTGTGTTACCTGTACATCATGGTTGATTAGTTCCTAGCTGGTTATGTTTTTGGTCTTCTGTACTTGACTAAGCTACGTAACTGTTAACTTTTCTACTTTCTTTTCCAGGTCGTTAATTAATGCCTTTAAACATTGCTTGCTTTATGGATCCTTCAAGCATCCTGCTGTTAACCTTTCACCGTGTTGAAGTTGGACTACGTATTCATAGTCCAAGCTTCCTGTTTCTTAGCTAGGAATAAAACAAAATATTTAAAGCAAAATATAACTGAAATCTGCAAAATATATCTGCAGTGTTGTAATCATGGCTTCTACTCAACTTTTAGCACCAAATCTATTCTTGACGATAGTAGTCTAAATTTAACATCCCCAAATAAAATGTTTTAACTGTGTGCTTGTCGTAAAAGCATTTTGACACCGTCTTCCACTAATTCTGGTGAAGCATTTTTTCCCTTTTATAGTCTTTCTAGTGAGCTTAATCCATTATGTGAAATCAGCCCATCATAAAAATCAATGGAATTGATATACTTTTAGCTAATGTATTAAAGAGCTGGCTAACTGCTCTATTATTCACTTTTTGATCACTTAAATATGGTTTTACACTATGAAATATGAAGATTCTTAAGGGGCATTTACTTTCGGCTAAATTAGAAGCTTGTGACTTTGAGCACCGCATAAATATCTTGCGCATGTACTGTTGTAGCAACTCCCAACTCATTGAGGCGTTCTTACTCTCGGGTTCACATAAAGGTCTGGTTATAATCCACTGAAGAAAATTAACTTGAATTCTAAAGCCCCAGACTATGCAGGTTACTGAGTGGTGGTTTGTAGTTTCTTGTAGGAAATATGACTTTGATTCCTTGTGTCTTTGTTAGAAGGGCCAATGGAACTGAGCAGTCAGCATAGAAAGGTGTGTTTAGCTGATAACCTCAGTTGTCACTGAAAACAAATGTGCTTGGAGACTTGGTCAGTTAAGAAAAAGTACCCTTGGCAAGGTGGTTTCCCTAGATTGTCTCTGGATATCACTTACCACGCTTGCTTCTGTGATCCAGGGCTTTATTTTCAATTATTTAAAAAAAAACCCACAACTTTTTTTTTTTTTTTTTATTTTCCTCTTCTGCCCTTAAGTGATAGGTAACTATGGTGTGGAACTTGATTGTGAAGTGGCTTCAAAACTTTATTATTTTTTTTTTTGCCAAGGTATTTGGTTTTGGAGTGGTCAGCTTCATTTCTGTGGAATCAAAAAGTTATCCTCAATAGTCAGAGCTTTGTAATGGTGTCTTTTCACTGGAATCAGGGTTTAATGACCCCCATAACTCTCATTGATAGTTTCAGCTCATGTATTTTTCCTTTATTATCAGATCTTTTCCAGCATTTGAGAGAGAGATACAGGTAGGGATATTGAGCACTGTTTGTGTTGTAGGCTGCTATTCTGCGTAATCTGATGGTCCTTGAGACATTTGTGTTTGCTCTCCTGTGAGAAGTTACTGCTAGTGAAGAACAGTATAAAGCAGCAGCACTTTGCTGCTGTGGAAGTTCAGACTGTGGGACCAGCTGATGTACAGCTGCTGTGAAATTCATTCCTAGTTAAGGAGGGAAGTGTTTTCATAGTTGTTTTTTGTTGTTTTTTTTTTTTTTTTTCTCGTGCGGTGCTGGTATCAACTTTCAGAAACTTTACTCTGTTAGAAAACTTATCCAAAAGATAAGCCAGTTCAGTGTTGTGCTGTCTAGCTGAAAGAGCTTTAGCATCCTTTGGAGGCAGAACGTGTGAACTGCTCTTTTGTTCCATAACGCTCGTCTTGCTTTTTAAAACTTTGTGCTGTAAATTGCAGGCCGGTGTAATATTGTAAATGTTTTGGAAAGTCTACTTTATTTTCACTACTGCTAATATTAGTTAAGCTGTGCAAGTGGTAGAATCTCTGGGAATTTTTTTGGTGGGATTTCTTACTGTAGATAAACTCTTAGCATTTTTTGTGCAAATAGTATTTCTTTGTAATGGGGTGCAGTACCATTTTCATGTTGAGTTCCAATATTTCTTCATGTAAGAGATTTCCTGATGTCTAAGTGAAGTCATATGACAAAATTTGTCATCCTGGTTATGCGGAACAATTGAATCAGGATGATATTTAACATCCAAGTTGCCTGTGAAAACTTTTTTACAGGCACGTGAGAAGGTATGTCATGTTCTTTGACTTTTTTTTACAGTGCATCAGAATAGAGTCCAGAGCTTCAGCTGGTGCTTCCCATTGGCCACAGGAATTATGGTAGTATCACAGTGCATGAATATCTCATGTTAAGTAGTTCTACAGGAGACAGGAATACTAGCCTCGTTTTACAGGCACAATATGATGAAGGCCAACAGAGCCTGAAGAACTTGAATCCGAATCTGTTTGCTTTTCTATAGCCAGGGGTCATCGTTATCTTATCTTTTTCCATGCCGTTTAAGCCTGCACTCTGTATGCTAGCAATGCTTTAGTGCAAATTGTGAATGATAACCAGAATTACACTGAAAATTAAAAGGGAAGTGATAATGCCAGGATTCTTCCAAGGAGAGGGAAACAAGTTTTTTTTTTTGTTTTTTTTTTTTTGTTTTTTTTTTTTTTTTTTTTTTTTTTTTTTTTTTTTTTTTTTGGAGGGTTCTGTGAGGAACAAACCAGGGGGTGGAAATATTGGTAATGGATTGGAATCAATTGTCAGTGTGTAGAGAGGTTTGGAATCACTCACTACATATCAGAATGAAGAAGCTGACTGAAAAGCAGAATGAAAAAATCAATCAAATGACCATGGACCTCTATAAAGAGAAAGAGGTATCTAATACTGGTCTTAATCAGATGTCTCCAGAACAGTGTTCTGAAATGAGTTTAACTAGAGTGGCCAGGATGAGCAAGGACTAAGACCAAGCATAAAGCTGTCTCTCACCCCAGCCAAACGTGAGTGACAAGCGGATGTAATTTTATGGTCAGTTCTTAACTTTGCTAGGTGATTATTTAAAAAAAAAAAACAAAACAAAACCAAAAAAAGCCCCAACAAACCCACAAAAAACCACACAAATACAATAGGCTTCTGAATCTTCAGATGGTCCAAGTGCAAATTAGTTGTAAGTGAAAAAATAGGATTGGTCAGAGTTGTGCTCTTACTCTGTGTGACATTCATCAGTTTGGTTACCATTATGAGTAATGTAGCATTAAGAACAACCTGGGCTCTTATGTACATATCCTGTTCATGATGTTTCTGCATTAAATACACTGAAGAGAGAACATTCACTGATGGGGCATTTTTTAAGTATCTTTAAGGACTCATTTAAGTTAAAATTAAACTAATGGATTTATTTAATTTTCCATTCATTGTGTACTCAGGGTAATTGGGATTGATACACTTTTCAGACACAGCAGCTGAATCCTAATTCTAGATGCAAAACTCAGCTTTGACTATTGTCTCCAGACAGTACTTCTGTAAGAAATTACTTCAATTTCTGCTGATTGGAATACTACTTTGAAAGTCCAGTTTGTGAGTTAGTGACTGTCATAAAGAAGTTAAGGATGCCTTTCCACAGAACTTCTTTTTTTTTTTTAAGACCACTTTGTGGTTTTAAAATCTACTGTCTATAGTATCATGTGAATGAAATGAAATGTCTGCTTTCTTTGAAAAATGGTTGAAGACAGCATACCAGAGCTGTCCTGTTCCAAAGAGATACTTGGAATAATAGGTATCCTTAGAATAGCCAAAAAACCCCCACCCCTGCAAGCAGTATGTGACTTTTTTCACCCTTTCCCAATATACTCTTGCAATTTTTTTTCTTCAGGGCTCACTGACGAGAAGTTTAAGAGATAGAGGTACTTAAATTAGTAATTGTTCAGTAAACCTATTTTGTTTTCAGTTTTCAAATTCTGGAGATAGTGCGGACATGTACACATCATACTACAAATATTAGGCTTCCTAAAGTGCACCAGAGGTACTACAATTTAAATACGTTTATTTGAAACGTATATTTCAAGAAAAATGAAAGTTTCCCCTTAAGGCCCTCTGCCTACAAAGAGAGGTTATAAAATTGAAATCCTTTTTCAGGCTGACATTTTAAAATATTTGATTTTGTGGTTTATTTTCCTGAACTGAAAGTCTCAAAAACAGCATGAAAAATACAAAGTCGTTCAGTTCAGTAGTTTTAGGGAGTGAGAAAGTGCAGTACCACCTTCAGGAGCCTTAATGCAGATTAAAAATTATCCACTCTTTGTACCTTCTCACAAACTTTGAAACTTATCGTGACTTACTCCTTGCTCCAATGCTGTTTGTGTATAAAAAGGGTTACAGATAGGATAGGAAAGTCCAGTAAGTTAAACTTGCATTTGCTTGAGACAGCTGTAATCTAAGTATCTGGCCTCTTTAAAGAACAGACTGGTAATGTTTTGGAAATGTGGTCCAAGATAGCTGTGGGAAAACAACTCCAAGCTGCTCGGTGGTCCCTTTTCTTCAACTTCTACTGTGGTTTATTTGGGCACTGAAGTGAATAGGGAGAGTAATGTGACAGGAAGGATGCACAGGAATTCTTTATTCTTTGTAAAAGCTCAAGTTCCCTGCTAAAGCAGAACAGAACGGGGCAGCTGCTGATATGTTAGATGGCATACTCATCAAAAATGCGTTTGGGTTTTTTTTTTTTTTTTCAGCTTCAAATTGGTTTTAACGTATGGCATCACAGGTTTTATGAACATTGGACTCAAATTTATTTTCAAAGTGTATAGATCAACATCAGCCTTAAGGACTGCTTCAGCAGTGCAGAGTTCCAGAAGTAAATGGTCAATAATCTAGCCTTCAGAATAACTGTAATGTGCTGAGAGCTTAAAAAGTATTGGTAGTACAGCTTTAGAAAAAATAGCGTTCATTATAGGTTTTACATGCTCTAAAATCTGTATTTGATGTTCGGCTGTGAATAGATTCATTGAATTGCTGGGAGCTGCATGACTATTTCATCAAGTCTGAAATAATTTGTATGTTTGTAGTTGAAAGACCACTGTATTGTACAAAATGTTAAAGAGTGAGGCAAAATTTGGTACCGTGACTGTCCAGTAACACTTTCAGACTCCTGTAGAAAATATTAAGCAATCCATCAACTCTTGTAAAAGTGAAGTTGGAAGAAAGAGACCTAAATGCAGTACAGCAGAATCAGAGTTACTCTGACAAAAGCATCTGAAAAAAATCTTAACTTAGATATTCAAAAGGCATATGGTACAGTTGTTAAAAGTCGAAGGCTATGTTTTTTTTTTTTGTATTACAAATTCAAGTACTATTTCATAATATTCACATTAATCTGCTATGGTATCATCTCATCAAATGAAAAAGGGTGTTTAAAAAACATGAACAATTCTAGGAGTCTAGTGAGTAACCAGAACTGGTTAAAACGCTTTAAAGCAACATTCACCTTGTGTATGCAGACCCACCACAAAACTTTTTTCTCTGTCAAAACACGCTTGTCAGGCTATATATCTAATTTTGCACTGCAGTTCTAAATCATAAAAACTTTATATCTGTAGTAGTTAATTTTTAAAAAAGGTAACCTATGCCCAAAAGAAACAACATAATCTAGTATATTGAATTTGTTAAATCTTTAAAAAAGAAACCCTATAAAAACCAGAAAACCAAGCCCCTTGTTTCTGCAAGTTATTCATTTTCCTTTCTTCCTCATGTTTCTTTCTTGTAGTTCCTTTTGGATTTTGCAGAGTTGTCAAATCACATCTTTTATTTTGTCTTTCCATGTCCAGGAAAACTAATTGCTTTTCTGCAACCAGTTAATGCTTGAAATCTGCTGTGTACAAGAAACCAATTGTCCCAGTGTCAGCTGTGATCTGATTCACAGAAGTACAATAATATGTAATTTTCTTGCTTTGGATTATATCAAAGCTTTCTTATGCAGTTTTAGACTATCATGACTATTCCTTTTTCCCCCCCAAATTGTGCTTTCTCAAACACAGTGAGAACTTCTTAGAGCTGAAACAATGGTTTCTCTATATTTCATGAGAGTTATGTATATTTGAAAGACATCTAAGCAGTCTTTTCAACCACATTTTCTTCTTTGTTGAAAACTTCATAAAACATCTCAGCTTCTGCCAGGAAAACAATGCCTTTTATTTTTTATAGCATACCTCATGTTATTTGCAGTAGAGTTGAATAGCACTGAGTTGCGGTCACTAGTTTGCACTAATCCACTAGTGTTTTTGAACAAAGAATCCACAATGGGATGATTTTTAAAATGAGCAGGCTTTCTTTATTGTCACTTCTATGCAGAAGAGCCCAGACTTAAATAGCATGCAAGTCAGGCACCGATTTCCAAATCAAATGTTTGACCTTGGGATCCTCATAGCTAAATTTTCAACTCCGAGGCTGTAAAAATATTTGATACCAACTTTCTTATAATCAAACCATCTTTTGTTGTGGAGGCTAATGAAATTATGATTCACTACCGCTTCCGTCTGCAGGGATGAGCTGTACAGTCTATTTCTATGGGGCAGAAACAAGAACAATTTCTTGTTATTCTAAGAGGCTGTGTTTGCTTCTGTATCTGTCACTTGTAAAATGGTAGCTAACTGTTAGTTTAAAGCAGCTCTTATCAAACAGTGTTAAACACACCAGCTTAACAGTTTTCCATAATTTGTGATTTTTCCATTTCTTCCATTTGTTTGGGTGTGTAATGAGTGGTTGGGTGTATCATTAATTTTTATTCAGAAGGATGTTGTAATGATTCAAGAATAGGAGTGGAGAAATGTATCTGAAAGAAGTCAAAATAATAGAAATTAGTGGTAACTTGGTTTTTTTGGTATCTAATTTGACATGTCTTAGAGACCTGGCTGTCTGAAAGGGAAGCTCAACCTTTTTCAGAAAAATTATCACTTTTTTTAGTGTAACTCAAGTATTTCAGGGAAAAAAGAAAATTACCTCAAAGCCAACTTACTGAGAATGTTCATTTTACTGTACTGGTGCTTGGAGAGTATTCAGAAAAGGCGTGAGGCCTTGTATTTTCCTTTGCTTGCGAGTTCTTGACATAATGAAATTTACTAGAGATATTTCAATGTATTTTGAATAACGTAATGAGTTCCTTTGTGTTTTAACAATGTATTAAATTGTTACATAAAAGGTAGACTGGGATATGTCAGGAGAGAGAGACAGTACTTCTTTAAGAGAAAAGTGATGACTGGCATCTTTGAAGTAAATTGAAATCTGTTTACAGCCAGGCATATCGAAGAGGAAGTGAACACCGTGGCCCAAGGGACAAATGCTGTGTTTAAGATTTCCAAATCTGAGTCTTGCGGTTTGGAGGAAAGGGGATTAGTTTGGCTCTTTGGTGGCAGCTAGAGCTGCTATTGCTTTGGCATCATGATACTTGTCGTAGGCTGAGCAGTCACTTTCAGACACAAGAAGGAGAAAGTTTATCTGGTCTTAGCAAACAGTTGTTGAAGAATTATCTTCCTTTTCCAAAAGGGATTCATTTCAGATGGAGGAAAAAGAAAAAAAAAAAAAAAGTATTTATTTATAAAAGGTTGAACGCTTATGGAGGAACATTACTGAAAAACCTCCAAGCTTATGAAATCAACTGTATATAGACTAGGGAAATTTTAAGGGACTTCTATCTTAAAACTATGTATATGTCTGAAAATCTTTGTATCTCCTGTAACTGAAGGTTTATGGAAGAAATACTGTTTTCTGTTCAGCTTTAAAAAGAAAGCTTAATAGAGTTCTAAAAGAAAGCTTAATAGAGTTCTAACTAAACTTTTTTTTACATGTCTCTTTCGGGCGAGAGGAAAGTTAAAGACAAAACTTTAATACACAAAAAGTTTGAAGAACACTTGGAAGAACTTGAAGGCATTTGCTTTGCTGCATCTGTATGGGTCAGATGTCCAGTCCTGAAGTGATGGGAAGGGCATTTCCCTGGCTGCGCCAGCGCCGGCTGGGCTTCTGTTCCCTGCCCGCAGCTGGTCTGTTTTCTCATCCTACGTCAAATACGGGAACGTCATGCTCTGTGGGGCACGTAGTCCTTCTTGTAAAAGCTAGTAGTGTTTTTAGACGAACGCTTGCACCAGCCAGTCAACAAAAATCACTTTGGCAGGAGAGGAAGAGTCACCTTTTGAGACAGTTTGATCTCCTGCTCTGTTCACCTTCAGCCCTCCATCGTTCTTCCCCCGCACCCTCTCCCTCCGCAACTTGTAGGCCGCTTTTAGTCATACGCGATGGGCAAAAGTCCCCAATTGGTACACGTTTGGAGAAAATCGATGGTGAGGAGGAAGACAGACAACTCAACAGCTCAACAGTTGCCTGTTCTTTTCTAGACTGCCAGTTCACTAGTGAGCCATGGTTTCGACTGACCAGATGGCATACCTAAATATTGGAACAAACCCTAGCATGTGATGCCTCTTGCTGATTTGGTAATTAAGAGACATAGGGAAGATATAATAGTATCATGTGGGGAATGGATGTTTTGGGGGTGGAGGAGTAAAGGAGAGCTCATAAGGGGCAGCAGCAAGGTGCTGAGGTTATTGCTGGTCACTGAAATCTATGGAAGATAGGCCACAAGTTCTGCTTTCCACAAGGAAGGATAACTTGCTTTAGCAAGTGCTGCTTGCAGATAGACTGTAATTTATTTCTGAGCGTCGATGTTCCATCAGATATTTTTCAGTGTGCTGCTGCTCCTACCGCAGCTGGTTCTTTTAAATTATAAAAAAGTAGCCAGCTGCTGCTACAGGGTAGTTTTTCTAGAAGAACACAGTGGTAAAAGTTAAACCACTTTGCTTGCATTAATGAGTAGTTGGTCATGTTTCTTCTCCCCAACACAAAGTTTTCACAGTTGGCTTATGAACTTTTCAGTCTGATTTTACTGAATATATATATATATTTTTTTTGAATGGGAGTAGTTTGAAATCTGCTTATAGAAGAGATAATTAGCTTATAAAGTGGCTATTTTGTAAGTATACCATCTCCTGTTCTCCTCTTGAAAAACCAAAGAGGACAACAGGAGAGCAGCCTTCAGACAAGATGAGAAGATTAATGTATTGTTCATACATGTAAAGTACCTAAGCTGATGTAATTAGGGAGAGCGATAACCTAGTTTGTTTACTTTCTGAATACCATGAGGAGAAGGAATGAAAGAACCTCAATTCACTGTCTTTGTGCTAATATTTTCTACACTAAAATTAATCTGGATACCTTACCGCATTGGAAAAAACAAGGCTTATTTCTTAACTGTGACAGCTACACACAGAAGGGTGATATGAGAAAACAAAGCAACCGTCTGCTCAGACTTTCTTCAAATTCGGTTGTTGGATATTTAGTTATGACCTAGTTTCTTTGGTGGACATGTGTTCCACACCGTAATGTCACAGAATCTATTAGGAAAGACTCCTTATACTACAAATAATAGTATAACTGTTTATAATAATATTATCTCAGTTTCCTGAATGACTGCTACTAAATGATAGGATTTTAAGGACTTGACCGTCACTGAGAAGTAAAATGTTGATATAAGTGTGGACATATTTTTAACGTTATTGTCACCTATACTTTCACTCCAGTTTTTACCTGAACCACCTGTTTTTTCTATGTGTAATATGTAACATAACAACTTTCTTGGCATAAAAAAAAGATAATCATGAAAAGAGTTGGTTGCTTCAAGCCTTGAAATGAATAAATCCTAAGAAAAAGCATAGGTTGTCTTAAGGTGTGTTGTAACTATTTTTTCATTTATTGCTAATAGTATCTGAATTATGTCTTTATGTTGATCTGCCTAACAGGGATTGCTCTGTCTTTTTTTTTTTTTTTTTCCCCCCCTCCCTTTTAGCATATTAACAAAAATTTGCAAATTACATGTAATATAATACTTTCTGTTACGCTCAGACTTCCCTTCATTCTGGTAATGTTCATGGGTCATTGGCATTCTTTTCAAAGAATTACAAGTAAATCACTGGGTCACAATATTGAAATACTGTACTGTTGGCTCCTCAGCTTGTGATTATTTCAGTAAGTGTGTAAGTTGTGAATGGTCAAAGGCTAGACTTCTGCTTAATAAAATAAAATCTGATAATGAGACATTGCTTTGTTGAAGGCTCTTTCAAAAGAAGTAGATTGCTTCAAAGAGCAAACGTTTGAGGAGAATTGGGATTGGGTGGTGCAAGTGATCTTACCGAGTATCTTTTAACGCTTAAAAGTAGTTGGGGGTGGGTCAGAATTAGAGGCTTTGGTAGCATCTGAACAGCTTTGAAATAAGAACTCTGGTACAAGATCCTGTTGATGAGACTGAAGCTGTGATCTCCAGCCCTTCCTGGGCAACTGCACTGAGCAATGTGAAGGAAGCAATGACATTTCCCTTTCCAACTTTTTAATTCACTGCAGCTACAAACAGCATTGGAGAGTCTCCTAGTCAATGCTTTGCCTAAAGGCGTGCATTGGGGCCTCCAAGTATAGGCAGACAGAAACTGGGCAACAGAAAACCAGTAAGAGAAGGGAACAGGGGAGTTGGCAAGAGAGAATAAATTGTAAATATCTTCCTCTGGAAGATAACAAAAATATTTAAGTGGCTACATTGTATCTTACTATTTCTTTTATCAAACAGTGACAGTTATGGTTGTGTAGCAAGCTGAGTAAAAGAGTTTGCAAATCTGGAACTCTCATGAGAATGTAGAAGTGTTGATTGGGGACAATCTACCTATTGGCAGGTGAAAGTCTTGACTAGTGTGATTAGCCTGTCTAGCCAATTTCAGGTAGGAAAAAATCAGTTTGACCTTCTTCCTTCCCGCCCTGCTTGACTGACAAGAGTGAAATTTACTCTTGACATAGGACTTAGTTTCCTTTTCGTGCTTGCTTGTGCTTTCTGGAAATGGAAACATAAAAATGGAGGAAAAAAAAATGCTTTAAATGCTAAAGATGTTGATATAATGCAGGCAAAAGAGGGTAAGCTATAATTAGCAGGAAAATATCAGTGGGATCTTTGCGAGAAATGGGAAGGGTTTATATACGCCAGTAAAATGGAAAATAGGCATACCGTCTGCTTTCATTTACAGCATAGGGCACACCGCTATAGCCCTGGGGTATGTTGGAATAATTGTTGAGGAAGTAGACAAGACAGTTGATGTATTTGGATAATACGTGATGTCTCTTGAGCAAAAAATTACATAGTAGTCCAAACCAGACAGACAAGATAGTTATATAAGAAGTTAAATTTACATGCTCTCTAAAGTCTTCTAGTTTTCTTCTGCATACATACGTGTGCTGAAGATAGCGCTTGAACTTTAAGTCTCTTACAAACTTTTTTGCCGTGTTCCTTCTTGATGAGTAAGCAGAACATTGTTGTTATGGTATGGAAAATTAAGTTGAAATTTCCATTTTGCATACAATTTTTCCATGAATATGGAAGGTCGATAAGGCTTTTGCTGAAAGAATCATATTTAAGTCATCATCTTTTTATTTAGAGTTTATTTAGAACTTAGTTTCTGGAAGTGTGGAACGCTTTTTCGTGCAAATCTAAGCGCAATGCTGACAAATCAGTGGTTTGAGCATACTTGGTCTGTAGAACACTTCAGCTTGCAAAGCAAATAACTGTTCTCAGCATTTGCTATTCTTTTGAAGCTGATGAAGCACTTGAGCTGCTACTTATAAGTTGGTTCTTATTAATTTTATATCAGAGTAATTTGAAGCTAAATGTTCATGTATCATACCGTGGAAATCCAGCTTAGGTATTTTGACAAATGGATGCTCTGTGTTTTGGTGGGAGCCTCACAGGGAGGTAATTGCAAGCCCCAAGTTTTCAGTTGCAAAGGAAGGTCTTAAAAATGCTTTTTCAGCTGGCACTGCTTCTCTAGTTTAGTTACTAATGATGAATTGGATTTGAGTCTTTAAAAAACATAGTACATTTCCTAACGTATACAAAAAAGTTAGTTGATACTTTCCACGTGAGCCAATGTTAAGAAGTGGTTTGCTTAAGGGTATGACTTTGTCAAACAGTTGAGCTGAAAGCTGAATGAGTTGGGAGGCTTTGTTTTGGCCTATCATGAGATGTGCAAAAGTGTTGAGAGCTTCCTGCTTGCTTTTCTTGATGTCAGGTCAAACATTTTGGGATAAGTGGTTTAAGGCAGTATTGTACTTCCAAAGATTTTTCCCATCTTTCTAAAGGAATAATTCAGTGTTGATTGAACAAAAGTAGTACATTCGTATTTAACTGTATTTTTAAAAGGTGCCTTCTTTCATTTTGGTGCTTGCTGAAATGTTCTGTAGTATAGCATTCCTGCTATCAAGTATAATGTTCAGATTTTATTCTTCTGTAAGTCATAGTCTCTCTATATCCTGACATTCCTTTCAAAATAGCAAGTACCTAGCTTACTTGTTACACTATTTTACCTTTAGTAACTTTTTTTTAGGGGTTCATTAGAAACTTAAACATTCTGAATGTTTTTGTATTGCTACCTAACTTTCGATGTATGCTAGGATGAGCTTCTGTATGGAAGATTCCTGTTTCATCCCTTTCTAGAATATTCAAACAAGAAATACTCTTCAACTCTGAACCAGCCAGGTATTGCAGGGAAGCAGAAGTTTATGCAACTGATGTCTTTCCAGTTACTGAAAATGCTAAATGGTTGAATTTATATCTGAATAGCTGATGGAGATTTCCAGTAGTTGAAGTTTCTCAGACCCTGAAGCATTCTGCCCGGTATCAGGTTAATAATCCTTCCCTCACGATGTTATGATGTAATTCACAATGTTCCGGGTCCAGCTGCTAAAGAGGTGCTTAAATTGAGATGCGAAACAGATACAGAATAACTGAAAAACAAACAACTGGAGAAAATAGAAGACATAATTATCATGTAGCAGGCCTGTTGAGATTTAGTGTAACAGCAATGGCAAGTCTCAAAATTTAAGAATTAGGTTGTTAGCTTCATGAGCATGCCAGTCTGCTACTGCTGCTGAAGTAAACAGTCTTTTCCTGGCCATTCTTTCCCTTCCTTAGGCATGTATTGTGAAAGAGATTGCAAAATTTTCTGGATTGCAGTACTTTTCTGTGCTAAATTAGCTCTAACCTGTACCCAAATGTGATGTTGTCAGAAAGGAGTGTGTGGATAGAAGCAAATGCTTAGGGATTAAGGGACATTATTATGCATTCCTTGAGCTGCAGTGCTGATTTTCAGTATTCTTGATTTTTTTTTTTTTACGTGATTTTAGGCATGATGTATATATAAACTGCGTACCTTGTTTCCTGCATACCAAAGTATCTTCTGGGTTTGTGCTTGTAAAAAGAAAGGCACTGCAAACAGCTGACTGACTCAGCAATTAGTAAACTAAGTGAAACAGGGTATTTCTAGGAAGAAACCTTAAGGTTTGGAGCATGATTTGGGAAACTGTATGCCAGATTGCTGCATTGTCAAAGGCTGCATTAAAACAGCAGTGCTTTTTTTAGAAAAGCTAATTCATTGGTTTATTGTCGCAGTTTCCTCATCCTTGTTATGACAGTGTTAATAGCTCTCAGTATTCTGTTTCCACTACCTGTTACTGATTTTACAGAAAGGGACAAGAAAGAAGTTAGGATCCCTATTACTAACTGATCCATTGTTTTGGAAACTTGATAACGTAACGTTTCCTGTGTTCCTTCATGGTAAACAAAATTTCCTGAAACAGGGACCGTTATCTCACCTGAAGCCAGAAAATGTTTGCCTGCCTGTTTCTACTTAGAAGAATGGAAGAAATTTTTTTGTTTAAAGCGATCTTCCTACTCTTGCAAATGAGAAATGATAGTCATTTGTCAGCTCAGCCAAATTTCAGATACTGTTGCAAGCAGCAGAGCTTTGCCTGGAGGCAGATGAAGATATACGAAACTAGAATTTCTGTGGGAG
Organism: Aquila chrysaetos chrysaetos; assembly: GCF_900496995.4. NCBI lineage: Eukaryota > Metazoa > Chordata > Aves > Accipitriformes > Accipitridae > Aquila > Aquila chrysaetos. Next base: position 72,991,048 of record NC_044007.1, read on the forward strand.
GGTTAGTATTTGTGTATGAAGACATATGCTCAGTCAAGCAGTTTGTTGTTTTAGAGTACGTATTCTCCTGTTGACACTGACAGACAGTCTTGCTGAAATGCTTTAAATCTGGCAGAAGGCAGCAAACCATTCGCTCTTCACTTCCATTTATTTTCCTCACCACAAAATTTTTGTTTTAAATAGAGCATTAATATTTCTAAAGAACTGAGTCCCCAGGCCAGACTTTTTTCCTAGGGGAGGTTCTACATATTACTTCTGTGCTCTAGGCTAAGTTTTTTCCAGAGGTTTACTTTTATGTGCTGTAAACTTACTGTTCCCTGAACTGAACTCCTCCTAATAAGCAGTGTGTTATTTTGGACTTTACTGGGCGACTAATGTTGTAATGTGTGATAATATAGGGCTTTGTAAAAGCTTGTGGACAAGAATACAATTTTCTCATTTTCCTCTTTGACTAACAAGTGCTAATTTCATCTTGCAAGATAATACTTCCTATTTGATTTGTGAGGGGTTTTTTATGGTTACATTTGGTTCCTGAGTTAGTAAATATACAAACAGCCTTTTTTAGCTCTGTATACAGCCATAAATTATTTGTTTTAGAGTGAGGACTCTAATATTTGTATTTCTTTCGCAATGAAGGTGTACAGCTGAATAGACACTAGACTGTCTCTTATGCCAGAGTGCTGGAAGAAATAATTTCTCAGTGTCTAAACAGACATAATTAGATGTGTGGAGCAGTGGTTTTACTTTGAGGACATTCTACCCCTTCGCACTTTATTATCTTCATGAGAAAATATCGTATCATTGAGATCCTTTGTAAATGTTGAAAAGCATTGCGTAAATTTGACATTTGCTTTTAAAATTTACCAGTTGATTTATTTCAAGTACTGCCTGTTGTGAATGGCAGGTCTTAGGATCTTGCTTAGATACCCCTCCCCACCACTTTTCTCACTTTAAGTAATATGCTATAGTGCATGCTATAATACTATATGTGTGGGAGATCTCCAAAAAAGCTAAGCCTTTGGTTAGAAGTAGAACAATTCTGTATTTCTCTTTCTCTACGTATAGGACAGAGTCGCCGTAATTTTATTATTCCACAGTTGCCTGTTGCCACTTGCAAACTGATTTCTTGGCCCGTGGAAGGCTGAGGTTGTGATCTTTTAGGCACCATTAAAGCAGCATATTTGAATGTCCATAATTTTGCATCCCTCTGATCATCTCTGAGGTAATGGGAAATATTTGTAGTTATCTCACTCACTGTAGTTCCATTAAAAATTATCAGTGGTAATGGAGAAACTGGGTATAACAATAACTCAGGTACTTTTTTTTTTTCCTAAACTCTGTTCTCCCACACCCTCCCCCTGTAAGCTTTCCTACTGTTTGTTTTTTTTGCATAGATGAGAAAACAAGAGGTTACAGATTATTCAGTTGAGTATTGTACCTGAGAATATAGCAGGTAGCTTTCCTGAAGCTCTCTGCTCACTATTGAAGAAAGCATTGATCATCATAGGGCATGTAATTTTACTGAACGTTTATGAGGGCAGTTGTGATTGATTTTAATGTAGTTATGTATTTAACTATTTTGTATTCATAATTAAATAGGATTTTTTTCCTCAGTAGGTCTGAGTACTTTTTCCTAATGAGTCAGGGAAGACTAGAAAAGGTTAAACAGAAAGCATCGTCTTTCTCAGTTGAAGGGATCCTATGTTTGTTTGCCAGTGTTAATGTCACTTACACTTTTTGTAGCAAGGAACAGTACTCTGAAAGCAGAAGTTGAGCCACATTCGTAAAAATTAAATGAAGTCATCCACTTGTGTGCATACCTATGCACATGTACACATCTATACAGGTAGCTGGGGTTAATGCCAGTTGGCATACTGGAGGGGCTTGATCTGCCTAGTTGCTGCTGCTTGCTTTAAGGCTGGTACCGTGCTCGCATTTTTTGAGGAAGAAGCCTGCTTGAGCTGTTATGATAAGTGATAATGATCTGAGGTCTCCTGAGCTTCATGTGACTTGCGGTGAAGAGTTGTCTGTGAGGTCTAAAGTCAGTGCTCTGTGCACAGGGAATGTGTTGTCTGTAATGTCAGGGGTGTCTATCTGCTCCTGCTCCCACCTGAGCTCTCGCGAGCAGGGGGAGAGAAGACAAGACTGGAGCCAAAACTACTGCGGAATAGGGTGGGAAAGTGGAGATTTTGAAAGGGAAGTACAGTTCGGTGTTTAAGTTTTCAGTAGCCCATTACAATAGAAATATTACCGGAAAACTAAATTACCCACTCTTTATAAACAAACAAAACAAACAGAAAACTTGTAGTTGACACTAAATCTTATTTTTTTGGCTTCTGAGTTCCTTCATAGTGAATGCTGTGTCAACTGAAGGAGCTGAGAGGTGTCTAATGCATTTTGCGCTGTGGCTCACATCCTCCATATGAATCTGTGCCGGTTGCTTTGCATACTTGTGAAACAATGAGGGTAGTGTTTCCTGGTGGCTAAAGAGAAGGTGCAGAGGGTGTCTGCCAGCTCGCAGCAGTCAACACACAACTCTTTGTTGACAGTCCCACCGCAGGCAAGCATGCCCGGACCATTGATGCTCCATGCTCGTACTTAAGGCTGATGTACGTTAATGCTGTCAAAGTAAACTGGTTTTGCCGATCGCTTTACTGTTTTTGAGTCATGATACTTCAGAAAGACTCCCGTCATCTTTACAGACCTGTTGTAGTGCTGCTCCTGATTTGCAAATAATTTGTTTCTTGTCTTTCTGGAGAGCAGTTGTGAGGTTATGAAACACAGCTTTTTTCTTTTTCAGGTTGTGCAATTCTGTGTAGGTACTGTTTGAATTATGAAAGAGGTATTTCTTACAGTCCAAAGAGATTTAGTAATGATGCTGAATATGACAGTAGACACTTTACTATTGAGAGCAGTAGATTGTCTTGTATTTTTATTTTTTTCTAGTGCTTTCCAGCAGCGTAGTACTCTCAAGCAAAGTGAAAATGAGCTTTGCTGTACTCTTGATTTGGGGGCGGGGAGGGGTGCATTTTACAGTTGACTTCTAAAAATAAGATTTACTTAAAAAACCCCCTGTGGGTTCAATCACTTGTGGTCTCTTTCATACAGCACTAGTGTTGGCTTGTATTGCTTTGAGTCAGTGCCCCCAGAAGGCAGCAGGTGGCCCATGAGAGGAAGGTGCTGCTGCGTGGTTTGCACGGCTGTACTTGCTAGAATCTTTGCTTGATCGGTGAACAGCCTATGGTGAAGGCCAAGAAAAGTAAGGGCATACACTTTAGATGTCAGCCTGATCGAAATAACTGTTACCTTGACAATTTTGTATAAGTTTGGGGGAGGTAGTATGATAGCAGTGTGTACTTTACACCTGTTAAACACATACCTGTGTTTGTGGTTTTGCTGATTGTATTATAAATGATGGCTACGAATCTTTTTTTTTTTTCTTTTTCTGACAAAGCGCATGCAGGAAATAAATCTTCGGATTGCTTTCATTAAGAGAGATTTATTCAAATGATTATTTCCCTTCTGTCTTTCTGTGTAAGATGATAAAGCCATGGAGATGTATGGAATAAAACCGTGGTGGTTTTGTTGTATGCTCTGGGGGTTTTTTATGTATTGTTGGTCACTTCAAGACCAACGGGTAGACGATGTGGTTTTCTCAGTTTTATAAATCTGTTTTCTCTGGAGTTTCATGGCAAACTAATAATTTTCTCCCCTCTTCACGCTTTCCTGTTCACTCCCTGGTTCTGATGTTTCTGACAATGTGCAGGGTCGTACCACTAGACTGAGCTGGTAGAAAAATAAGCTGATGAAATGGAGTTGGCTACATACTTTATGGCAGCTCTGTGATTTGGGGAGGTAAGGGGGGGAAGGTGTGTCACTGAATAAACACAAATTGACTGTACAGACTGGGAAGATAATGCATGACTAAAAAAAATCATACTGTCAATCCATATTATATTTAGGAAGAGGTGAAAGTGGTAAGGGGGATAAAGAGTGACAATTAGGAATAGATATTTCATTGTGCATAGGTAGCTCTGCATGATTGTTGCTGTTATTAACATTATATGTGTCAGAAGGAAGTTCTCTTGAATAATGGGAATGCAAATATTGAGACTGTTCAGTATAGACTCTTGAATAGGAGACAGTTATATTTTGCACTCTACAAACATTGTGGCTGTGAATCTGGTCAGCATATCAGAGTGGCTGGCTAAAATTTGTTTAGGTTTAAATAAAAGCTCAGAGTATTGGATTCCCCTGAAAAGTCAATTTTCAAAAAAACTGTTCGTCGTTGTTGGGTGCCATTTACAAAAGCTAAGGCACCCACTGTGCAGAGGGTCTGGTGCTTGTGATGACAGAACATTTAGCTGGTGGTAATGGAGTATAAAACAGGGCAGTAAAAACTATTGGCAAGGGAGATCTCGGCCTAGAATCATCCTCATCTAACTTTCATCCTGTGAAATACTTGGAGTTGATGTGAGAACTTCTTATTAACGGAAGTTGCTTGAATTCCAAATTCCAAAATCCCAGCTCCAACAATTTCATTTGAAGTCTGTAGGCTATTTGTATGCACAGTTTAAAGCAGAAGTAGCCTCCAGTTTAAATTGTGTAGCAGTGTAATGTGGTATGGAGCATTGAAAGCTAATGGCTACTGGTAGCCTTAATCTAAGTACTCATAACTGCTATTGCAGCAGATGCTTTCTTGGTTTTATTCACCTACGTATTCTGCTATTGGTGTCCAGGTCTCCTAACCCACTTGCCTGTCTACATCAGCAGTGGGCGTAGGTTACTTTTTTTCTGGGTTACTTTGGATTTACATCAAGAAAACGAAAGGGCACAGTGCATCTTCTTCACCTTGGTTTCTTTTGCCTGTTTCTGGCTAAAATGGCTTTTGTTTTGAGTTGGAACCATGAAATCACCAGCCAGTTCTGTGTGCTTACTGTGCCTTAATTTTTGTTCTTGCCAGGATATAATGGAAAATCCAGCTAGAGTAGAAACATGCTGAAGAGATGTAGTTACAGGTAAGACAGTCCTCTCTTTGAACATACAGTTTAGGGAAGCAAGTTTGGAAGCCTTATTGTGAAGATCAGAAATGCATAATCAAGCCAATCTAACATCCTCTGCAACAGGAAGCTTGTGGACTGGAGAAAGCCACATGTGATACTCTTACAGATCAAGCTAAGGAAACATGGCCTAGATAAAAAAAGCTATTTTAGGATGTGTGTAAAATCATTAGGTTAACAGTAGCCAGAATTTTATTTTTCAGTAGTTCACTTTCTGCAAGGGAAAGCATATTGTATGGGATTTTGCATAGTTGTTTCAGCTTATTGTTCTTGTTCATGAACTGGGTAATGAAATGGTTATGAAATCTGAAGACAAGATGTGTTTGGGAATAAATGCAGATACACGAAGCTGGGATGGCAATTCAGAAGAATCTTGAATGTTGGAAAGATGGGCTGAAAGAATAGGATGTGATTTAGAAGAATAAGTGAAATGCTTTATATTTAGGTCAAAATAACATAAAAATAAAAGATGGAGAACAACTGTATAAGTTGTTGCTGCTACCCCATTCCCCACCCCGATCTAGGACAAGCCATGGATTACAAAATGAGAGTTAACAATGCAGCATTGTTCAGAGTGAAGAGGTGTGTGTATGTATTGGCATGAATAAACAGTGGTATAATCTGGAGGACATGTAGAGTTGAACCTTCTGCTCTGTTCGGTATTGTAAGGTTAAAGTACTGTATTGGTTTTGGCCATTGTACTTCAAGAAAGATGTAGACACAGTTAATTTGCCTCTGGAGGGTAATAGTAATGACTGGTGATTTAGAAAAGATGGTATGTGCAGAAAGAATGATTGAATTGGCATTTTTGTAACCCAAAGAAAAGATCAAGGGATATTATAAGCCTTTAAGTGTGTGGAAGTTCACTACAAAAAAGAGAACATCTGCCCTTGGTAGATGTGTGTTGCTTACTAATGGCAACATGGACCATTCTCTGTGTGTCCTGCTTTCATTGTTCGCTTTTTGTTTGTGTGTTTTATAAGAGCTATTTCTGTCCAGTGTCTGGACAGCACTGAACAAAGAGCCTGTGGTCTTAGGATCCTTTGAAGAAATTAATAAATTAGCAAAATCATTAAAATATGGATCTTCATCTAACCAGATAGATATAAAGATAGATACGTCAGTTAAAACTCTTGAGCAGATAGAAGAAAACTTGCTCCCAGATTTGCCAGCTGCTTAGCCAGTGATGGAGTAGTTTCCCCATCTGTAAAAATGGATCATGTTCTCCACTTCTGTAAGGCACTTGAGTTTTACTGAAAAAAAGTGATATAAAAAAAGCTAATGTAACAGAAGCAACACTGACTTTTTGTGTGTGTGTGTGTATTGCCTGTTAAAGTGCAATGTGTAGAGCCTAGTCAGATATATCGTAGAATTCTGTGTGTTTAACATTCTTGAAGGCTGTGAGTGATTTGCTTTGATAAAGGCAGTTGGGTCTCTTCAGAATTATGTCATGATCTCTTAATATTTAACACTCTCAGAAAGGTAACAATCATGTGATTTATGCTAGATGTCCTGCTGGGTATGTCTTGGATCATCTTGTGAATCTGTATTTTTCTGGCCCTTTGAAACTTCCCTATTTTTTCCAGAGTTGGTAAAAATTGATATTATTTCCAGGAGATCCTTAGCCAGTTCTTTTAAAATTCAGACTGTAAGCTGCTTCTATGGATATAAAACTGCTTACTATTCCTATTCTATCAGTATGCTTTATCAATATTTTGGTAGTCTATCTTCAAATGGAGAACAAAATTAGGTGTTGAGATGTTTTTCCCTTTCTACTTTGACATGCAAAAAAAAAAAAAAAAGGGAAACTGCCAAGTATTGTACTTACTTCACCTGCCTCAGTACTGGGTTAATAATTTTGTTTCAGAATAAGCAGTTGACAAACATCTTTTCTATCACTGCCAATCTTAGCTTTCCTTACCATGTATTTCCTCCATACTGTCATGTTATCATAGTGTCAACGTCTTATTTTTTTTCTCACTTGTACATAATTTTTCACGTGGATAAGCAATACATAAAGCTAACAGTTTAAACAGGTAGAGCAGTAAACTTGAATAACTTAGTAGGCTCATATATAATATGGCAAATACAACACATAAGCTCATAATATATGGCAAATATTACTTGAGTGTAAGCAAGCTACAATTGCACTAAATTGAAAAAATCTGCTTTCTTGTCTGTTAAGATATATTGTTTACTTTTCAGCTGCTTAGAATTTCCTTCAGACATTGCTGTATTAACTGGGTAAAGGAAGAGATTTGAAGGAATTCATTCAATATTGCTAAAATTTTAACAGATAACACTTGGAAAGGCTCAGGCTTCGTTTTTCAGGTGTCACTTTTTTTTTTAGAAGTGAAAAAACATTACTTCTTAAGCATCAGATCTGTGTTAGTTTAATAACACCTTTTTTTTTACAAAAGCTGTCATTATAAATGCTAATGTTTAACTTGTGGGCGAGAGATGAAAGAATGTAAAAAACCCTACATCTATAAACTAGAATATGTATGGGAAAATGTAGTCCGAAAGAATGATCATCTGGGGAGCTGCTCATGTGAATGTGTGCCGTTGAGGAGGCTGTTTTCTAGCCTTATCAAGAACAATTCATAGTTTGTTGTGCTAAGTGTTCATGATTGGATAGAGGACGACATATATAGAACTCAAAAATAGATAACTGCTTATTTGGGAGGACAGGCAGTCCTCCCACTTAAATCATATCATCTGAAAGGCTAAAAAATTTTGATGACTTGTTCCACCTCTCCACACTACCCTGCATATGTTGTTTTCCTCACAGGCTCAGTTCCCTGCCTCTTTTAGAAGCAGTCTTTTGGCTCCTTCTCCCTTGCACAGGATTTTGGATTTTGAAGTCTTAAATACTGGGAAACTTTCCTCCCCTTCCCATTCCATCTCAAGCTCTGCCAGAATTGAGTCTGGAACTTATCTGAATCTCTGTTCTTCTTCTAGGACAGCCTTAAGACCTTGTGGATGGAAGACCTCTTTTGCTTCTACATTCATGTCAGAATGGCCTAGGTCAGTCTTGCTCTATGGTTCCTACCACAGGCTCTCTACAGCGATGCATCGGGATTTTGGCACCAGTGCTAGTGGACCATCCAGATGGCTGTAAACCTGCAGAGGAGGTTAGTACAAAATGTGATCCAGGAATTTTTGGCACTTTGGTCAGGTCTGTCTGCTTTGGATTATCTTAGAGCAAAGGGAGTGCTTAGAGACTGCATGTATGCTACCACTTTGTCATTGCATTGTATTGGGTTTGTGTGGCAAGGTTTTGGTAGCAGGCGGGTTCCAGGGGTGAATTCTGTGAGAAGCTGCTTAGAAGCTTCCCCTATATCTGACAGAGCTGATGCCAGCCGGCTCCAAGGTGGACCCGCTGCTGGCCAAGGCCGAGCCCATCAGCGATGGTGGTAGTGCCTCTGGGAGAACAGATTTAAAAAGGGGAAAAAGTTGCTGTGCAACAGCAACTGCAGCCAGAGAGAGGAGTGAGAACGTGAGACAAACAGCCCTGCAGCCCCCCAGGTCAGTGCAGAAGGAGGGGAGGAGATGCTCCAGGCGCTGGAGCAGAGATTCTCCTGCAGCCCGTGGTGATGAAGACCATGGTGAGGCAGGCTGTCCCCCTGCAGCCCAGGGAGGTCCACGGTGGAGCAGGGGGATGCCCGAAGGGGGCTGTGACACCGTGGGAAGCCTGCGCTGGAGCAGACTCCTGGCAGGACCTGTGGCCCCGTGGAGAGAGGAGCCCACGCTGGAGCAGGTTTGCTGGCAGGACTTGTGACCCCGCGGGGGACCCACACCAGAGCGGTCTGTGCCTGAAGGACTGCAGCCCGTGGGAGGGACCCCACGGTGGAGCAGGAGAAGAGTGAGGAGTCCTCCTCCCCCTGAGGAGGAAGGAGCGGCAGAGACAAGGTGTGATGAACTGACCCCAACCCCCATTCCCCGTCCCCCTGTGCTGCTGTGGAGGGGGTAGGTAGGGAATTCAGGAGTGAAGCTGTGCCTGGGAAGAAGGGAGGGGTGGGGGGAAGGTGTTTTGAGATTTGGTTTTATTTCTCGTTACCTTACTCTGATTTGATTTGTAATAAATTAAACTAATTTCCCTGAGTTGAGTCCGTTTTGCCCCTGACGGTAATTGGTGAGTGATCTCTCCCTGTCCTTATCTCGACCCACAAGCCCTTTGTTCTATTTTCTCTGCCCTGTCTAGCTGAGCAGGGCAGTGATAGACTGGCTTTGGTTGGCACCTGGCATCTAGCCAGGGTCAAACCACCACATACATATTCCATATTTTTCTGTTCTGTTTCATATTCCATATTTTCCTGGTGGACCAGTTCAGTTGTCTGCAGCTGTTAAACAGGTGTCCATAAGAATTCCTTTAGATATTAGCAGAAGCCTAATTTATCTGTTACTGTGATTTTCTCTGGGTATTGGAAAGTACAATATCCAAGTGGGTAAAGCACCCCATTTTCAATTCTCCTAAACTTACCTTTACTCTCAGTATATCATCTTGAAAAGAATGATCTAGGCCAGTGAGCTGGTATTCAGATCAATTTTCCATCCAGCCGAACTAAGCAGGCCTGTTTTTTATTTTCTGTGTTTCTACAGTAAACAGTTCCTTTAAAGCATCCTTGTCAGAGAAGAGATGACTTATTAAACTACCACTGTGCAGTCACTGGCTGCCCAACGAGGTGTTTAACAACTAAGTTCTTATCAAGCCTTCTCTCTGTGTGCATCTCCCACTTGCTACTGTTCTTTTTTTAAGCTTGATTGAAATAAGATGGAGAACCAAAGTTTAACAGGACAGACGAGCAAAGATGTGGTGTGACAAGTCCGTTTCCTTTGGCAGAAAAGATTAACCAGTTCAGTTGTATTTAGTGTGTTAAATGTTGTCCTCCACTTGATATCCTTGGTATTGACATCTTGTGCTTGATTTTTTTCTTTCCTGCAAATCTGTTAGCACCTTTCATAGGACTGGTTTCACAGACTGAGTTCTGAGGAACTCATTGGGGCTAACTTTGAAGTTCAGGTTCAGTGGGGTGAAAAGGAAAAAAGCCTGTTTCAGGTCTAAGTGGATCCCTTTCCAGTCAACTTCAAAAGATTGTAATCTGGCACTTACTCTTAAATTCAGTGCTTAAAAAGTATAGCTTGAACAAGCATCAGTTTAGGGGAGAGGGAAAAATATATCCAGAATTGCTACCTAATACTGTTAAATAATAGTAGAGGCTATTCAGAGTAAAAAAATTCAGGGTAAAAAGAAAAAGAAAAGCAAATTTTTATTTCTGGATTTACTGCTTATGACCTCTCAAGCTGTAGCTCCGCTATTCTTTCTTTCGCTGTAGGCCAGCCACCTCTTCTGTGGTTGTTGACTCTGATGGCGAGTTTACAGAGGTAACAGATTGGAGTGGAAATAACTGCTGTTGTGGGGAGGGGGATACCTGATTGCTCTGCATTCTTTGATCTGGGTCTGCACCGGGAGACTGGTGTGGCTGAAAAAACACAGTTCTTGGTTATTTTTCAGTTGTATCAGTTCCCTGATTGAGTTTCTTCATTGCTGTGTAAATTTTTGCTGGCGAAGCAGAAGGCTGGCATGTTGGAATGAGAGAGAAGATGGAGTAGCAACTACTTATGCAGTAGTGTGTTGGTGAATCTTTAACCATGGTCTAACCATGCGGTATGGCTTCTCAGCCATGTCTACTCCCTCTTGTTGTAAAGGTTCTAGTATATTCAGAGAAGTTGAAAATATTTCAGAAAAGTTACTGAAAAGTAATTGTAAATGAATTGGAGCACAGAATTTTAAAAGAGGCTTTAAAGAGTGTCTGATTTAATTTAAATTTAAAAAAGTGATTGTATTACTCAAATACTGTGGTCTCCAATTAATGTATAGCTGAATTTGCAAAACAGTTCCATCATATTCCCTTTTTTAATCTTTTTTGACAGATTAACCTTTCTTATGGTGACCTGTTTCTCTCATGGCTTCTAGTCAGGTATGAATTTTGAATTGTAAAAAAGCTTAAGTTGCTACCAGCTTTATGCCTTCAAAAATGATGTGTCAAATTAAATACATTAGCCGGTTTTTACAAAGTACCTGACAACTTCTGGAAAAAATTGGCAAAGTAGTAAGCACCTAAGGATTTGAAGAAACTTAAGTAATTTAGTGAAGTCGAATACATCTGTGGCATACCTAATATTCTACTGGTTGTTTTCTCTATGCAACTATGCAGAAAATTGTTAGCATCAATCTTATAGGTATCTGGGGAAAAAAAAGTGAACTCTTTCAAGAAATAATCTTTCTGCCTTAAATTACATATCACACTTCAGATTTCTCGGGACTGCTGCACAGCGCAACAAATAACAAATGCTAAATTTTATTTACTTTTTTTCCCTCACTGATGCAATGCAATCTTGATATGGCTATTTTATTTAAGTTTGCCAAACCTTTTTCATATTAGGATGAAAACTTATAAGTTAAGCCAGATGGAAAACATTTTTTTGGAATCACTAGCTGTAAGAGTATAGTCTTGAAATTTAATATGTGAATCTGCCATTTTTCTTTGAGTATTAAGAAATAAAATCCAGCAACATTTGAAAAGCATTTATTACAGAATGCTGCAAGTGTAGCATTTTGTTGTGAAAATTACTTTGTTTAAATACTTTCCATGATCTAAGTGAAAACTAATATTTTGCAGTTTTATTGATTTTGTTGTTGTTGTTCTAGCATTTTCTTTCCCAAATAAGCTCAGAACATGATAGACTTTTTCTTGTTTAAAGAAAGTACAGATTTTTGAAGCTGTTAAAACAGGATTGTTTTCTGTAGAACTCAACTTATTTTTTCCATACTACTGCTCTTGGTCAAATGTGAACTTGAATGTCAGGTTTTTTTATTTTTCAATGAACTTGAAAGTTGGGAAGAGTGCTCAGTGGTTCTGTTTAACCTTTGGAAATCAGAACTGTGCATCCAATCCTGCACAAATGCTGTGATTACAATGATTTGATAGGGCTACCCAAGAGCTTCTTTAAATTTATCTCCACCTGTTTGATGTAGACCTTTTTCCTTCTTGTTACATTTTCTCTCATTAATAATGGTATACTTTTTATAATGGTATGTCCAGAGTGCAGAAGAAAGTTAATTCTGAAAAACTATAAAACCAACACATTCTTTGTCACACTTGTCTCGATTTAAATGCAACATGCTCTTGGTCTCAGTGTTCATACTTTATATTTTTAAGTTTCAGCAAACCAAGTTTAACTAGTGGATTTTTTTTTCCTTAATTGTTTGGAAGTACTACCCTAGTGAATATGAAGAGGTTTAAAATATTAACTGTAGTATTGGAGATGAATCTAAGAAAAGTCTTCAATGTAGCCAGTGCTTGGTTTGTCTGGAAATACTGGCAAATGAAGTCTTGGTTTCTAAATTTTTTTTTTATAAGGATATCCAATATATCTGGTTTGGGGCAAGGGGGAGAGGACAAAGCTGTTCACAATGAAATTAATAGACTGGATTTCTTGTCCTTTTTAGTCTTTGGTTGGTTTCTTTTTTTTTCTATATAGTCTCAGTATTCTGCAATTAAAAGTAATTTTATTCTGCTGGCTGGCCATATATTGTCTTTTTTTTTGTTTGGCATCCAACTTCTGCCAATCTTTCATGACTATTCAGTTGGGCTTTTTGTTTTGTTTGTCTGCCAATCTAGCTTTTTCACGTATTCATATTTGTAGGGACTGCTAATGTGTAAACACGGTTTCATTTATTTGCATTAGGACTGGTGTATGACCTGGGAGGATCAAACTGAGTTCTCTCCCTTCCAGTTAATGGAATATGGAAGCTCTGCCTGCTGATAACTTATAATGAGCTAGGCATATGTGCATGGTCAATTACAATTTCTATACTCAGGTCCATTTTTATAATTGTCTACTTTTACAGTTAGAGAAAGACATTTGGTGGATGGGTGAATACTGTGTGCTTCAGGTTTTTTGAATCATATGGGCAGCTGTATATTTCTTGGACAGGTGGGATCTTAACTTCTCATCCTCCTCCTTCCTCCTCCTTTTGTTATATAGTCTTGATTCCAGCAGCAACAGAAGATCACTTTTTCATCCTGTCTCTGCTTCACCTGTTATCTTAATTTTTGTTTGTATGGTACCAACCTAGAAGATGTAGATGTAAGAGCAATGGAGGAAGGAGGGTGCATCTGCTTGCACAGAACAGAATTGGGCAGAGCTGCCGGGTGCCTGAGAGTTAAGGATAGTTTACATGCTTGTACATCAAAGGGGAAAATGCAGTGGAAAGGAAAGGGAGAGTAGGCTTCTGTTGTGAGAATGTGCCAAAATGTGAAACTAGCCTTTGCAGCAGTTCAAAATGGACAGTACTGATACTTCTGTAACTTCTCTTGTACTGTCAGGCATCACAGGTGCTTCAGCTTATATACCTCTGTAGCTCACCTGAAGTCTGAATTATAGAGTTTAAGCTCTGGTCCTGTGGAAATATCAGTACCAGTGCTGAAGACGAAGATGCCATGGGGACAAAGAAAGTATCCAAGGACTCTAGTCCTGAAGAAGAGCCGTTGCTATATGGGACTGTTTGCAAACTATTCTAGCAACTTCTTCCTTTCGGTTTCTTCTTTCCTTGTCCAGTCTTGCAGATGGTCCCAGGGTCTAAAGGATTTCCAGAACTCTGCTTTAGTATTCTGCCTGTTTAGCTTTTTATCTGACAGTTCTTTTCTTCTTGTTTAGCTATTCAAAGTAGAACTAAAAATACAAACATTGTCTACTTTAGAAGTAGACTTTAAATGGACAAATTTATGGGTCCTTGAAGAAAATGTCATGGTGGTTCTTTTTATACCATGTGTACATTCACATGGATTGACAGTGAAAATAAAGAACTTAAAAGCATAGTATTTCTCAAGCTTTTGTTGTCAGAGATCTTTGGGAAGACAGAATTGAGGAAAAACTGAATCTAAAGCAAGTGAGTGTAAGTAAGAGGGAAAGTGAAGGATGGATATGAAGAATCTTATCCTTGGTGCAATGCTGTGCGTGTTAATTAAGTACAAAACAGTTGTTAGCAGCAGAAGTTACCTGCTGAGCACACAGCTTTATGATGTGAAAACAGACTTCATGTGTGAAGGTATACTTAAGGAGCTATATGGCTTGTCTGTATAAATACAGCCATTTGCTTTCTACGTATAATTTATATTTGCATATGGATATAGCAAAGGGGCACAAGTTTTAGTGAGTAACATTGCAATAATTTCATGAATGTATCACGAAATTGAACAATGCTAGCTTTTCTTTTTTTCTCCATATCTGATCAGGTTTTTCTTTCTAGAGAAAGAGAAACAAGCATGTGTTCTGATTTTTTTTTTTTTGGGGGGGGGGTGGTGCTAGGTTTTTTGGTTGGAGATCTGATCTGATGTTTTCTGTATATTTAAAAAAGTGTTTAGCCCTGCAAAACTGCTGAGTTATTTTTGCTTAGAATTTTGGTGTTTCCCTAGATGTGGTGGGGGTGTGTAGTATTTTTAATTTTTTTTTTTTTAAAACCATCTGCAGTGTCACTGTGAAAGGGGTGGGAAGTAGAACTTGTAAAGAATTCAGAGGTTTTGTTAACCATTCTTCATTTTACTTGAAATAATATAACCCACCATGTGTTAAATGATTGTCACCCTTATTTTGTCAAATTATATTTCCTAATTCTTCAAGTCTTTATGTTTAGTCACTTACATTATCCCATTCAGCAGTTTTTAACTTGATATCTGCCTGTATTTGATTTTCAGCAAGTTCTGCTGTTACGCTAGGCAGAATTCAGCCAGCTTCTCTAGGATAAACACCCTATGACCCTAGTGTGTAACATCAATTTTTCTTTACCTGTATTGTTTTCAAAGCTTTTCTTCTAGAACACTTACAATTTTTAAAATATTTTCCATATATATTGAAGGCAGAGAAAAAAAATGTTCTTCGAATGTATTTGGTATTTCTTCAAGTTTCCCTTCTGGATTTTTAATCTGCAATAGAAAGTTTTCAGGATTAGAGGTTTCTGCAGTTACTAACATAAGGATGGCTGAATCTGTTCTCTGTGCAATTTACCCTATGTTTCCAGAAATCTCCTTTCTAATCTTTTTCTAATTAGTTGACTCTGCTTTTCTTTAGTTCAAATTCTTGCCCATTAGTGATTCATCCTTAATGATGACTATTTGCCTATGTAATTTTCTGCCGTCTTCAAAAGTGTTTGAAGAATTAATGAACAATTTTATTCCGCTCTAGCTTTTGGCTTTGATTCCTATCTAAAGAATAATCAGAAGCTTTATGGAGGTTGGATATTATAGAACATTTGAGACTTAGCTTGCAAGATTTAACAATTTCTCCTAACATATGACAAAGGTTTCAAGGATGTCTTGTAAAAGATTTATTCACTTGATTGTTCGTAGTGTGCTTAGGTCTTTGTCTATGAAAAATGTGTAACTAGCTCGGTGATGGTGAATTCTTCTGACCTTTAAGTAGTCAAAGATTTCTCCTTGATATTTGTGATTCTTTAATACTGACATCTGAGTTGCTAGTTTTCCTCACTTCTAACTTCTATCTTAATAGCAGAATAGAGAGTAAATTTCAACCCCTTTTGTTTGCGTTCATCGGTGTTTTCAAGAAGAATCTGCTTACTTCCTCAAAATACTTCAAAAGCAAATGCTGCCTGGCATTTGTAAGTGTTGACATGTGCAAACTGAAGAAAGTATCATCTGCAGAAAATTCTACTGAGTATTTGACACATCTGTATGAAGAGTGATCTATTGATAAGGATAGTATTAATTTTAGTTCAGTCTCAGCTGGTAAAAACTCGAGTTTGCAGTTTGACATTTTAATGTAGAACTTCTAAAAAATTTTGGAAGTAAATTGCATTTTCTGGACTATGCAGAAACATTATGAAGGAAAATATGAGCATTGAGAATATGGAACAGCTTGCTGTGTTTTTACTTCCACATAGTCTAGTCTAGTGCATATGATTTCTTAAAGATTGCTTGCAATAGTAAACCTAATTCCTTTCAGCAGGAATTTTAACTTTAAAAGAAGTCTCGTCACCTAGCCTGTTCTACTTACAGCTCATCTTGCACCTACCAGGTGATTTAAAATAGTCTTTGGAATGTGTGACTTCTTGATTATTAGAAATTCTTGACTGCTTACACGCATTTGGTCTTAGTGAACATATGCATTGTAAGGCCAAGTGATGCTGCTTTTGGCCAGAAGCCTTCATGCTGTGTTACATCATGTCACAAGCCTGAGTATCTAAAATATGTGGAGGTGTTTAGAGGTTTTTGTTGCAGACAGCAAATAGTATACTAATAGGCTAATCTCTGTGACACTATCCTGTTGTAATATAAATTTGGGGTAGTTCAGCCTTTTATTTCTTACAAGAGTCTTGAAACCAGCACTGAGCTCTGATAGGGAAGCTAAAATTAGTTAATTTTAAAGAACTATTTCTTCTGAGTAATGGTGAACTTACAAGGTCTGTAGCTCAGATGACAAAATTGTTTTTCTTGAGGAATTGGAGGTCTTCACCTAGAACACCTGTGCTGGTGTGACCTGGATTTTCCTCTTCCAGTCCTGTAGTGTTGGGCTTGGAAGACCAGCTAGCACAGCTCTTCAGGGATTTATGAAAGATTGGAGTCAGTTTATAGCTCTGGGATGCTGATTGGCAGGAGTGTTGCCGTACTGAAAAAGCTAAGTGCTGGGTCACCAACTGTGAATCTTCCAAAAAGAAAAACCAAAGAAAATCCCACCTCAGCTTTCTAGGTCTCTGTGAAGGGTAGCAGAAGGCTCGAATGAGTCTTACCGATGCATCTTCAGCCATTAATTATTGTACATTGGGGATTTATGAGCTTGGTGCATTGCTAGCACTGCCATTAAAACCCTCTCTTGCTGCTGTTAATAACAAAAGCTTTTCACTCATGAATAGCTCATTGTCTTCATGCTGCCTGTGATGCTCACTGATGAAAATACTGTCTGTATTCTCTAGCTGGCTGTTACTCTAATTCAAGCACACTCAGTAGCCCTCCCAGAGTGTGTATGTGAAGTAGCTATGGCTTTGAAGGGGAATATTTGCTCTCTGTCAGCATCTGAGGTGTCAGTAGCCCAATTTAAGACTGCAGTTACTTCAGGAAAAGAAATAACTGTCTGTCGGCTTATAAATCTGCTTTCCTAAAAGGATTGCCTGTTCTGTAGCTGTCAGGAGAGGCATATCTGCTGTTCACTGTAAGAAGGAAAAGATTTGAATAATGTGGTTTGAACTTACCTGCCAGTACCGTAATACCCAATAACTTAATGCCTATGCAAAAACTTAGTGCTATTGGCTTCAAGGTACTGTATATCTGTGTATTCATTTTGTTGTGTGTTGTAATTAAATTGAACTAATGATGTACTCCTAATATTTGAAGCAGTACTGCAAAAAGTTGTGTAGGGTTTTTTTGCATAGGACTGGCAATATTAAGTAATGTACACTGATTGTTCACTGGGCATAATAGAAGTATATTTTAAATCTCAAAGCAGTTGAGAGAATGGAAGTGTCTGAAGGATCCCTGAATAAGTCTGTCTATTTTTAGATAATTTTCATTCAACCTGGAGAGCAGACAGAAAAATGAAATTGTTGCCTCAGTCATTTGAAAGCTAGTTTAAAGTCATGGAATAGGAGTCTAGTGAATCTCAGCTGTTTATATGACAGCAGTAGTCTTTGTACTTTTATTGTATTCTTGGTTTCCAAATTTTAGCTATCCTCTTGAGCTCTTGTAATATTTACAGTGATACTCTGGTAGGGAATATTTTGTCTTCCTCCTGGATCAATTTATTCTTTTTCTTGTATAGCAAAAAATTATTGTAAAAAAGAATGCAAATCCAAAAGCTGTGGATTAAATTGATTTTGAACTTTTATTATTTGATTAAAATATTGTTCATCTGGTCCTCTGAAACCTTGCCCATTGCAGTTTTGTCCTGCAAGCAAGATAGGGCTTTCTTAAAGTCAGTCTAAAAAGTATTGGCTATGGCTGGGGAAAAAAAAAAAACTTAAGAAAGCCTTTCAAAGACTTTCATTTGAAGAGTTCTGTAAACAATCTTTTATTTTATTCTCAAAAAGAATCTATTGGGAGAATCTGGCATTAGCAGAATCCATGAGTGTGGATATTTGGTTTTGGTTGGTTTTTTTCCTTCTGAAAGACCAACTTAAAAACAAAACAAAACCACCCCCCCACACCCCACCCCAAACACTGAGCTGGTGTGGAGTTCTATGACAAAGATCTGGAAGCAATTACTTCAGGCCTTTTCATTTGCGTTCATTACTCTTTATGAATTCCAGGCTGGAAGAGTGGGAGCAGAAAGGACCGCGTGGATCACTGTGTCCAGTCCCTTGCAGTGGTCTCTTATAAATCCGCAGGGCTCTGCTTTGAAACATCTTCTTTGCCGAATACATAGCTCTCCCTGTGCCCTTCCCTTGTGGGATACTGGTGCACCATGCAATGGTTTCTGGTTTTATATCTAAGGAGAATACTTAAATGATGCATCCAAAAATCTGATCGGCCTTTTTTCCATGACTGGGTGACAGTGGCAGCTCACAGTGTCACCCTTATGAGCCTTTGCTTTATTGAAACTCTTCAGCTGATAGCAAAGTTACATACTCCAATGCATACTACTGAACATATTTTATTAAATGTCATCTTGATTCTGTTATTCCAGTCCACAAACCCATCTTTCTTCCTACCTTATCACTCGTTCCTTTTTAACGGCAACGGGTCTTGAGATCACCCATCTAGATCTAGCACCAAGATTACTAAAGACAATAGTTGCTGGCTTTTTGAAGGTGCAGTCTCATCAGCCTACTAAGATTTTTTATAAGCCTTTACAGTCTTCCTTGTAATCATCTTGTTTATCCACTTTATTTTTTGTATTGATCCTGATCTTTCTCACCTTAAGTAACAATTTTCTTTGTGGGAGCTATATTTAAAATGTTTGCAGTAACTGACAGCAGTAACTTTGAAGTCAGTTATAGATTGAATTAAATTTACGCTGTTCTAATTTCATCAAAATTGTATTGCTTTTTATTCAACTTCTGATCTACTTATATCCCTGATCATTCACTCAGTCTGTTCTAGAAACATTTGCGGTTTTTATATACTATATTAATTACTAAATTAATGTATGCCATGTTAATGCAGTGTTAATATACTTTATTATATTGAACTAACCTTACATGTCTGAACAATTTGCTGTCCTTCTGAATATCCTTACATTTATGCCTGTTTCAAGTAGTATGTGTAGTAAATTACCAGACTTTCCTGCTATCACACTTTGAATTTTCACATGGCAATTCTTTCTGGGCCCTACAGATGGGATTATACAGGCCATCCTGTTTTTACCAGAGTAGGTAATCTCAGATGGTTTTATTTCATCTTGGGTTTGATCATTTCCATGTCCTTGACCCCGTTGCAATTAATTTTCACATATTTCATCTTTATTAAAGGGAGGTAAACTATATTTCTAGTATAATTAATATTTGGGCCGTACTAGCCTGTTATTAATCTGCAAATGATTGTTTTTATTTGAATAGTACTGATTAGGAAGAGAATCAGGAAGGACTGTGTAGTAGTGGAAACTGCTTGACACTGTTGACCAAAAGCTTACTTGATTTCTTGGAAAATCTGGGGGAGATCTGGACTCGATGATCCTTTGTCCCTTCCAACTCGAGATAGTCTATGATTCTATGCTGCTTACAAAATCATTTGAGAAACCATTAAGCACTAATTTGCAAAATGATAAACTGTTTTCAGAAGTTAAATCATTATAGTTAAGATGTTTCTGAAAAGCGTAGGTACCAAAATAGCAATGTCTTTTAAATTAATTTTCTTGCAGTAACTGAAAGAAGAGCTTGGTTTTTAAAGTGTTTCTACTTGGCTTAGAAATGTTATTTACTTACTATGTATCTGTAGAAGTAATTGGAACTAATCATAAAAGTTTAGAGGTTAAGTAAACACCGCCTAGTTAAGAAGGTCCCTTCCAACCCAAACTATTCTATGATTTTAAATCAGGAGAATCAGAGGTTTAAGTGCACAGTGACTTAGTTCCATGCAGTTACAAACATTTTGACAAAATTGTGGACGGAGGACCTACCTGTTGTTCCAATTCTGGCATTGCTTTTCTATGTGATGAGCCATATTTTCATCTTGCAGGAGCTTCTACTTTTATAAGCATATTTATGCAGTCTACTTTATCTGTAGGAAAGCCTTTATGGACCAATAACTTCTGCCTTTGTGTATGAAGCTCATCCTTGTTTTTCAAGTGTAGTCAGCTACTCCTATGTTTCTGTTTTATTCTTCATCCCAAGTCTACCGGTTTTAGAAACATAATTGATCGTTTTTTCAAATGGTCAATTTAAAAAATTGACTTATGAATTGAAAATTCACTTCTGATGAATTAAAAGTGTAGTCTTCCTACACAGAGCAAGAAGAATAGAAATTGATTTTACTGACCTACATTTCTCAGATTTTTCTGAAGAGTAGGTTTGCTTTTAATGAATTGTTCTCATACTGCTCAGACTAGTATGATCCGTTTTCTCTCATCACTTCTTCAGAACTTACTGTTGCTGAATTGTACTGAACAGATGACTTGTGAATACTAAAACGTTTCAAAATCCATCAAACTAGTGTAGCCCAATGAAGAGTACTTCTCTTGTGTTAACTTCTGAGCAGAAGAGAGTACTGGCGTCCTTGAGCTCCTGAATATCCTTTTTGCCTGATGAAATGTACCAGATGTGTTTTGTGTTTCTGTGAAGACACAGAATACACCTGTTTTCCACAGGTGGTGCGTTGACCCTCTGATTGGAATGTTTTTTTTCCATTTGCTTTTATAGCATTGAAACTAGGTAATGCCTTGTTTGTCCTCAAACTGACCTATTTACGGACGAGCTGATGGTAATGAGCTCTCTGCAAACAAGCACTAAAATGAATTTAACAGAGCGTGGGCCAGTAAAAAGAAAAAAAAAAATATAATACATCAGCACAGTAGCAAAAGTTGTTCTGAAACCCGAGGCTAGTGTTGGCATCACTTCTGTTTTCAAATATAGACATACTCAGCTAGATAGGCCCCATAAATAGTTCAGATACATGGAGTTTTAGACAATGCTCATATGACAGTTTGCGTTTGCTTAATTTTTTAGAAGTTTGCTCAAAAATCCATATGTATGCCTAATATGTTACCCTAGAGCATGCCAGTTGTTCCCCCCTCGTTACTAAATAGACTGAGAAGCTGAAAATTTTGTGCAGGCCATCAATCTTTCCTTAGATGCTGTTCAGTTAATCACTTTCCATTTGGTTTAAATTGATATTAATAGCTTAGAAATAGCAAATGTTGTGTCAGGATTTTGATGAGCCCTTACTTTGTGCCAGCTTCTGTTTATTCATATCTGAAAGTTTGAAAAACAAACTTTACATCAGCTTTGTCTGTTTAGGTGTCACATCCAGTGTAGTAACCTATTTAGTTGAATAACGGCAATGAAGTCCTTTGTCAAGTCTGTTACAAAGTCGTATTGAGGACTGATCGCTAGTATAAACAAATATGAAGTTGGTCCAAACATAAAAATGGCTAAATAGTCATGTGTCGTACTGAAAAGAGTAAGCATTCTTTCCCGTGACAACTGTGTTGGTAAAAGAGGTGGTAAGGTGAAACAATGCACTTTATATGAGCAGTAATTTTAAAGATGACCTTTTTCTATAGTGTCAAGTGTATAATGGACTTTGTCAGAGGAGGGGGGGAAGTCACTTGACCTTCAGAAGTAACAAGACTTGAACGTACCCATTTTTTTTCCTCCTTTCACTTTATTCTTGATAAGTTACAGCCTCTGCTTTACTCTTTCCAGGGTGTGTTTAATACTCCTTTTACTTCCATGGTGTAAAGGTTTTGTTGTGTATTATCCAGTATTCTGAAGGGAGGAAAACTACCTGGTTTTGCAAAAATCTTCAGTTTTATTACATTACTCAGTAGCAAAGGCAATTATTAAACCTATTCATTTTGGGATTATTGCTGTGGTTACCAGACTTGTTTATAGGTGCAGTTGACTTTCTTTGCTGTAAGGACACACTACTGATTCATGTTCAAGTTGCTATCAGGCTCCAAAGGTTTCTTTCTGCAGAGCAGCTTCCTAGCCTGTTGACACCCAGTCTATATGGATAATAAGGTTATTCCATGCTGGGTACAGGGACTTTGTACTTGCATTTATTGAACTTCTTGAGGTTTTCAACCTGCCACCCAGGGCCATCCCAGGGAATTGTCTGCCTGCTCCACCCCCCTGTTGGGTGTCACCAGCAACCTTGCTGTGTGCGTTTGGTCCCATGCCCTGGTTCTCAGTAAAGATACTAACCAGTATCAGCTCCAGTTTTGACCTCTGAAGGACACCACTGGTGAATGTCTGTCAGCTGGACTTTGTACTGCTAGTCAAAACCCATAGAGCCTGGTGGTCCAGCTAGCAATCCACCCACCTGGTAGCCCACTTCTTCAGGTCATGTCTGTCTCGGTTCTGACAAAGTACTCTGGAAGACTGTCACAGTCCGTGTTAAAGTCACGGTAAACAGCATTTACTGCTCTTTCCTTGCCCACCAAACCAGTCCTCTCCT
Source organism: Aquila chrysaetos chrysaetos (assembly GCF_900496995.4). NCBI lineage: Eukaryota > Metazoa > Chordata > Aves > Accipitriformes > Accipitridae > Aquila > Aquila chrysaetos. The sequence goes on from NC_044007.1 coordinate 73,013,735, forward strand.
TAAAGCAAGCTGCCAGGTTGGTCAAGTGTGATGTGCCTGTGGTGAATCTGGACTGTGTGTTCCCAGTTGCCCTTTTGTGGTTTTTCTTTGTTTTGTTTTGGTTTTTTTGTTTGGGTTTTTTTGTGGGGTGTGTGGATGTAGGTTCCAGGAGGATTTATTCCATAATCTTCGTAGGGACTGAATTGAGACTGACTAGCAGATAGTTCTCCAGATCCTCCTTTTCCTTCTTGATGATAGCCTTTTACCTAATCCTGAGGCAACTCTCTGGATCACCATGACCTTTCAGAGATGATAGAGAGTGACCCTACAATAAGATCTATCTGAAGCAGAGGGATATACACCCTTCAGTCTTGTACGTGTGGAAGGCTTCAGGCTTCTATGTTGCAATGCCATCTAAACCTCTGCCACTTCAGTGTATAGGGATGCTTGGAGACATGAATCTCTCTGCTGCCAATAAGAAGAAATAAGCTGTGTTTAGAAGAGGGATGTCGTAGTATTTTCTCTCAAGAAGGAGGAGCCAGGAATCAAATTATGACAATGAAATAGTAAAGGAAAGGTAGTCTTAATGGTACAGGGTTTTTCTGAGCTTTTTGCATAATCATGTTTTATGGTTAAAGTTCTCCTTTCCAATAAATTCTTCAGTTTAGGCTGAAAGCATGTAATGAATCTGTATGTACGTCAATTTTAAAATTCTAGTGTGTTTTTGAAGAGTCTTATTATCCGTTTATTTTATAAGTTAAGAATATCTGCAATTCTGGTGTTAACTAGTAAGCTATTGCCACTGGGAAATAACTTTGGGAGTACTTTGTGTTGAAACACGTCAGCATTGGTGGGGAACCTGTTGGTTAAAAAAAAAAAAAAAAAAAGGAAAAAAACCCATAATTTAGTGTAAGTGAACAAGCTCAAAGCTGTTGATTCTGCCCTACCCAATTGTCAGTCATGGAAATAAGCAGTCCTTTTAACAAAATTTGCTTGTAATTTGAGTGGGACAAAAGAGAACTTCAGAGGTTGGCATTCTGAAATTTTGGTGTATACATGTTGAAAAATGTATAAAAGTTTACTCTATAATCAAGCATTAAACTATTAAAGTCACTTTATGCATCAACATTATTAGTTAATACCTTTAGTTTTGAATGGCTAGTAAGTGATGGCAGTGGCTGGTGGGTACTTTCTTCACTTTGCCTACTGTTTAACTGTACCAAAAGGGATGTTTATTTTTGGTTTGCTGAAAGCAAAGCATTTGTTTTTGGGATGATGGTGTAATGTGCCATTAGACTTCGTGTAAAATACAGGCATTTGTAGACTAGCATTCCTAGCGAGGGGCTCAGAAAGTCAGCGTGTACTACACGGGAGGAGCATGAGGAATATTAGCCATGGGCTTCACACAGCACATATTGATACTCTGCTTCCTGAGATGTTCCTGGTTTTCATTCATTTCACTTGTTCAAATTTTCAGGGGATCCACAGACTTTCTTTTGATTTCATTAGATGTGCCTACCCTCTTCTCCAGTGGCTCAGCAGATGTTTTGGTCACTCGTTTTAGTGTTTCAGGTGATGAATGTTAACATAGTAAAGGACTGGAGTAGTGCTGCTTTAATTGACCCCATTCCCTTAATCTCATTGGAGTGCATAGAGCATTCATTTTGATACATACAGCATTTGGTAATTAAATTGTTACCTTTAAAATGTAGTTAAAATTTCTGCTTTTAGCTGCTGCCCTCAGGTAACTTTTTGTGACTTTTTTTTTTTTTTTTTTTTTTTTTTTTTCCAGATATAGAACGTGGTCTCTCAAACTGGATTAAAGCAACCTGTTGATATTTTTATTTATACTTTTTTATTTTTTGTATTTGACTTAAAGTGCCATGAAAAAATTTGCATATTGCAAGGTGGTCCTTGCCACCTCTTTGGTTTGGGTCCTTCTGGATATGTTTCTATTGCTGTACTTCAGTGAATGCAACAAATGTGATGAGAAAAAAGAAAGAGGCCTGCCTGCTGGAGATGGTAAGTTTTTTTGCCTGACTAATCTTTAAATTATGCTCATTTAAAATTGCACTTCTTTTAAACATTTGCTTTTTTTTTCCCCATCAATGTAGTATTGCATCAGCATTTAGGTGTTGCAGAATGTTCAATGTTTCTTTGAATGACTAGGAAATAAGCACATTGCCTGAGACTCTTGCCTGATCTATGTTGCAGACTTAAATGCTTAAGATGTAGAATTTGAAGCACTAGTGTATATGGAAAAATAATAAAACTATGCAACAAGCAGTTCAAGAATGCAAGCTATGTTAATATAGTCTAAAGCATGTTCTAAATTTCCACCAGTGAGGAAGCGAAGGCACTGTTAACTTCAGTAGACCTGGTAGTAAAACAAACCAAATCAACAACCAAGCTTACTTGTCCCCCTACTCCTAAACAAACAAACAAACAAACAAACAAAAAAACACACAAAAAAACCCCCAACCAAACAACACCCCCCCGAACCCCACCCCAAACAAAAAAACCCTGAACAAACAAACAAAAAAAAAACCAAAACCAAAAAACCAAAATGTTCCCCTCAGCCCCAACCTAAGACAAAATTTGGCCAGTTACTATAGCAATAAGGGACAGTGAATGTTGTAATGAAAATAAATTTGTGAAAATAACTAGAATAAACTTGGATGTAAAAGTGGCAAATGAGAGTGTGTGTGTTTGTGTATGTATGCACACACATATGCACATGCTTATGTGTGTAACTTTTTCTTTGAAGTGAGAGCTGTATTATTCAATACTAAAGGTCTTCAGATAAGCTTTCAGTTTTGTTACTGCCCTCTTAGTTTTTGGGTACCAGTTAATGAGCTGACTGGTTTTTTTGAAAGCCAGTACCATTCATGTTGAAAACTTTATTTTAGGGAGGTCATCATAGTTGATCTCATGGGAGAAAGGGTTGGTGCAGGGTGAATTCTCATGCCTGCAATGTCTCAGCACAGGCATTTAGAACTGCAGGCAGCTGCTGCCTCCAGTTCATTCATGAAACATCTAATTTTGTAGCATGGTCTCTCCCCCACCAGAAAGGCTGTGTCTGTATGTTTTACTGCTGCTATAGGAAACTTATGCAGTGATGCTCAATGTTGAGTCCGATCAGCCAACTGTAGTCAAGATTAATTAATGCTTTCCATCACAAAAAATGTTTTGACCTGTTGACACCTAGTATGGGCAACTTTGATCTCCCTGGGAAATTTTTGGAAATGTTTTAAGAACAATGTTGCGCTGTTACAGAATAACACTGGGGAGATGTTTAGGAAATGCTAGTTTCGTTTTGTTTCCCCCATGATGAAAACAGGCCAATAAATCTCCACTGAGAATAACAATGTATAGGAATGTAGAATTTCTGTGCCTAGTACCTCTGAACTGTTTTTTCCACAACTGCATGCAAACATTTTAGAGAGGTTATAGTTCACCCGAGTTTTGCAGAAGAGACTTAAACTTTCAGTTGCTTGTATTTCATATTTTGGGTTTCTTTTTCAATAAGCGGAAAAGAAAGTGACAAGAAACTGAACTAGGGTTATGTAAAAAGTATGTCACTATAAGAATTCAGTCTTTTTGTCTTTTTTTTTTTTTTTTTTTTTTTTTCTTTTCCTCTCAGAAGCTGGGAAATTTTCTTGAGGATAAGGCGATGACTGATATTGTGTTGTTAAGGGATGGATCCACTTTTTGGATTCCCATAAAGTTTTTACACGATGCTAAGCAGATAACTTATGCTAGGCTTCTTTGGAGCTGTCTTGGAAACAACAGGTTTTTTTGCTGTTGGCAAACAGCAATGGAAGTCAATATATATCAAACTTGGTTTGATGTATTGATGATGTTGAAAATTCAGGTGACTTTACACACAAAGTCATTGGGGGATCGTTTAGGTGAGGGGAAAATATGCAGTTTTTAAAGATTAGTATTATGACTTTCCCTATGCAACATTAGTTTCACCTAGTTGAGTACAGTCTTCATTCCGGCCTTTCCCTAACCTGTGTGTGCTAAAATCATTGATATCTTTTTGATGTCTTTTAGTTGGCTTGTAAACAAACAAACCAACTCCCAAACCAACCAAAACTTTGTGTGTAGTTTTGTACATTTTTCTTGTGTTTTTTTTTAAACAGCTGACTTGTAGTAAGGTATGTGCAGAAACATGTCTTCTAGAAACCATGGTTGTCGTTGACACCGTGACACTTCCTTTTAACCTAGTTGCATACCTGATCTTAGATATTCTTACTTGTTCCAGTAGTTTACTGATTTGGAGTCTGTAGTGGATTTATTCCTACTCAGAATGCCTAGAATCTCCTTAGATAACATTGAGGCTATTTTTTGTGTGAATCTTTTATCAAAATCTGCTTTTTCACTTCACTTTTTTCCCCCTATTCATTTCCATAATTGATTTAGCTTTCTTGATTCAGCACAAATTATGTAAGTGTTCTGAATTTAATAGTCTCTTTGTCCATGTCACTCTGGTATATAGCTTCTCTTTGCAATCATGGAAGAATTCCATGGCATTTAATGAACCTACTTGACATAGGAGTAAGTTTTTCTGAAGAGTTTGTAAGTTTATTTTAGGCTGTGTTTGCCTAGTTGGAAAAATTAGTCTTCAGATACTTCAGCAGGAGCAAAGGATTTTGAGGATAATTTTGGACAGTTCAGGCTTTCATGAAGTTAGAAGGATGTTTTCCTTAGTTTTTTAATGCAAAAATTGGGGGGAGTTTCTTTTTCAGAGTCGGACTTAGAGCCATGGTCTAAATTGCCTTTGGGAAAAATCTTTCTCCTTGATGGCATAAGATACTAGCATCTTAAATCACGATCTTTGGGTTGTGTGTCTAATATTTGATTGTATGTATACCGCTGTTATATTTTACAAATTGCTTAAAATAAGAAATAGTAAAGGAATATGAATGTGGAAAAAATCTGTGTACACGATTATGGGGAACTGTAAGATGAGTGGGATAAAGGTCTTTGTGTCCACCATCGTAGAGGTTTGAGGGTTGGTAGCTGAAATGATGCCAGTGTGGAGATGAGGGGACAAAAGATGAAGTGGAAAAGGGACAGGCACTTACCAGGCTGTGAGTAGGAGAGCTGAGGTGGAGATGTTTTGGGAAAAAGGGGCCTGGCGTGGGGTCTGGGTAGCACGGGACTGAGGAACTGAAGTAATGCCAGAGGAGGGAGAGTTGGAATCTAGTGGCTGTAATTGTGTGGGATGGTTTGGTCGTAGGCTTAGGCTTCTGTCCCTGCTTCCACCATGGCAGAAGACGACAGTAGTAGGTAGCTTCGCAGTGGGACCAGAACTCCTAGCAGTGCCGATGGCAGCGTCGACCTGCGGGAGCCTGTGCTTGTCCTGGCTGATGCTGCCGCTCGCTCTTCTCCCCACCGCGACTCCTCCGGAGAGGTGGGAGTAGGTCGGGGGAAGTTCTCTCCAGTGCTCAGCCCTGCGGTCGTCTCGCCCTTCCTGAGCTAACCGGGATGGCGTACGCCCCTTACCCAGGCTGTCGCGGGTGTCCTCTCTATTGGCACGTCTTCTGGGTGGTGGTTCTGGTTTTGTAATTCCTGGTGGTTCATCAGTCAAATTCACAAGGAGTAATTGTTGTGGATGGAAGGCTGTTGCTGTAATTCTAAAGGTTGTTACCAAGTTGGAAAAAAAAAATCACTGAGCCTTAGTAAGTGTCATTCATGTTACTTCGTAGTTTTTTCCAAACCTGAAATTCATAGGATGGCTAGTTGAGCATTATCATTTACAATTATCATTTACAATTTTACTTTAATCTTTACTAAAATCCCTGTAAAGGAAAATTCAGCTTTTCCTGAAAAGCTTGTGTGTGGAAGAACAGTCTGGGAAATAAATGTCTGTTGTTCCAGAACTTTTAACAGTAAAGTCAATTAGGACATGATGATGGATAGATATAAACCCTTACTATTTTTTCAAATGATTTGTGGTGTCTAAGAGTAGCACTTAACTACTTCTGTTAAACTCCCAAATATGAAGAATTGTTTTCACTTCCAAAACCTGTTGGGTTTAGAACTCTATTTTAAACAGGAACACTCCTACAGTGTATAACAAAGTATAAACAAACAAAAGCAAGGATAAAAGTAGTTACCAATATTTTATTTATTCTTAGTTCCAGAACCCATACAAAAACCACATGAAGGACCTGGAGAGATGGGGAAGCCTGTGGTCATTCCGAAAGAGGAGCAAGAAAAAATGAAAGAAATGTTTAAAATAAATCAGTTTAATTTAATGGCAAGTGAAATGATTGCACTCAACAGATCTTTACCTGACGTCAGGTTAGAAGGGTAAGTGCTTTATGTTGTATTAAAAATGTACTGTATTTAAATGAAGTATGTGCAAAGTGATCCAAAACAAGAGTTCAGTTCTGTAAGATATTACTGTTGAAGAGAAAAGTAGGAGGATTTCCTGTATATATGGTACTTATTTGTAAAATAAACAGCAGAAACCAGTTTTCTTCAGTGTTATTTAGCTTTGAATCTGATTACAAATAGGAAGCCTGTTTGGGGAATAGAAATTAATTTGGTTGAAGGAAAACAAAGTTAACTTAAGACTTGGTGTTTCAGGAAAAAATTACATATTTGAAAAATTCATGCACTACTTGTAATGAGGCAGACTAAAATTCTGCATTATATGAAATAGAAATACTTTAAAAATTTCTTACCTAATGAAATGTGCAAAGCCTCATTTAGATTGCATTATAATGTTTTCTAATATCCATCTGGTTTGTTTTTGATCTTGCCTCTGAAATATTGATCCTTGCAGAGCTGTTTGAGTCATAAGTAATTAAAAAGAAAATTGTAGCCTTGTTTTAAGTAAAACTAAGATTGCTTTACTCTCCTGGGGCTACTCTGGCAGGGTAGCCGTTGAGTCCCCCCAACCCCTCTTGTTTATGAAGGGGACTCTCAAGTTAGACAAAGCTCATGAAACAAGATTTTCCCAATCAATTATCTGCATTCTCTTGCGAGAATCAGATGCTATAGAAACCCCATTTCTTCAGAAGCTCTGCTGTTGTTTCTGCGTACACGAGGCCTAGCTGCTGGATTAATTTGTTTTCATTTCCTACCTCAGAAGACAGTATTAGAAGAATGAGATGAAGCTCTGACTGCTTTTCATTTTTAATGAGTGAAAAAGAGCTGGTTTGTAGGTACCTTTATCTACTGTAATGAATGTGATTCTATGTAGCGTGTGAGTTCCTGGTAGAGCTGGTGTTCTTAATAATTGAACCATATAGTTTTCAAAATATGATTTCATAAGTTTGAATTAATGTTACTTTTCAATTGATTGTCAGATATATTATTAGTCAGATTTTATGGTCACTACTTGCCTGTTTCTTAGTACAGTGCAAGAATGCAAATCATGAACTTGCAGGGTTTTCTTTCAAAACTGACATGTTTTGGGGTGGTTTATATCCTTTTCTCTCATGCTGTTGCTCTGATCGTGGCTGTAACTTGGCAATGGGATCTCTTGGCATTCATGCAGATCCATATGTAGTGTCTGCCCCTTTTATCACTCTCTATAGGATAAGAAATTGCATCGCTGTAAAGTGGTGTCCTGGTTTCAGCTGGGACAGAGTAAATTGTCTTCCTAGTAGCTGGTATAGTGCTGCGTTTTGGATTCAGTGTGAGAAGCATGTTGATAACACACTGATGTTTTCAGTTGTTGCTAAGTAGTGCTTAGTCTAAGTCAAGGATTTTTTCAGCTTCTCATGCCCAGCCAGCAAGAAGGCTGGAGGGGCACAAGGAGTTGGGAGGGGACACAGCCAGGACAGCTGACCCCAACTGGCCAGAGGGGTATTCCATACCGTGTGACGTCATACCCAGTATGTAAACTGGGGGGAGTTGGCCTGGAAGGGATCGCTGCTCAGGAACTAACTGGGCATCGGTCGGTGGGTGGTGAGCAATTGCATTGTGCATCACTTGTATATTCCAATCCTTTCATTATTATTGTCATTATTATCATTAGTAGTTTCTTCCTTTCTGTTCTACTAAACTGTTCTTATCTCAACCCACGAGTTTTACTTCTTCCCATTCTCTCCCCCATCCCACTGGGCGGGGGGCGGGGGGTAGTGAGCGAGCGGCTGAGTGGTGCTTAGTTACTGCCTGGGGTTAAACCATGACAAGTGGTGACTACCACTGGTTAAGAACTTGTAGTTAGCATTCTCAACTTGTTTTAGCTGCGAGGAAAATCATTAGTTTCGTCAGAGACTTTTGTCAAAGCTGAGATGCTAATTTGGGGTGATTTCTGTATGTTTTTTCTGGAAGAGCTGAATTGAAGGAATTAACAAAAGTTTGGGGAAATGATAGTTACAACAGTTGGTTATTGGGACGGTACACAGGAGTAATTTTTCATTATGACCCTGGAAGTATGGAGGAAGCTAAATGACATAATCTGTTTATCAGCATTCATATTGGAAGACTTGCATGTATATATTCTACCATTTTTATAGTGTAAGTACAAAGATAAGAAAATAAATTTGTGGATCTAAAAAGTTGACTTAACCATAAGCTTTGTGAAGTCTAGACTTCTGAATTAACCAAAAATGGAAAGAGAAATTGTTATAAACTATTAAAAATTTGTTACCTAAGCATCACTCAAGCTTTTGCAGAAAAATGAAATAACAATTTTAAAATCAAGTTGAGCTATAGGAATTTTTTGTTGTGCACACTCAGCCATGCTCTGCAGTTATTGTGTTTCACAGTAAGATACGCATTATAAATTTAGTGATGTTGCATTTGCTTCTCCTTTCCGTTTGTGTGGACACAAATACTATCACAATACTATGTGTGTGAAAATGGAGTCTTAAAATAAAATTTTAGGTAAGGTCTCAGGGAAGAGTTGGATTTTCTGTAATTTTTGTAAATTGCTGCCAATATTTTTAATGTTTATTTGCTGTGTGCATTTTTAGTAGATTTTGAGAGAAAAATGGTCCCCCAAAGGCTCCTCCTTTTGTCATCTTTTCAGTATGTACTCTATGAGGTCACACTAATTAAAAGTTGGGGCACATGTTAACATTTCCCCAGCAAATTTGAGAATAATACTGTGTTTACAAGGCAATGGTATCTTAGTCTGTGTGTGTGTATTAATGTTACTTCCCAAGAACACTGTAGCCATTTTCAGGATTGTGAAAACTATAAATATGCTTTGGTGTTGTCTGTATGTCTTATGAAAGTATTTATCTGATTAGTTAAAATACTCACATGGTCAGAACCTTCTGCTGTGTTAGTGGAGTTGCTTCTGCTATAACTTGTTCTATCCATATATCCCTGATAATATGGAAAAATAGTTTTGGGAGAAGGTGAATGGGTAATTTCTAATCATTCCTCACCACATTTATGTGGTAAGCTGCCAGTAGCACTTTCAATCAAGGTTTTGAAAAAGTGGGATATGTTCAAAGGCACACTTAGCTGTTCAACCATGTAATTATTTTCTTCGCAGGTTTTGTGGGTTGCTTCCTTTAATGTGGTGTGGGGGGAAGATTATTTCAAGTCCTATATGTCAGTTCTTCTGAAATACAGAAGTCTGTAAAAGTTGTGCCTAACAGTTAATCATTCAAAAGCTGGTGGCATTAAGTGTGCCAGGACCAATTTGCCGCATGTATTTAATGGGGATGGCATAACCTGTTAGCTGGAGAGCAGCTTTCAAAGTAGTCTACGTTATCCTTCGTATTAATTTTTGGTTCTGCCAAAACCTCGTCACCTGTGTGAAGGCAAGCACGTTTGTGTACCTGCTCGGTCCTCGAGGCAGCGAGTACCTTCGTGGGTTACATGTTCTGTCTTGCATGTCTGCCTCCTTGTGCTCGTCTGTTCATCGCTATAGATGACCCACTCGTCGTGTGGCATCATCTTTATGTTTTGGCCAAGAAATTCTGTTTCCTTACTAGAAGAAAAAAAATGTGAGCTCTTTTAATAACTTCTAGGCACTTCTCCAGCTCAGGGAGCTCCTCAGTAAGAGACACCTACAGAAGTTGAAATTTGTGTTCTGCTGAGCTCTGCCCCGGTCGTATTAACAGGTTTATATTTATTTTTATTATTTACAAAATAAAATTACAAAGTTACTGAGGCACAGAGCTGCCTTTAAAATCACTGACATATGCCTGAAATTGCTAGTCATTTTGTGTCTGTAATCGGGAACGTTATTCTACTTACTCTTCGTTATCCCAACTCAATGATTTGCTTAACAGAAAAAACTAAACCAAAAGTAATTTTTTTAGCCTGGATACTTCCCCGAATCTGGACTGGGGCATGTTAGTGTAACTAACTCATGTAACTGACAGTGCCGCAACCTCTAGAGGGTTGTTTTTGCGGGGGAACAAGCAGCTGGGGACAGCAGATTGGTTTTAAGTTGTTAATAGAATGATTCTTGTAAGCACGTCTTATTCTGGTCTGTGAATCAGTCATCAAAGTGGGAGTTGATTCACAGTTGCCAGGAAAATACGCAGCTGTGGGCTTGACATGACAGCAAAGAGTAAAAGATGGGTGATTAGGAACACTAGAGTCTTGCCTTCATTTTACTGAAGTTGAGGGAGGCAGGGAATAAAATAGGTGTCAGTGACTAAAATAGGTGTTCAGCTGTGCCTATGTGTCTTAGACCGGTATTCAGGCTGGAAAGTGGTGTGGTTAAATGCATGAAATTTGTATGTATCGTATGACTTGGTTTTGCTCTCAATGCTGTTTGAGGTGACTTTGGAAGCTGCTTTGTAAACTGAAGAATGAGTACTGTGTTCTAAGGCTGAGCTTTCCAGCCTGTAGTCATTACTTAATAATTTGTGGAATATATAAAACATTTAAGGAGGCATTTGGGTCCCTGGTGTGGGAGTTTAAACCCAATTCTGACTTTTTTTACACTAGAAAAGAGCATCTTAAAACGCTCTTCTTTTCCAGGCACAAGTGGTCAAGGCTGGAAACAACAGAGGCATAGCTGGGACAGAAATATGTTGTTCACGTAAGCTCTGGTCCCCGCTGGAGCTTATGATGCAGCACTAGAAGGGTGTTATATTTTGCAGGTTGAGATTTCTTGGAAAGGTGATGGGCTTCCCCAAGGAGACCTGCAGCAGGGAGGAGTGTGGATAGCTTTGGGATACTTCAGCAACCCTTTCTCCAAGGCTGCAGGTTCTGTAGAACTTGGCATAAAAGATCTGTCGTGTCATTTTGTTTCTTAGTTGGTATAATTTTGCCAGAATTAAGGGTATCGGACGTCTTATTATACCTCAGTTAGTTCTGCATAACATTTGGGATCTTTTAACTGTCCTTTTTGCAAACTGTCTGTATTCAGGAAGTAGGTATGTTGGGGTTTGAGTGGTATAGATAGTGTTAGGGCATAATCAGAGTTTTTAGCCAGATGGCCCTACATATTTGAGTGAACTGGGTCTAAATTCATACGAACTATGACTTCAGCCACTTAATAGAAAAATAAGATGCAGTTCTCTAACTAAGACCTTAATATTCAACTAGTGCAGTAATGTGGTCAGTTTAAGTTATTTAAGGCTTCTTTGCTGAATCAAGCTACCCTGCTCAGTTCCTGCTGCTAAGCTTACTTTCACAATAGGGAGGAAGTAGACAATTTTTTTTCTGGGGTTAAAAGCCATTCTTCTGCATCTAATTTACGTGAATGTTATGGAGTTTATAGCAATTATGCTGCGCTCCTTTCTAAGTCCTTCATGTGACTAATTCTGTCATTTCTTTGCTTCGAAAGAACCATGTTTCGATTTAGGCTTTAGATTTAGGTACTGTTAATTATATGATACAATATAATGCTTTTCAGTTATGGGACTGTAATCTGGTTCTCATATGTGTGCTTTAAAAATGTATTGTTGATTTTAAGCCTGAAACATACATGTGAGAATACACTGCAATTTGGATTTTTAACTTCTCAAAACAAATGGATTTGCTGTATACTGCAAGATACTACAGTTGAATCATAACGTGACACATTCCTAAAATTTACACAATCTCTGTGTGAGGAAAATAGTTTAAGTAAACCTATTCATGGTGAAACTAGTAAAGGCATACAGGCAAGAGCATGCTCTTGTCACACATTTGCGTTCCATTTTACGTGTTTTTTTAAATGGCAGCACTTGAAGTATTTACTTCCATGTGATGTTTGTGAAGGTGTGTTCTCCTTTTTCTTTTTAAGTATTTTAATTCAGGAGAAGACCTAAGGGGATAGTTTTATACTACATATAATCTGGTGTAAATATGGACTGCAACCAAAAGAAATCTTCTCACTGCTTCTGTTGATACTGATCTGATGATTGTGTGGCCTTGGCATTCACTGACTGACTGGGTGGAGGATTGCACAACAAAAAGGGGAAAAAAGTATATTTTGTTGAATCAGCAAACTGAAGCAACATACCCAGCAGCTGTATGATTACCAGATCTGGCGCAAAGAAGGGGATGGGACAAAACTGTAATGGTGAAAAGTGGAATTACTGCTTTTGGCAGCAGCCCACAGTTGCACCAGATTAGGTGGAATGGGGCGGGGGGGGGGAACTTTCTTGCAGAAAGTGTGTATTGAAATCCCCATGAGGTCATGGGGATTTAAATAGCTCCATAAATTGTGATATGCCTTGTGAACTTTTGGTATTCGTTTAGGTCAGGTCATAGTGATGTAAAAGATAATAAAAAAAGAGCAAAGTTGTCAACACAGGTGGGGGAAGACTACAGAAGTTTATTCAACGTTTTGCTACAAGCTAGAAATCCAGGCTGTTAATTATCCTGGCATCTGTAAAGGAAATCTGCTGATCTGATGACCAGCAATGTAACCTTCAGCAGTGTCATGCTGGAAGTCTGAAAGCCTGTGAGGTATTAAAGACTTCACAATTCTTTCAAGCAAGGAATGTTTTTTCATCTGGCTTTTGTGGTGCATATAGCTTGTTACTGGCCCACTGTAGAATCAACATTTGGAAATGTTCTTGTTCATGTTGACTTAATGAGTTAGGTGGAAGAAATTACCTGTAAGTCTTTTTCCTAGAGAAAGTTTAGAGGGGAAAAAGTCATTTCAAAAATAAGCTTCCTTCCTGTAAACTGTTTTTTGAGAGAGAAGGAGATGTATGTATGCAAAGATATATACATGTGTGTGTCTGTACACACACACAAACACTTGGCAATCTCATTCTTAGTTATGAGTGTCTTGCATTTTGGATGAGCAGCCATATCCTGAACGTTATTCAAATTGATAGGTCAAGTATGGAAAATAATTTGGCTAGAGAACTTAAGGTTCAATTTCAGTCTTTGAGGACAGAATTGGTTTTGCTTCTGTCAAGAGATGCTTTCCTGTGATCACTTTCAGGATAAGGAAAATTGTCAATTGCACCTAATTATTTTTGTGAAATTCTGCTTGAATTCTGTAACCACAATGGTTTTAAGGACCATTTTGGATTTTGTTTCCAGGGTCTAAAGAAGATTTCTACTTGACTCATGAGATAATGCGACCTTTCTTATATCCAAATCTTTGAGATCAGAAGAAAGGAAAATTTCATACTCTTGATGTCAGGTAAATTACATAATACTGTTGAAGGCAGACATTAAGCAGGCTGGATGGAAATGTTTAAATAAGAATAAGGGATTTGCCTGCATTCAGGTCACCTGTTCAGAAGGATTAATTGGAGTTGTGATATGAATTATAGAAATGAAGACCTCTTTCTAAATTGAATTGTTCAGATTTCATTGGAAGCAGCAGCTTCAGGGGTAGCGTGAAGTTCTGTTGCGACCTTATCTGCAGAGCTTTCTCTCTGCGCGGCCACAAGTTAAAACTGTGGTTGTATGCAAAGCCTGTGTAGTGAAAAGTGGTTTGGCATGTTACGATAGTCAGTGATTCCATCTTTCTCAGAAGTCTTGCTTTTAGCCCTTTTAGCTGTGTTGTTTCTGTGTGAAAATTAGATCTTTATCCAGCTCGGTTGTCTTCAATTTGAGGGCTTGGGGTATTCTTAAAATATATGTCAGAAGCAGATTTATTAACACCCTTATTCATAATGATGTCATGAGGCTGTTACTCATATCCAGGAAAGACTTAAGTCCGTGTTTACCAGAAACACACCACTTGACTTGAGTGTTGGTGGTTCTTGCTGGAGTGTTTTGACACTTTCTCTGCCACCCCTGCTACAGGGCGTTATTCTCTGATGGAAATGTAGGTCAGTCTCTGCAGCTTCAGGGTGACTCTCAAGAGTGTTATTTTGAAAGTGTTTTCATCCGTGATTTAAGTAGAGAGAAGTTTTTGCGTTGGGCATGGCTGTGCCTCAGCTTTCTTACGTTAACTTTATTGCAGGCTATAACTTATGGCAAATGGACAGGTAAACAATGGAGTACTGACATTTTATGGCACTGCAGCAATATTCATCAGATATCAGTAATTAAAGCCGGAGGTTTCATGAGAGGAGTTCAGATTTTCTGATTTTCCTCTCTATTGATCTGGCATTAAATTTGGTAATCTCAATAGAAAATAAATGTATATTTTCAAGTCTAAGGATACTGATGCTTACTTCCCAGAGACTCCAATATATTTTAATACCGAAGAGTATGCTGTTTGTACTGCATCAGTAACATTAAACAGATTTATTACAGGGGCTGTGCTGTGTAACATTTCCTCAAAACTTCAGCTCTGACCTGATTTTCAGCAAGACTTGGATTATTCCTTTGTCCAATTTAAGTTCTGGGATGCAGCTTATTTATAACTGCAGCTTTTATTTATAACTGTTGTTTGTAGTATGCAAGATAAAAGATTGTACTGAATTTGTAAGATGACTAAATATGTTTCCCTCCCTGCCCCAATCTGTTGTTAGTACAGCTTTCAAAAATGCATTGGCACCGCATTATCATACTGCACATATGAGCTCGGGTCTGAGCTCCACTGGGATTTCCCAACGGAGCTGCTTAGTGCACAGGAGACACTTTTGCTTGTGTTCCATCTCTGTCCTTTATCAGCGTGTGCTGGGCTGTGTGCACTGGGCTAGAAAACAAGGATGGCATACGTGGTTTTTTGCTGTTAAATGTTTTTGAGCCACTGGAAATTATTGGTCATGCCTTGTTCCTGTGAAAGGCTGGTGGAATCTGGGAGTAAAATTGGTGTCAGGTGTAGCAAATCATGGCTCAGGTAGTGTCTGAGTCTACTGATTGTTGTGATTAGGTAAGCATGAGTGGCCTCCTTTTGAAAATTCCATATTTAAAAAAAAAAAAAGTTCCTATGTTACTTGCCCTCTCATTGCTCCTCTGTGGAGAATAACCTGTTGCCACCATCAGAAGGGGTAGAGATCTGCCCTGTAGTATTTAGAAATTTAGCATTTATTTCTAATGCAGAATCTAATTATGACATCATCTTTCTAGAAAATGACCTGAATTTTTTTTTCCATGTTTTGCCTCAGTGAATGAGGTTTTCTTTACTGCATAAACGTTACGGTAGTGTATAATTGATTTCCTACAAGATCTCTACCCTGTTTGTAGCTTTTTTGGGGGGTGTGATTCTTCAGTCTGTGAAAGAAAAGTATTTAAGAGCTATCAGGATATTAAATCCCATTTTATTACATTACTTTCAGAAATGATTTAGCATGACTTTGAAGGGTATGCAAACAGATCACTTGTTAACATTGTAAATATTTGTCTTTCAAGACATGACAATATTATACATGTAGCAGTCAATCTTGGGTTTTAGGAATAATTTCTAAGTAAATTGATCCATGAATACAATTTCATAGTATTGATAAAATGCCAAGTGCTAATCTGTAATGAGATGGCTGCACAGCTGCATTTTTGTAAGGTAATATTTAAAGTGTTTGTGAAAGTCCCAAGGGTGAACTGAATGAGGTGGCATTAGCATCACGACGGGTGGTGTCCCAAGACGCAGAGACGCCAGGAACTCGGGTGCCGATGGCTAGAGTGGGTAAGCTTTACTGATCTCGGAGTCGGGCACTGAGCAGAGCAGATAGGTATCAGAAGAACTTCACCTTCTGAGGAATTCAAATGAAGGATCTTGTAAGATTGCCGGGTAGATTTCTTCTGTCCCTGAAGTGGTGAAGTATGGTTTTTCTCATTTGTTCGCTGGCGTGAGAGAAGAGGCTTCCAGGTCTGGCAGATGTGGAGGAGAGCTGGAGAGCATGTGGTTGTGGTGGTATAGGAAGCGCAAATTGAAGAGTTGTCTTCTTTCCGTGCAAGACTGTGCTGAAGCAGCAATTAAACTCTGAGACTTAATGGCTTAATTTTATTTGGACGGAATTGCCTTACTTGATGTCTCCTCTGGTTATTTTTGTAATGTCTCCTGTGGATTATTTGTACGCTGGGCTGAAAGAGAAAGTAGGAAAGCACTTTATTCATAGGCTCTTTAGGTGCATTTGAAGTAGAATCAGGTAGTTTTCAAGTGGCTATACATAATCCACTGAATAAAATTCTCTTTGACATTTTTTTTTTCTGAACATCTCCCTATCTAAAATGTACAGAGCATCTATATAAGATTCAATTAACACCTTCACAAAAAGTCACGATAATGGAGAAGCGTAACACAACTCATAGTTGCTTTTGGCCTTCCGTTTTAAAAACTTCTGTAATGGATTTAAAACTTTGAAATCAGGCCACAGGGTGTTAGGAACAACAACTTGTATTTGTTTTGCTGTCTCTATTCATATCTAGTGATGCTATCTATACACATATGTTAGGATCTGTCGTCCTTCCTTTGCATTTGGTCCATTAAACTTAAATTCAAGTTATGAAGGATTTGGACCTGTTACACTGCCTTGTGCTCTTGAGGAGATATGCACCTAGGAGTAACCATGTAGTTATAAGGAACTGGGCCAAAGTATTCTGAATATATGATGCAAAATTGCAAAAAGGTGAAATTCTGTGAAGAATGTGTATGAGCATCTTACAAAGGTTGGAGCAGAGTCATGTCTTTATAGTCCTGTGGCTCCTTTGTGAAGCAACTTTTAAAAGTATAACTTGTAAACTTAGGGTTTTTTTTTCTCAAATCTGATTTTGATGGGGCTTTAAAGATCATGGATAACTTTAATTTTATTTTGTAATTAATTTTCCATTTTATTTCCTAATTACATGAAAGCAAGAAATCAAATATTAGGGAAGAGTACAAGGCTAATGCAGCATTCAGTGCATGAGACGGGGACTTGCTATGAAATAAAGAACATTACTGTTTTGAGCATTGGAATGTGTACATCAAGAAATGTAGACTAATCAGGCTTTTTGTCTTGATCATATTTTAACAATCTGGCCTATTCTTTTTCTGTGTCTTTAGGTAATAGGGCAGTAAGTCTCTGCTTGCATTTAAAATGTCTGACATTTTGGGGGAGTTTCCACAATCTAAATAATATAAGGAGTCACATTAGCCGAGAGTTTGCATGGTGAATGCCATAGATTAAGGAAAGGATGATGCATTCCATGTGAAGTAGCCATTCTCAGCTGCCGTTTGGAGACTTCATTAAATTACTGGAGATGGTATGCCTTCCTAATATTATGCACTCAATTTTAAAACTGTTTGAGGCATGATCCAACAAAAGGAACATAATGTATTAGTAGTTAATTAAAATTCAAATTGTCCTTAATTCATACCCTATGTGTCATAGCCCTCATGGTTATATTCTGCTACTGATGTTGCATAACTGTTGGTTGAAACTAATGCTTTATTTTAAATTCTATAGTAATCCCTTTCTGGCGTAATTTGTTTTCAAATGAAAGACAAAAAGGGCTATTAATTTAAATGTTTGTTAATAAGGATAAAACATGAGGTTTACATAGAAGGCTGATGCTCTAATCACAGGCGTCAACTGTTCTATTTTATTTGTCTTATGTTCTGCGGCAATATGTTCCTGGGGGGAAGGAGTGTATGTCAGTGTTTTCAAAATTAAAAACGGGGGGGTTATTTGTATATATTCACAAAAATTTGTACAAATATAGCTAAAAGGCATATATAGAAAGGCAAGTGAAAGCAGTATTAAAAATCAGATGTCGTACTGTTAATTCTTTCCTTTATCCTGCTTGCATCAACGAATCTTCCCAGAATAACTTCACACCAAACACTTTATTAAGAGTAGCATGCAAAAATTCCAAGCCAGTTCTGTTATGAAACACCCTTGAGTTTCACATGGCAGCCTTTTACGTATTGGTAAACAAGCCAGGGTAGGGTTGCTCTTAAATTGCTGTCCCAGAAAGGGTTGATCTCTGGGGGTGAGAATAGGCAAGTCTCGTTATGGAAAGGAGGATGTTCACCTTTTGCAGAACAGGACAGTGGGAATGCTTTGCAGGGGGTAAGGTTGTCCCGAAAAATTCCTGTAAGCCTTCCTCTTAGTGCTAAAGAGTTCCTCTTCAAAGACAGATCTTAAATGTTTTGATACATTTATACTTCAGACAGCGTAATGATTTATAAACATGGTGGTCCCTGATCACTTGGCTGGCTTTTATTGTAACAATTCATTAATTTGAGCTCAGTAAAATAAAATCTTCTGCAAAACCATAAAGAAAGGCAAGGCTGGAGATGAGAGCTTTCATATTACAATAGTAGATCCTGTGGCCACCCCAGCAAGATATTCCTGGTGAATGACATGTTGTTACTGCTTTTCACAGAAAACTGCTAACGGGCTTCTCTCAACTTTTTTACAAATATTCTGCCAAAAAGTAGAGGAACAATTGCTGGATTTGTATTAGTACTGTAGCTGAAGGTCTACAATCAGACAATTATTTTCTGGTCTAGGGTGCAGTGCAGCAGCAGGAATAAAACATCAAGAATTTGGTTTTAAAGTAGCAAAATAGGCTGAACAAGTGACAAACACAGGGGAAAAATTATTTGGCTGATGATTGAATTTTTCATCTGAAATTCACAGCATTTTTGTGAAAAGCTATTTTTCAAGTGTTATCACAGAAATAACTTTATCAGTTGGCATGCTTTGCAAGTTTTTTTTTTTTTCCACATGAATTAAATGGGAAAACGTAGGGATATATGGCTGCTTTCCCTATGAAGTTCACTTCAGTGTGGTGAACAATTAAATTTGGCCATAATTGCGTAAGTAAGTAAGTATAATATTGAAGACAGATAGTGTCTGATCCTACCGCTGCAATTCTCAAATGAAACACAATTCCACAGAAGCTCTGCCAGATATTTCTTGAATTGTACCTGGACTTACTGATCTTTTCTGGGATCTCTGCGCACACTGGGCTTTTGTCACCGCCTCAGAGCTGAAATGCCTACGTGCAATGAGAGCTGCTCTCACTTAGAAGAGCTCTGGCTAACCAAATTATCCAGCAGATAAAACATTCATGTTGGGAACCCAGTTTTGGCTGACGTACCTGGTATCACTGGTTACGTGGGATTAGATGCTGACACCATGATCTTGTATTGGCAGGCTGTTCTTTCAGTATTGTTTTTATACGTTTAAGGTAAAGGATATGCACTATGTATGTCTGAAGCCCTCAGACAGCACTGCTGTTAAGGTGATTGATAGTCACGAATACTTGTTAATGTATTTTAATAGCATTTAGATCAGGTTACATTACAGTGAATCGACTCAATAATTAGGGATCTAATAAAAGCTTTTTTGTTGGAATGAAGCTCCATTGAATATATTTCTTTTTCCGCTTCAATGTTTTCCTTGTGCTTGAGGTCTGCACATATCTTTACCTTTTGATTCTTAAAGGATTTAGTACTGTCAAATCTTATGTAAGTTTTTGTGTGTCATTTTGAATGTGCAGGAGGAACAGATCTGTGCAGAGAACACTTAAATTTGCATGGTTATTTTTTAGAGCAGAATTGTATTTTCAGAATTGTTGAGAGTACTTTATGTACAGTGTATTGATTTTTCTAGGAGATACTGGAAATATCACTTGTTTTAAAATAGTATTGCGGAGTGTAAAATATTTGCTGCGTGTGGGGTTACTTGGTGTGTATGTCATATTTTGTATAAATGTCCTCTATGCGCTGTTAGGAGAGCTAAACCTATGGTCTTCCACGGAAACTTTTGTAATGTGAATATAATTCTCTTTTAACTTGATGAACCAAACACGTATACAATGAGGAGAAAAAAACCCCCCTCTCTGTGTAATATAAAGACATTAAATTATGAAATATACTTAACTCACCGGTATTATAGGTAGCATGCATGTAGTCTTGGCTTTTTCCAAACATCAGCTGTGCCAGAATTCTTTACCTCTTTTAGTTATCATCTGGTTTTGTTCATTATGTACTTTTTCTTGCAATTGCTTCCTAGTTTAAGTTTACCATTTCTTATCTTGCGTGTGTCTTTCCATTCCCTCTCTGCCCCCGTTACAGTATTAGGGTTTCCCCCTTGCCCTCTGAGGGAGTGCAAGGCTAACTTAGAGGCTTGGATTAGTGTATCTGGACATGCCACTCTTCACAAAACAGTGGTAGTGGAAATAAAATAATCTGTTGCCATCTCTGTGTGTTAGCTGTATGGATGTCGCTTTCATTTCTAGAATTGGTTATTGAATTGAGGTTCTCCTTTCTTAGTGGTAGGATGGAATACACAGAGGTATACATAAAAGTCAGGGTGGTTTTTAGTTAAAAATACAAATCTGTGCACCGTTTGCTCCTTTGTCATTCTTTGCATACAATTGATATATCATGAATGTTAGTATTGATACTCAGAAATAAACCTCAAAATTGCAGTTCTAACTGAAGCCTTGACCTTTACAAATATATGCCTTATTTTTGTTTATAGGTGTAAAACGAAGGTGTATGTAGACAACCTTCCCACGACAAGCGTTGTCATTGTTTTTCACAATGAGGCTTGGAGCACACTTCTACGAACTGTTCATAGCGTGATAAACCGGTCACCACGACACATGCTGGAAGAAATCGTCCTCGTCGATGATGCCAGTGAAAGAGGTAATGATAACATCAATGCCTTAGCTTGCTGCTCTTTTTGCTTCAAAAATTGAGACCGTAGAAAGTCGGTCTTAGCTCTCCTCAGCAAGACACAGTAGCTGGGGCAGGGGAGGGCAGAGTAAGCAATGCCCATTTGGAAATACAGGTAGGTCATTCTCTGCTCAAAACTAGTGTAAGTTTATCTGTCTGTTTATTTTTCTGTTGACCGTGTAGAGTTCGTGTTTGCTAGTGGGTTTATCCAGTTACAGCTTTCATGTTTTGTGTTTAGGATTTTAACACATTCCTAAAGTTTGAAAGCATTTAATACTTGAATCACCTTGTGAATAATAGCAAAGGCAACTGTGTTCCTCACACACATCCAAATTCACTATCACTATTGCCATCAAGCTTGGTGTTCAGAGGGATTAATTTTGATTATTCAGTTCATAGGAAGTTGAAAGTCAGTTTCTATGTTGTAAGAGATTCCACTTATTAATAACTAGTGGTCCAGATGAAAACTCCATGCTACAGAATGAAACTTTCCATGTGTAATGAAATTAATAGACAAAACTTGAGACTGATTTTTTCTTAAAATAAAATAACTTTATTTAGATTTTACTCTTTTCTTATTTTTTGTAAATTACAATATAGTAGAAATAAAAATAATATTCTAGACAATACTTGATACTTCATTTTGGTTAATAGTTGATATTTGGCTTGTTCTTTGCTTGATTTTCCTCAGTGATACGGGTTATAAAGTATAACTTGAGGGATATTTGGGGTTATTTTTCTTGTGTTTGTAAATGGAGATGACAGGTTATTATGTTTTTTTTAATGTAAAATATTTCTATATTTTTACACCGAATCACACTTTTTTTTCCTGTATTTCAACATTGAAAGTTTTCCAGTAGGACTAATAGCCACTAGAAATAGGCCACTAGAAAAAAGTCTTGGCAGCCACCCATTGTAGGCTGTTAATCTGTATCAGCAGGAATTCCCATGCTTTAGTTATGGAAGGGTTTTACACCCAGCATGCTGACATCTCTGCCTGATGCTTCTGATTCAAGTGATGCAAAATCCATATTCTCCTGTTTATGGTAATTCCAACTCCAGAGTAAGACGGCTGACTGTTGTGCAGACAACAAGATCTGTCCAAACAAGATCTATGTATGAAGAGGGACACTGGATTTCAGATCATATGGTCTAAGTAGCATTATGGTGTGTGGATTACAATGTTTAACAGGAGTTTTTGTAGCTGAAGACCTTTAGGAGTGGATTTTTGAACTTCATGTCTAACATGGTAGAAAGTATAATGAGGTTTTTTTTCTTCAGATTGCATGTGTGTATGATGCCTTAGCATATTAACTGACTTATTCTGAACTATGCAGGTCTAGAGTACAGCTGGTTGTGGAGTAGCTGAGTAGGCTAAAGAAAGATCATATCAGCTAACTGAGCTCTGACCAACCCGTTTTCCTAAGGAAGCATAGCTCATGCACTCAGGTTGTGTTTGCACTTGTATCAGTCTGTGTTCCATTCCTCTCTCGGGCACCCTCACTTGCTTTTGCTTTCTTACCTGATGTTAACTTCAGCTGCTTCAGCCAATTTTGGTGCAATTTGGAAGAAGGGACAGAGATCTTAAATACAATTACGCTCTGGCAGCAGCGGAGGAGTGCCCATGCAAAGGGCAAGGCTACCACATAAATGTATTCCAGATTAGATGAGAGAGATGGGATTAGTTTTTGCTTTTAGAAAGGCAAAAGATCAAATTTTCACTGTTTTGACTTGTGGGGAATTTATAATTACACCCCTAAATTTCTTGCAGTTTTTCAACCTTTCTAAAAAATTCCACATTTCTTTGGTTCTAGTGCGTGTGAAACCGCTCACCTCTCTTGGAGTTGTTCCCAGGGAACAATCCTTTTTTTATCACGGATGTTTATATTTGGATTTTGATACTAAGTTATTGTCCAGGTATATGCTTCCTTAATGGAACAGAGGTAGTATGTTTGTTTTGGCTGGTTAGCTTTTGTGCACAGACTCTTGCTAGGAAAACAAAGTTTATCGCAAGTGTGCTCCGTTTCATTTGTCAAAACAGTCCTTGGCACTAATTCAAATCAGTGCTAGTGATTAATTGTGACAGGTCAGCTTTCAATATGATCTAGAAATAAAGAGCAAGCTAATATTAAAATAATGTAGACATAATATTTCCTATGTTTTGCCTCTTCAATTTCTGTTTTAGAAAAAAATTAATTTTAACATAGCAATAGCCATGTCCTCATTATGAAGTAGAACTATAGTCCAGTTAAAAAAGCATGTGGTTTTCTCTAGATAACTTTTCTGTTCCTGGGTTTGAGTTGGGTAATAAAAGCAAAGGAACTTAATTCCAGGCTGAAAGATACAGCATTTCAGACTTTTTTTGGTGTTGTTATTGAACCTGTTCCAATATTTAGTTTTGAAATCTGTGATCTTCATTTCAGATCACTCAGGCATCTTCTGTTTGTAGTTATTTTCAACAATTACTGAAAGTTGTTTTTTGCTTTTGTTTTCCAAAAACTTGTTATGGTTCCAGCAAGCATGCTTTTACATTAAACAAAATGGAAGGGTATGATCCCTGAAAATTTGAAGGGTTTAGCATATGCTACTTAAGCATTCTGTTTGTGTTGAACTAAAACAGCAGACTTTTCCAGAAAAAGAAAAAGTTCAGCCTGAGTAGTGTATTTTGAATTCTAGCATCAGAGTCAATTTAATTGGAATAAAGTAAGCATTCAGTCTGCCTGAAGCACACTTTGTACCTGCTACTGTCATGCTCTTAGAAGAATGAATTTGCATAATATCATGCACTTATTTACACTGAAAAGGAGAGCTTTGGAGAAACAAGATGTGTCTGTAACATTGTTCTCAAGTTACTGATCAGAATTGATGTTTAGTTTTTAAGTATTGATCTTTGGTAACTTTTAAAACAAAAAAAGTTACCAGAAGAAATCAGGATTAGTCAGTACTTAAAACTAGGTCAGCACTGAATGGCCAAGTGTGGTAGGCAGATTGCATCAGGATAGAATACACTAACAGGAGTAGTTATACAGATACAGATCAAAGCAATGTAACCAAAACTAAATTCTAGCCAATAATGTCTTATAAAAGATTCACATTTCTTAAAACTGTTTGCATGCTTGTATGTGATAAATCTGTGGTTTATTGTAGTTTAATAAAAAAAAGTTTGAAATTTAATTTTTCATTTATATTCATATAAATGGGACTCAGTAATAGAATTGGCAAGGTATTTTTCAACTTACTTACTTGACTTGAACTGAATGTATTTGCTCTTTTGGCTTTCTTAGTTCTGCTACTGCCACAGAAGATGCTCTTTAAACTGTCCATAGTCCTAGATAAAATTATGCACCCTTTTGATACAGAAAAAGTTTGAAAGGAATATCCAGCAGAAAGACTTAAATGAAACTAAAGTTATACCTCTGAAAATACCTGAATTATTATTGTTTCCAAGTAGAAGTATTTGTGGGGTTTTTGTTTGGGTTTTGGGTTGGTTTGTTTGGTTTTTTTTTAATATTATCAAACCTCAGTCTGTTTGAAGTGTATGAGGCAATGCTAAAAATTTACTCAGCTGTCATCCTGGGTCACTTGTAAATAGCTGACTCTGTGATGCATAAAACTTTTCATTTGAGTGTTTAATATAGGGTTTAGTGTAAATATGACCAATAGGTTTGTATAGAAAATTGTCTCTACAGCTTGATTCTGGCTTTTCTTGTAGGCCAAAATGTATTCCATGCATTAAAAGACTATTCAAATACTCTTTTTAAAAGAAAAAAGCAGTTCTTGCCTTGAGAGACTTCTTTCTTGCCAAGAAACTATTACCAGTTTCTGGGTGTATGACTAGTCCAAAACCCTAGACTCTTGCTACTTGAACTGAGGGAGGGATGTGTATTGCTCTAAGAGACAGCGCTCTGGAGGGAAAATAGCTGCTTGGATTTGAGCATTTAGCCCTAACTGCTGGTAGCAGAGGAACACCAGAAATCTTGACGCCTGAGTTATTTCCATGCCTTTTGTAGGGCTGAGACATCAAGCTTTACCTTTCTTCTTATTTTGCTGAAATTCTAGTAATATTTTAAGGGCACAGTTACTGAATGTCTGGCACAATGTTTTGTTTCTGGGAATACTCCCTTCTGAAGTTTTGAACAAGGTGGTCGTTCATACGAGTATTTTTATGGACATGGTTAAACATGGGAGAAGGACTGTTCTTAACCGTGTTGCCTCCGTAGTGAAAACGCTGCACACATCTATGATTGTTTCTTAGAGAAAAAAAATTTTAAAAGAACCTGAAAAGATAAATTGAAATTTGAAATACTTTACAGAGAAAATGTAGGTAGGACTTAAGATTTTTATATGCAATATGTTGACCGTGACTTTCTGTAATACAACCTTCTGGTTTATGCTTGTTCTTGACTGGCTGCACTTATACTATTGAAATCTTTCTCTTTTCCTCCTGGCAGTATTTTACCATTTTGTTAATGTAACTGTGCCTTCAAGGACGAATGTCATAGCCCACATTCATTCAGCTTTAAGTGGTTAGAACTACTTTTAAAGCTTATCAGTACTACACCTGAAATGTGCAGAGGAACATGCTGATTTGTGTGACTTGCTCATGAGATGGTTAGCATAGAAAGAAATGCTTCACTGTTTTATTCTCTTTGTGTATATCGTAGAAGCCATATACATTAAAAATATAAACATTACCGTGATACTAGTTATTTTAAATTAGCGGCTTTGGAAAGCTACTCTGTAAAGAGCTGAGATTATATTTGCTACAGACTCAGTCAGCCAAATGATCTCTGTGCTCAACCGCAAAAGGCCTGCAAAATGTTCAGACATGTACACTTGGTTTGTACTAATAAACACGTATTCATGTGAGTCTCTGTTAATATGCAAAATAAGAGTTAACTTGCTTTGAGTTTCTCTGGAGACAATTATTTAAGATCTATCAACCTCTTAGGCTCCTTTAACACAGTTCAGCTTTCAAGATGTGTCAGAACTTATTTCTGTGGGTTTTAGTGACAGTCCAACAATGCACAGAAAAAAATGAGGAGTCAATTAGAACTTATTCATCCAGAGCAGTGGTAAGGAATGGTAATCACCCTCAGGTCAACTCTGCCTCTTGAGATTTACAAAACAGCCACTAAGAGTTCATGCCGTGCCTTTTTTCCCCCTTCCAGTGTCACACTTACTCTTGTATGAGGTAGTTACTATCTTATGCTAAATCCTACTGCAGGCTTTGCACTGTTGTAGTACAACTCCCATGTGCTTTGAGTGTATAATCTAATATATTCCGTAGCTGTGTTATAAGACTATTTTGCCTTTTTTACGGATTTGAAATCTGCAAGTTATTGCAGAAGTCTGTTTCTGTGACTGTCAATTGCATTCTCCCTCAATTCTTTGTTCTTCCTTTGGCATCATCCATCATAGTCTAATTTTTCGTGATGGACAAAAACTCTGCCTGGCAATGGGAAATTTGTTAATTTGGCAGCTCTTTGTAATGCAAGTAATTTTTAGTCTCTAGGCATATGGTAGTCAGTTATGCCTGTTCTATTTTGAATAATTTGTTCCTCAGCTAAGCAGAGGTTTGTTGGTGTTACAGATATTCGCTTATGATTTTGTCTTTATTTTTGGTTTTAGGTGTTACAGTGATAATGTAATAGAAAAAAATATTAGCCAGAAAAATCTAGAGAAAGCACAATTGAAAAATGAGTTTGATCATGATTTAAACTGCTTGCAAAGAAGTTATCTGTAAGTTACATTCCTGTAGGAGGTAATTCATTATGTTCAGCTAGTTGGATCATTTTCTGTATCTTCTTGGTAGTGAAGCGCTATGTCCAAGAGCACTTATGCATATGTTTTTGAAAGTAAGAGTCACATCTACTCCATAATAAAAACTTGCCTATCCCGTCTTGTTTCTGTGTAAGCATTCTACACTCTCTTCATTTTTGTGTTTTCCATAGTGAAGAAATGAAGAGGAGGAAGAACTTCCTGCTCTAGCAAGTGAAACACATGGAGATTTGAAAGAGCATATTGTGAAGGGTAGAATAAGCAGTAGAGGAAACTGAGAAAGTAGGAAAAGGATAGAAAAGAAATGAGGAAATGTCTCTTAATTCAAGTCTCTTCATCAAAAAAAAAAAAAAAAAAAAAAGCTGAACTATGTAACTGACAGTTTCCATGGTTTTCATCATTCTTTGCAGACTTCTTGAAAAGACCGCTGGAGAATTATGTGAAAAAATTAAAAGTACCTGTTCATGTGATTCGAATGGAACAGCGTTCTGGATTGATTAGAGCCAGATTAAAGGGGGCTGCTGCTTCTAAGGGCCAGGTCATCACCTTCTTAGATGCTCATTGTGAATGTACAGTAGGCTGGCTTGAACCTCTGCTGGCAAGGATCAAAGCTGACAGGTAATTATCCATCTGTTCGTCCACGTTGGTTTTTTGGGTTATTAAGAAATGCTCCAAGTGTTACAATAGAGCCTACGAGCAAATATCTACTTTCTGAAGGGCTGGATAAATTCTTATTGGTGTAAGGATAAAAGGCTAATTCAGTACAACTTCTAAAAAAGAAAACTTGGTTTAAAGTGACACTTATATTGGGATGCATGGGATAATGTGTTAAATAGCAGAGGACCTGAGCATGAGTGGATTTGAGAAAGCAGTGGAATTTGAGGTCTTCCATCTGCAGCCTGGCCCATTCCTTCATGAATTTGGGAAGATATTCTTGAGGAACAGATGGAGCCCTGATCTCACGTAACGCCAACACTGTGAGCAAGAGCTGTCAGGTTTACTGTTTTAAGGTTCTCATTGTGGTTTCTTTATTTCGTAATGCATTTGTATTGTGGAAATTTGTGCTGTGACTTGGACTTCTGGGGTGTATTTTCTAAAGTTAGAATAGTTACTGGAATCATACTGATCTACGCTGCAGTAACATAGCTTTGTATTATTATCATAAGTCAATATTCGCAACACTTACATCCATGATACTGTGATGGAAATTGTATGGGGGGGAGTGAAAGAATGGTCTGCTCTATAAAACATTCATACATCTGAGCAGTAACTCCGTAGTTGCACACTAGTCTGTTAGTAAACGGCTTATTAAATAGACTAGATATTAAGTTACAGATACCTGGTTTGTTCTTATGGTTATAGATAAAAATCACTTTTAAAATTTAACGTTACAAAATCATAGAATCAGAGCGGTTTGGGTTGGAAAGGACCTTAAAGATCACCTAGTTCCAACCCCCTGCCATGGGCAGGGATACCTTCCACCAGACCAGGTTGCTCAAAGCCCCATCCAACCTGGCCTTGAACACTGCCAGGGATGGGGCAGCCACAGCTTCTCTGGGCAACCTGTCCCAGTGCCTCACCACCCTCACAGTGAAGAACTTATTCCTTGCATCTAATCTAAATCTACCCTCTTTCAGTTTAAAGACATTACCCCTTGTCCTATCACTACATGCCCTTGTAAAAAGTCCCTCCCCATCTTTCCTGTAGGCCCCCTTTAGGTACTGAAAGGCTGCTATAAGGTCTCCCTGGAGCCTTGTCTTCTCCAGGCTGAACAACCCCAACTCTCTCAGCCTGTCTCGGTAGGAGAGGTGCTCCAGCCCTCTGATCATTTTCAGGGTCCTTCTCTGGACTCGCCTCAACAGGTCCATGTCCTCCTTATTTTGAGGGCCCCAGAGCTGAACACAGTACTGCAGGTGGGGTCTCACCAGAGCGGAGTAGAGGGGCAGAATCACCTCCCTCGACCTGCTGGTTACGCTTGTTTTGATGCAGCCCAGAATATACCTTCTGGGCTGCAAATGCACGTTGCCGAATCATGCTGAGCTTCTTGTCAACCAACACCCCCAAGTCCTGCTCCACAGGGCTGCTCTCAATCCACTCATTGCCTAGCCTGTATTTGTGCTTGGGATTGCCCCCACCCATGTGCAGGACCTTGCACTTGGCCTTGTTGAACTTCACGAGGTTTGCACAGTTCCACCTCTCAAGCCTGTCAAAGCCCCTCTGGATGGCATCCCTTCCCTCCAGCGTTTCAACCGCACCACGCAGCTTAAAGTCATCGGCAAACTTGCTGAGGGTGCACTCAATCCCACTGTCCGTGTCGCCAACAAAGACGTTAAGCAGCGCTGGTTCCAATACCGACCCCTGAGGAATGCCACTCGTCACTGCTCTCCTCTTGGACATGGAACCATCTCTTTGAGTGCGACCATCCGGCCAATTCCTTATCCACCGAGTGGTCCATCCACCAAATCCACATCTCTCCAACGTAGAGACAAGGATGTCATGCGGGTCAGTGTCAAACGCTTTGCACAAGTCCAGGTAGATGACACCAGTTGCTCTTTCCTTATCCACCAACACTGTAAACCCGTTGTAGAAGGCCACCAGATTTGTCAGGCATGATTTGCCCTCAGTGAAGCCATGTTGGCTGTCACCAATCACCTTCTTATTTTCCATGTGCCTTAGCGTAGTTTCTGGGAGGATCTGCTCCATGATCTTGCTGGGCACAGAGGTGAGACTGACTGGTTTGTATATAGCATTACATGATAAAAAAGCTACGAGCAATAAAGAATCTTTGTTCAGCACTGTGCTAAGACATAATACTAACCTTTAAGTTATCATTAATACACTTTTGTGAGACTACGATACATAAATTGTTACAGGTTGTGCAAATGGCTCAACTAAAGTCCTTTAAATTTAGTTGCAACCCTTGAATCTTTTTACAGAGCTTTCAGTGAGAGGCAGCCTGCTTGAGGGCAGTTACTTGAGTGTCTTTAAGATGATTAGAATTAGTTTCTGTGAATATACGTCTTAATTATGTCAGGACAGTGGACAAGGAGGCCTCTTTCTGTCGACTTTGATGCAGTAGTTATACTTAGTTAACAATGACTATCATTTCTTAGTCCTGAGGGCTTATAAGAATATTTCCCAGAGCTAATGGCCAAGTTTTAATTTCAAAACATGCAAGTCACTTCGACCATGTAACTAGAAACAGAAACCTCTTCTGTACGATCACTGTGTAGCACTGAGAAAGCTGTGATCAATTTTTTCCATCTGCAGAGGGGTGAATATAAGTACTTGTAATAATACAAATACTATTTAAAGAAAGAGCTAGTATTGCCAAGTTGTATCAGAAAAACACATTTTCCTTTAGATGAATTAACTCTAATAAGCAAGACAGAATTTGAGTATGTTTCATGGTAATAATTTATTGACTACTGTTGTTAAAGAGATGACATTATGAAAATTTAAACTGTATGTGTTAAAATTTAAAAAAAACCAAACATACACCTTTTTTGACACTTTAATTAATAGGCTTTGGTTCTTTCCTTTTTCTAGGAGAACAGTAGTGTGTCCCATCATTGACGTAATTAGCGATGACACCTTCGAATATATGGCAGGTTCCGACATGACCTATGGTGGATTCAACTGGAAGTTGAATTTTCGTTGGTATCCTGTTCCTCAGAGAGAGATGGATCGACGGAAAGGAGATCGAACCCTTCCTGTTAG